>NW_024412433.1:7188960-7309111 GCF_014898765.1 Herpailurus yagouaroundi
GCCCCCGCCCGGCCCGCGCCTACCGCCACCCTGGTCCAGACGCTCCCGCGCCGTGCTGTCCTCGGGGCTCGGCGCGGCGGTGGGGGCCGGGGGCCCGGTGGCCTCGGGCTCCCGGGCGGGGCTGGTGCTCTCCACGGGGTCTTCTCCCGACGGCAGCTCGGCGGGCTCGTTCCACAGGGTGGGCGCGGGCTCCTGCGGGCCCTCGGCTGCAAGGCCAAGGACAGGCGCTGAGGCCCTGGGGCGCTGGGGCGCAGGCGGCGGGGCCGACGGGGACGTGGCCCCGCGCGGTTAACCGGCCGCGGAGGTGGCGCTGTGTGCGGGACTGCGGGGTGGGCGCTGCACTGGCCCTCCCGGAGGGCTTATTGCGGCCGGGCTGCAGTGAAGACAGACCCGGAGGTGGAGGAGGGGAGTAAGGGCACCAACGGGTTCTCTCGGCAGACGGCCGGCCGTGAGGAGCCTGAGCCCGCAGCAGGGGCATTTCACGTCTCCCAGCACAGACTGCGGTCCCTCATCTGCACTGCAGGGCCCTGTAGGCCTGGGTGAGATGACACTGGCGAGGGGCTCCCTTCCCCTGCGAGGCAGGCAGGGGTCCGCCTTCGTCCTGGAGAAGAGGCCGGGGAGATGAGGCAACTCTCCTTGCAGGAACCAGGGTCCCTGCCTCCGCAGAGCCCCACGAGGCTACTGTTGCAGGAGGTGGGGAGGGGAGGCAAACTCCACAGCCCAGGAGCAGACCTGCGCCCCCTCCTTTGTCCTCACCCGGGCAGAGCCGTGCAGCCCAGAGGCCACGGGGCCCGACGCCCACACACACCCCGTGTCCCAAGGCTGAAACCCCAAGGGGGCTCTAGATCTTGAGAAACTGTGATGCCAGCATATTGCTGCTTCCAGAGAGAACAGGGCCAGAGGGGTGCACAGGGGTGTCTGTGGTCAGGGTAAGGGAAGCCCCAAGAAAAGGGAGCTGCTCCCCTGTCCCCACACAAGCTGGGGCTCAGTCAGCACATCAATCCCTGTGCGGTGTTTTCTGCAGGAGCCTTTCTCTGCTCGTGGGGTGGGAGTTAGCAAGGTGTGGAGGACCTGGCAGGCCCAGGGAGCAGGGCAGGCTGAGACTCGGACGCCTGGGTGCTAGCCCCAGCCCCATATCCCCACCTCCACTATGCCAGTTGCGCTCCCCTCCCCACCAAGGGTCCTGGTCTGAGGAGCCCCACAGCACTTCCCGAACCCTGGGCCCACATCCGTCCATCCCCAACAGGAGGCCCCAGCGCCCAGTTTAACGGTCCAAGACCAGAATGGCCGGCAGTCTCCACGCCTTCCCACCCCAGCCCTGGGGTGGCTTTGGCAGGGTCAGGGCTCGCCAGCGCCTAATCTCGAGTGTGACCCAGGGATGCCCAGCCCCCCACATCGTCCTTAGAGAGGGTAGTGCGGGCAGCACGGCACCACCTCGTGGACTCCAGCTGCTCCGTGGCCGGGAACGGTCGTATCCCTGCTTCAGAGCTGAGGAAACCCAGGCTCAGGCGGGCACTGCGCGGGGTGCTGCCGGGAGTGGGAAGCCCCCCGGAGGATGCAACAAATTCCCAGGTGTAAGCCAGGGAGGTTGCGGAGTTAACGCAGCCCCAGCCACCCACCCGCAGGTCACTGGGGCACCGTTTCCTCTACAGGCGTCACCCCTGAGAACTCCCTCTGGCACAGACGGGCCAGAGCCAAGCTGCTTACAGACTTGCCGGCTTCCAGAGGGGGGCTGCTCTGGGTCTTTCCTGCTAACAGTGCCCACCTGGGGCAAATCGCGAGGAGACATCCGCCAAGCCCAAATTCAGGGCCAGTCTTAAATGAACTGTGCTTTCTAAAACACCCAGGTCAGGAAAGACAAAGAAAGGCTGAGGAACTGTTCCAAGTAAGAGACTAAGGATGTGAGAATGCAGCACGTATTCCTGGATAAGGGCACCCCGGGCTCCACTGGGGAAGTGTGAATATGTAGCTTAGATAACAGTGCTGTATCGATGTCCGTGTCTTATCTTGGGTAACTGGCCGGTTATGTGAGAAAATATCCTTGTTCTTAGAAGCATTTTGGGGCAGAAAGGCATGACATCTACAACTTACTCTAGACTGGTCAGCATTCAGATTGGGGGTGGGGGCGGGGTCAGACAGAGACAGGAAGAGCAACTGTGGCAAAAGTGAATCTAAGCAGAGTGTACCAGAGCTCGCTGGATTATCCTTGCAAGTTTGCTGTCAACTTAGAATCTTTCCCCCAACTGTACAAGACTCCCCAAGACGCCCTGTCCCTGCAGCCTCTCCCAGGCCTGGGCTCTGGGTCAGTTCTGAGGCTCAGCCTGCAGACCGGGACCACTGTCCTATTCCCCAGGGGTTACCCCAGCCAGCATCCCTGTTCAGAAAACAGCCCTGGCAAGGAGCCCTCCTGGGGGCAGAAGGTCCCTGGCACCCAATGTAGGGGAAGCTTCCCACCTGAAGGACCTGAGGCTGAACCGCAGTGCCCATGTCTGGGGGCCCCCCCGGCCTCCCACCAGCTGCAAAGACCACACTGTGCAGAGTGGGGAAGCAACCCTGCCGGGCGTCCTCTGTCACTGCCTGGGAGGTCAGGGGTCTGCAAGCCTCTTAGCTGCTATGGAAAGTGCCAGGCCCCCCGGACATGCTTGCCTCAGGCTCCCGGGGGCCAGGCCAAAGAAAAATGCCCACCCCTTAGGCCCTGAAGTGTGGGGCTCACAGAATGCCTATCTTCCCAGATAAACAGACAAACCACTGGCCCTCACTTGCTCTCCATACACCGGCGACAGGGAAGCCACCACAGGGCTACTGGGGACCAGGCCCAGCCAACCTGGGTGGCATCTGGGGATTCAGCTGCCTGGAGTAGGCCCAGGTAAGCATCTACTTCTGCCCTCTGCCAGAGCTCAGAAGCCATCTCTGGAGGAGAGTGGGCCCTCAGAGCGGGGCAGTTGGGGACACACCCAGGCCTTCTCCCCTTCTGCTCCCAGTAACCCAGCCCTACTCTGTGGCTCCCCACAGAAGCCTGGATTCTCCTTGCCAGACACACTGGCCCAGGCCGCCTCATCCCTGCTGCGTGTACCCCCCTCCAACCCCTCCTCCGACACTCAACCAGTCCCTGAAGCTTTAGGGGGTTTGGAACCCATGGGTTTCCAAATCAAGAGGGCTGGGTCCGTCACGTCACCCCGGGACCCCAGCAGGCTGACTCTGCTCCCCTCTCCCCTACTTCACTTCCCAGTCTGTGAAATGGGAGTTGGGCCATGCCTCTCGTGGCCCCCACAAGTTGTAACTGTGCTGTCACTGCCATCACCAGCTGCCGCCTTGGCCCCCGGGGCCCTCCGGCCGGACACGGGCCGGGCAGATCTGTGTGCTGTCCATTTGCCGCAGCTGACCATCATGGGAGACCCCCAAAGGCTGGCCCAGGGCTCACCTGCACCCAAATATCCAGCGTCCCAAAGGCCTGCCAGTTCCCTGCAAGCCCAGGGGGGTGGCCCAGCAGCATACACAGCCCAGAACTGCAGCCTGGACTCGGCCACCAGCCTTCCGGCGAAGGAAGTACAGCTGCCAGGAAGGGGCCAAAGCATTTACTTATGCGCACCTACCTGTCTCTGTATTTTCTCAACTTGCTGTAGTAAAAGGGAAAGACAACATTTAAAGGCAATAACCCCCTTTGCCCCCAAATCTATGTTGGGGGAGCCATAAACAGAAGAAGTTGTCAGGGAGTTTGCCAGCAGGAGGCCCCGTCTGCAGACAAGCGAAGATGAGGGAAAGCAAGACGGGCAGAGGGCCCTGCGTGAACAAAGACATGAGCCAACGGGCACGGAAGGTGAGCTGAGAACCCCACGGGGGACCTGCGAGGACATCTAAGCTCCAAAGGCCAGAGTTAGCAACGTCCTTCGACTCTGACCAAGGAAACCAGGACAAGTAAGGGGCCTGGGGACACCGCCAAGGGCACCGCCTCCACCGCCCTGCCTTTCGGTAAATAGGTTTGTTTAACACTCACTCTGACCACTGGGCCCCGAGGCCAGGCACCCGTGCTCACAGACAGCCTTTGTGCCAGCCATGAAGGGCCTTTTCATCCCTGGCCTGGCCTCCCGCCTGCTCAACCTGGCCTGCTCCCCCTACCCAGTAGCGGCAGCCACAGGCAACCAACACGGAGGACGGAGGACGGCAGGCAGGGCCCGCAGCTCAGCCGCGGGGCCACTCCTTCCCTGCCTGCCTGCCTGCCTGCCTGCCACAGGACCCCAGCCCACCGAGCAAAGGGCAGGGGGCCTGCTGGGCCCTATACACACCTGCTCAGAGCTTCTGGCCCAAAGTGGGGTAGCCGAGAGGCTCCCAAACATCCTCCCTCCCCAAACGGCAGGAAGAATGACAGCCGGCCAAAACCCCAAAGACTCCGGGGTGGAGCTGGCCTGCCTGTTCTCGGTAGGACACGTGGAGGGAGGTGAGGCCGGGTGAGGCCCCAGAGATGCCAAACACGTCCCCAAACATTCCTGTGGCAGTGGACAAAGCCCACCCACCCAGGCTGTGTATGCAGTCTGATCCAGGGCCTCTGGCCAGCATCCTGGGCTGGGAGGGCTGGCTACTCTGGAAACAAGAAACTGGACAGGAGCTCCCCAGACGGTCCCAGAGCCTGGGCAGGCAGGCGCCAGCACCTTCACCCCTACCCACCTTGACCACCAGGCAGGGCTGGGGTGGGGGGTGGGGGATCTGCAAGGACCAGTCCCAAGGACCAGAGGTTCTTCCTAGGACGTCGAGAGGGGCCTGCATGCCCACAGGCAATTTGCCATCACCCTCTTCTTCCTGGCATGTGTGCCTGAGTGTGGCTGTCCCACCGGGCCTCACGTCCCCCAGTAACTCTCCCCAGGGCCATGCTCATGTGGCTGGCATCCAGCTGCCACTCCTATAGATCCACAGACATTCCCCCCAAAGTCGGTGCTGCAGAGAAGGTCTCCGGGGGTCTCTCCTCCCACTCATTCCTCTAGCCCCAGGACCACCCCCAACAAGGGCCCTGAAATATTTCTCCGGTGGCCCACCTCACAGCCAACAGAGAAAGACCATCCGTGAGCTACCTGGGCTTTTTCTCTCTCAGGCTTTGAAGCTGGCCTGGGACAGCCCTTCCCAGCAGAGGGCCCTAGAGCCATGCCCAGGACGGGGCCTGAGGTCCAGCCAGCCTGCCACCCTGAGCCTGGTGGGACCTTCCTTCTCACTGAATCCCACACCCAGCCGTTTTGACCTAAGTACAGAGCCCAAGTCCAGTGTCCTCATCATGGTTTTGCCAAGGAGTCTCAGGCTCTGTGCTCTTTCTGGAATTTTTCCCGGGCTGAGACTAGTACCTGGGTCTTCACTCTGAAAGGACATTTCAGAAAGCCAGCAGAGAAGGGCTTGCAGGGTTGAAACGTAAAACGGCAGGGCTCTGTGGTTTTCTGTCTAGGAGCCTGGGGCCTCTGGTCCCTCGGCTGCTTGCCCTGTGCCTAGTGCCCTTTCCTGACTGGAAGCCTTCAGATTTTAGCATGCTGGGGTACCCCCATGTCTCCCCAGGCAGCTAACCTCCCTGGCCCTGCTGCTTAAATTGCCCTCCTGCTTCGGGGGCCATCGTCCCCATGGCTAACAACTCCCAGGACATCAACGCGGCTCCTGGCGGCCTGTCTCCCAGGAGCCTTCCAAAGAACCACCCCAAATGGCGGTTCCACCTTCTGTGAGGGAAGGGCTTCTTCTGCCCGGTGGGCCGTGGAGAATCCGGCTCTAGGTGCTTCTTGGCCCTGGGTGGCTGGTGGCAGCAGAGTTGAGGGAGCAGCCTTACCTGTGAGTACTGCAGGGGCCAGGACCCCGGACAGGAGCAGCAGCACCATACGTAGGGCCAGACAGAATCCCATCCTGGCCCGTGAGCTAGGGCAGCTGGTGCAGCTGGAGAGCAGGATGCAGGAGGACGGAGCTAGTTAGCTTCAGAGCGGCGGGAAAGAGGTATCAAAGGGCTGGGAAGGGTTTTCATCAATGCAAACTCTGTCCTCCTGGGACACCGTGCCCGCCCCCCACACATTAGCGTGTACGCGCACGCGCACACACACACACACACACACACACACACACAGCAAAGCTTACAGAACTGACTGCTTTCCTGAACTCCAGAGTAGCCCCACCCTCAGAGAGGGAAAGAAAGAGGAAATTGCTCTCTTTCCCTCTCTCCTCTCTCTCCCCCACCTTGCCCCCCTTTCTCTCTCTCTCTCTCTCTCATACACACACACACACACACACACACACGGCCACTGGAAGTAAGAGATTCTCAAACTTCAGTATACAAAAAGACTCACCCAGGGAACTTGGAAAATGCAGATGCCTCCAGCACTCCGTATCAGAAGGTCACAGGTGGGCCCTGGGATCTGCATTTCAGGGCCTGTGGCTCTGGCTCTGGACACGGAAGCCCAGGCAGTCTGCTCACCTTGGGGCGCTCAGTGCCTGGTGGGGAGAGCACTCAAGAGAGCTTGTTAAAGAAGCACTTTTAAAACAGTCTCAATCCAAACCCTCAGCAGTTCGAGTCTCTTTCCAGAAAACCTCATGTCATTAAACACCTTGTGTTCCTTCTTGCTCTCTGTTCTCCCAGGTGCCTGAAGCTGGAAATGCCACCTGTGTGCTCCAGACATGAGTGCCTATCCTGGGGCTGGTGCAGAACTTCAGCCCCACCACCCACTGCCTCCCCCAACAACTCCAGGGATATTAAAAAGTAGGTCCACTTTAAAGGGTCCAAACCAACCCTGACTCCACTGCCTCCCCAGTCCTGCTGTCAGTGGAACCCCAGCGTCCGGCCTTCCAGATGTCCCAGCCACAGAATTAAAAGTCATCAAGGTTTCTCTTTCCCTTACTCCTGAGAAAGTATACCCAGCACCCCTTATCTCATACCCTTCATGCTTTCCACTCGCTGTTAAAAAAGCCACCCTAAATAAAGGCTTGCTTTGGCCCTGCTTACAGTGTTCCAGTCCATTGGCCTTGACTATGTTCCTCCAACACAGCAAACGTGGTCCTGCCTCAGGACCTTTGCACTTGCTGTCCCCTCTCACAGGAAGTCCCTCCACTCATTATGTGGCTACCTCCTCATCGCCATTCAGGTCTCAGCTCTGGTCAGTCAACCTCCCATCTACCCATCACATCACTTAATTCCTTCTTAGCACTTACATTTACATGACACTCTCATTTCTTTTGCTTTTTTTTTTTTGTTGTTGTTGGTAATTTTTTAAGGAATAACATACATACTGTGAAATGCACAAATCTTAGGTTTACAGCTTGTGGAGCTTTTATTCATATACACACCAGTGGAAACACCATCCAAATCAATACAGAACATTTCGAGCACACCAGCAGGATCCTTCCTGCCTCTACCCCATCAATACCACCAAAGCACGATTCTGTCTTCTATCACCAAAGATGAGTTTTGTCTACTCTCGAACTTCAAATAAATGGGATATAAACTCTTATATCTGGCTTTTTTTGTTGAACATTCGGTGAGTTTCATCCATACGTTGCTGCATGTAGCAGCAGCTCACTCGCTTTTATTGAATAGTGTTCAATTATCTAAATATGTCACAACTTTTTCATTTTAAATGTTTATATTTGAGAGAGAGACAGAGCACGAGCAGGGGAGGGGCAGAGAGAGAGGGAGACACAGAATCCGAAACAGGCTCCAGGCTCCGAGCCGTCAGCACAGAGCCTGACGTGGGGCTCGAACTCCAAACTGCGAGATCATGACTCGAGCTGAAGTCGGACACCAAACTGACTAAGCCACCCAGGTGTCCCAATATGTCACAACTTTTAACCTTTCTTTTATCCATGTGGCCATTTAGGTGATTTCCAGGTCTGAACTTTCATGAATACAGCTCCTATGGATAGTCTTACACATGTCTTTTCATGAACATATACTTGAACTTCTCTTGGTTGTAAATCTAACGATAGAATTGCCAGGTCAGAGGGTAGGTATAATGTTTAGCTTCTGTAGATGTTTCTGACCAGGATTCCAAAGTGTTCATTCCAATGGACCATATCCTTGTTCCACACTTTGCCACACCTGGTGGCGTTGCTAGCCTTTTTTTTTTTTTTTTTTTTTTTGATTTCTAGCCAAGCTGTAGGTATGTAGTGGTGTCTCATTGTGATTGCATTTCCATGACTGACACAGTTGAGCACCCTTTCATATTTATGGACCAAAGGAATATCCTCTTTTGTGAATGGTCTGCTCAATTTTCTTTGACCATTTATTAGGGTGGTCTATCTTTCTACATTTATTTTTGTTTTGTGTGTTGTGTATCAAGATAAAAATTCTTTGTCAGATATAGGTAATGGTGCCTTTAGATGAAGTGCTTATTGGCTGTCTATCCCTACCCTGTGACTGCAAATCCCAGGACAGCAGGGACTGTGTTTTGTTCCCCAATGCATTTCCAAAGCCTAGCGCCACCATGCCCAGCATGCAACAGGAGCTCAGTATTTGGATTCAACCGGTTGGGATTTCTGGGATAGAGTTAACTTTGAGCATCTTCTCATTTGTTTATTCATTTGTTTGTGTTGCTGTTTTGCTCCCAGTCTCCTACCTTCAACTTTCTGTGCCCTGAAATGTAACGTAACAACATAATGTAGTCAGATCCCCAAATTACAGTCTGAGACTTCCTTACTAAGCGGACTTCCATTTAGCATCTACCAATGGGAGGCACTGCTATGAGATGCAAGCTGGGTGAGGAAAAATGATTCTTTCTGTTCAGGTTTTTTAAAAATGTTTATTATTTGGGGTAGGGGGGCAGAGAGAGAGAGAGAGAGAATCCCAAGCAGGCTCTGTGCTGACAGCACAGAGTTTGATCCCACCACCCCAGGATCATGACCTGAGCCAAAATCAGGAATCAGACACTCAACCGACAGCCACCCAGGCACCCCTGTCCAGATTTCTGACTGCGACCCTGGCTATAGCAGCATTGGCTGTAAGAACATCAGGGACTAAGGGTCAGGTGGTGGGGGCTTCAGGGGCAGCCACATGAAGTTGGACGTACAGGCTCTGGGTCCTTGCCAGGTAGCTGAAATCCAGCCCCAGCAATGTGCTGTGGCCTCTGAGTAATCTCTCTCCAGGCCTGGCTGATGTCAGTTGCCTAGCTGCAGTTGTCTGTTTATAAGTAACCTTCCCTTCTCTCTTTTGCTCCTTCCGTCCTTTAGACATCCTTATAACATATCCCTGCATTAAATCTCTCCGGTTTGAAATACCTAGAGTGAACTCTGTTTCCAAGTCAGACACTGACCAGTACAAAGCTTTGCACCTGGAGTGGTCCTGAGAAACAGGCCCTCAAAGATGTGTTTCTGCATTTAGTTCACCACCATGTTTGAGCTTGAATTCAGGGAAGACCTCACTGCCAGTAGAAAATTAGATCTGGTAACATATGTCATGCCGTATGTTAAGATTTGTAGTTGTTTTGGGGCACCTGGGTGGCTCAGCCAGTTGAACGTCTGGCTTCGGCTCAGGTCATGATCTCACAGTTCCTGAGTTAGAGCCCCACACAGGGCTCGCTGCTGTCAGCGTGGAGCCCGCTTGGGATCTTCTGCCCACCTCTCTCTGCCCCTCCCCCGTGCAAGCTCTCTCTCTCAAACACTAACAAAACAAAACAAAAAAGACTTACAGTTGTTTTGCATGAAGTGCCTATTGAAGACAAGGCTCAAAAGACCAAGTTTAGATGCTACACTTGATGTTTATAATGGTGATGATGATCAACAGGAGAGTGAAATGAATTGGCTACTTTTTATTGTATTGTGTACTCACAGAAAACAACAAGTTCAGGCCTTAACTTTGAAAGCCAAGTCATGATAAAGAGAACTAGAGCACTTCTATGGCAGTCTTAAAAAAATATCTCAATTCGTGGAGATACAGGGCATAACTGGCTACAAATCAGGCCCCAAATTTCATGAGTTGCAGAATTACAATCTAGAATTCACAGCCATGCCAGTTCTCTTAGGTGAAACCTATGCACTGATTGAAAAGGAGTGAGACCTGGAGATTTGAAATGGGGATATTTGGGTAGACTCAAACAAATCTGAGTCTCTTCCACTCACAAACCCTCAGGCCTCCCTTGCAGCAACAGCAGACTCCTTAGAGAAAATGGCTAATTCCAAATCTGGGAAAGGAAATGTAGGTGATGAGCCTAAAACATCTCATGCCAAAGAAAGTACTCAAAAAATGATGGGGATACAGCAAAGGGACCCAAAAGCCAACTTGGAAGGGCACCAAATGGACAATCTGCATGAAAAAATAGTATCAGATTATAATCTATAGTGTGTGCACATGCCGTGTGTGTGTGTGTGTGTGTGTGCACGCAAAACTCTTCCTTTTGGCAGAGTGCTAATAAATATAAAAGTAAACCTTGGGAAGTATTAATTGTTCAAGTAAGAATCAATGGCTGCTAAAACTAGTGGATAAAAGTTTGAGAGGAAATGGGTATTTACAAAGTCTCAAAGTATCTCCCATTTAAAAAAAAAAAAAAAAGTCCAGGACGCCTGGGTGGCACAGTTGGTTGGGCATCCGACTTCAGCTCAGGTCACGGTCTCATGGTTTGTGAGTTCAGGCCCCACGTCGGGCTCTTCACTGACAGGTCAGAGGCTGGAGCCTGCTTCAGATTCTGTGTCTCCCTCTCTCTCTGCTCCTCCCCCACCCCTCAAAAATAAACAAACATTTAAAAAAATCCTATGGTGGAGAAACCTCGCAGACACCACCTTAATCAAGTGATTAAAATTAAATCACCAGTAATGGCTGAAACCAACATCATGGTACTCATGATAGGATACATCGAGGACATAACATCAACTTCCATATTATTCCTAATTGCACAATCTCAATCAAATCCTGAGAAAACACCAGACAAACCCAAATTGAGGACATTCTACAAAATAATTGTACTGCACCTTTAAGATGTGTCAAGATATGAAAGACAAAGACAGAGGAACCGTCACTCAAGAACATGACCACTAAACACAAAAGTGATCATGGATGGCATCCTGTACCTTTTTATTTTTTCTTTATAAAAGATATTAGCAGAACAATTGGAAAATATGATCTGGATATTAATATCATTTATCTCCTAATTTTAATTAGACTGTGGTTACAAAAGAAAATGTCCTGAGGTGCCTGGGTGGCTCAGTTGATTAAGCACTTGACTCTTGATTTTAGGCTCAGGTCATAATCTCATGGGCTCATGAGATCAAGCCCCGCATCAGGCTCTGCACTGACCGTGCAGGGCCTGCTTAGGATTTTCTCTCCCTCTGTCTCTGCCCCTCTGCTCATGTACATGCTCTAAAACTAAATAAGTAAACTTTAAAAAAAATTATTTAAAAAGAAAAAAAAAATGTCCTTGTTTCAAGGAAGCATGCCCTGAAACGGGTAAGAGGTAAAGGGATATAACGCCTGCAGTTTACTTCCAAATGGTTCGTAAAATAATAGTTACTGACAGTCATTATTGACTATAGTTATCAAGAAAAACTGGTAAAGGAGATGTGATGTTAACAGTTGAGAGTGAAAGTCATGTTGGAGTTCTTTCTACTGGTCTTGCAAGTTTACAAATCTGAAATTATTCAAAATAAAGTCCCCCTTCCCCCCCAAAGTCACTATTTATCAATGACAAATGCAATAATAGGACCTAGACAATGACCACTGAGGAATGTTAAAACTGCTGCGTGAATGGTCGATATAATGGGTCAACTTGGCAGCAGTGGAACCAACTGAATTTCAACATGAGAGAAATGGAAAACCAGACACTGCTACCAGCCTATGTGACTGATAAGATGCCACCAATGTACATCCTGTCAACAACTCAGTATTCTTGGCGGAGGGGGGGGGGGGATCTGAATGTAGTCAAGCCTCTCGATTGGACTCCTAATTTACAGAAAATATGACAGATGAACAGATTGACACTATAAAGAGGTTCCTTACTGAATCCAAAATATGAGATGTTCTATGGATAAATGATCCAGTTTCTTTAACTTTTTTTTTTTAATGGATATAGGATATTTTTTTCGTTTCACTTTTTTCATTTCATTTATTCCAGTAAGTAGTCAGTAATCAAGATGTTCTTCTTTTTTTTTTAAATTTTTTTAACGTTTATTTATTTTTGAGACAGAGAGACAGAGCATGAATGGGGGAGGGTCAGAGAGAGAGGGAGACACAGAATCTGAAACAGGCTCCAGGCTCTGAGCTGTCGGCACAGAGCCCAACGTGGGGCTTGAACTCACGGACCGCAAGATCATGACCTGAGCCGAAGTCGGACGCTTGACCAACTGAGCCACCCAGGCGCCCCAGTAATCAAGACATTCTTAAGTTTAAGATTAGTTCACAGTGCAAACCCCAAAACATAGATAAAAACAGCAGTTTTTATTCTGATTACAAGTACAACATTCTCTATAGATAATTTGAAAAATAAAAATCAACTGAAATCCTATCATCTCAAGATAACCTTTATTGGTATTCCTTTCCTGTTTTTTATTTTATACAATTCCTTTTAACTTCTGTAATTATATAATGTGTATATTTAAAATTGCTTATATATCTATTTTAACTTAAAATTGCCAATGACTATTCTACTGAAAAAAATAATTCAAGGAGTTAAAATGTGTATTATATTGAATACATAGTATCTTTTCCTGCTTTCTCATTTAATATTATATTGTCATCATTTAGGTAAATATTAAAATATTTTAATTTTTTTTAATTTTATTTATTTAGTTTACATCCAAATTAGTTAGTATATAGTACATCAATGACTTCGGGAGTAGATTCCTTAGTGCCCCTTACCCACTTAGCCCATCCCCCCTCATGTACCCCCTCCTCTTGTAACCCTCTGTGTTTTCCATATTTATGAGTCTCTTGTTTTGTCCCCTCCCTGTTTTTATATTTTTGTTTCCCTTATGTTTATCTGTTTTGTCTCTTAAAGTCCTCATATGAGTGAAATCATATGATACTTGTCTTTCTCTAACTTTGCTTAGCATAATACCCTCTGGTTCCATCCACATAGTTGCAAATGGCAAGATTTCATTCTTTTTGATTGCCGACTAATACTCCATTGTATATATATACACCACATCTTCTTTATCCGTTCATCCATCGATGGACATTTGGGCTCTTTCCATACTTTGGCTATTGTTGATAGTGCTGCTATAAACACGGGGGTGCATGTGTCCCTTTGAAACAGCACAACTCTATCCCTTGGATAAATGCCTAGTAGTGCAATTGCTGGGTCGTAGGGTAATTCTATTTTTAGTTTTCTGAGGAACCTCCATACTTTTTTCCACAGTGGCTGCACCAGCATGCATTCCCACCAACTTCTTATTTTGAGGAGGAACCGGATTGCAACCAAATGCAAATCCTTGGACTTCATTTTGATTTTGATTCAAACTTTTGTTAAAACACACCTTTAAGACAATCTGAGAAAATCACATATGGACTGGGTTTGGATATTTTATCAACATTGCTAACATGATAATTGCATGTAGCCTGTTTTTTTTTTTTTAAGGCATCCTTATCTGTTACCGTGCACACTAAAATGTTTGAGTGACATATCTAGAATTTGTCTTAAAATAGTCTAAGGAAAAAAACAGGTGAAATAATTAAAACAAAATTGGCAAAATACCAATTGTTGAAGCTGGGTTATGTTAGGTAGGAGTTGGTTACACTAGTTGCTATAACCGTGTCCCCCAAGATTCACATGTTGAAGCCCTAACCCTCTAGTGATGGTGCTTGGAAATGGGGCTTTTGGGGAGTGATTTGGGTTAGAGTAGGTCATGAGGATGGGGCCCTGATAATGGAAAAGAAAGATGATTTTTAAAAGATCAAAAGATGATAAAGGGTTAGTATCCAAAATGCATAAAGAACTGATATGCAGAAGACACGAACAGACATTTCTCTAAAGATGACACCCAGATGGCCAACAGACACATGAAACGATGCTCAACATCACTCAGCATTAGGGAAATGAGAATCACCTCACACCTATCAGAATGGCTAAAATCAACAACACAAGAAACAGCAGGTGTTGGTGAGGATGTGGAGGAAACACTCATGCACGGTTGGTGGGATTGCACACTGGTGCAGCCCCTATGGCAAACGGTATGGAGTTTCCTCAAAAAGTTAAAAATAGAGCTATCCTATGATCCAGGAATTGCAGTACTGGGTATTTAGCCAAAGAACACAAAAGAACTAATTCAAAGGTATACATGAACTGCTATATTTACAGCAGCATTATCTAGCCAAACTGTAAAAGCATCCCAAGTGTCCATCAACAAATGGCTGGATAAAGGAGATACACACACGCACACAACCTTCTTTATGCAAAAGAATGAAATCTTGCCATCTGCAATGACATGGATGGAGCTAGAGAGCATAACGCTAAGGGAAGTAAGTCAGAGAAAGACAAACACCATATGATTTCACTTACATGTAGAATTTAAGAAACAAAACAAAAAAGAAACAGAACAAATGAGCCAAGAAAAAAAGAGAGACACAAACCAAGAAACAGACTCTTAACCAGAGAACTGATGGTCACCAGAAGGGAGATGGATGGGGGGGGATGAGTGAAGTAGGTGAAGGGAATTAAGAGTACGCTTACCAGGATGAGCACTGAGTAATGTATGGAATTGTTAAATCACTATACTGTCCACCTGAAATTAATACAACACTGCATGTTAGCTATACTGGAATTAGAGTAAAAATCTTTTTTTTTTTTTTTAATTTTTTTTTCAACGTTTTTATTTATTTTTGGGACAGAGAGAGAGCATGGACGGGGGAGGGGCAGAGAGAGAGGGAGACACAGAATCAGAAACAGGCTCCAGGCTCTGAGCCATCAGCCCAGAGCCTGACGCGGGGCTCGAACTCACGGACCGCGAGATCGTGACCTGGCTGAAGTCGGACGCTTAACCGACTGCGCCACCCAGGCGCCCCTAGAGTAAAAATCTTAAAAAATTCTTCTTTATATACATAAAACATCTAAAGATGGATATAAGAAAAAAAAAGAGACAGGAAATGTCTCTGCCACCCAAGGACACAGCAAGAAGATGCCTGTCTGCAAACCAGGAAAAGGGCCCTCACCAGACACAGACTCTGCTGGCACTCAGATCGTGGGCCTTCCCAGACACTTCTAAGACACGAGTCTACTCCTATGTATGTTTGAAATTTCATTAAAAAGAAGACCTGAACTTGGGGGGAAAAGCTAATCAAAGACAAAAGTTGCAATGACCTCTGGACTATTAAGGACTCAAACCCCTCAGGAACGAAGGTTCAGGTCACCCCAGCAGCTGAGGGGCTGGTGGAGGGCAAAAGGAACATAGAACAGGTAGGAAGGAAAGAAGTTGTATAAATATCAGCCACCGTCTCATGAGCTGGTACGGAAACAACTGTAGCAGCTATGTATATTTTATTCCTTACTTTTTGTAGGGGGGATTACCCTCTTCTCAAGATGGTTTACTTTTTTTTTAAAAGATCTTATTTTTAAGTAACCTCTACACCTAATGTGGGGCTTGAACTCACAACCCCAAGACCAAGAGTCATGTGCTCCACCAACTGAGCCAATTAGGTGCCCCCTCCTAGCACCTATTCTTTTACATATATGTTTGTAGATATAAGCCAATTTTTCTATTTCTCCATATTCTCTCTCACACGCACGCACGCACGCACACACGATCCAGGTGAGATCATAAGTGGAGAGGCATTGGTGTCACCTACAAATGGACAGAATGACTGATGGGATCACTGGATACGGTGTTAAGGGTTTCCCTACAAATTACCGGTTTTTCAGTAACCTTACCTTTTCCCAGTTTTGCTACCAACCTTTTCAACTCCAGGTTGTTGTGTTTTTTTTTTTCCCCTCATTTTTTTTGATTGAATAGTTAAGGTGGTTTCTATTCCATAATGGGACCCTAACCTGCTTAAGGCTTAATTTCATATTACTAAAGACAGAAAATCAGTTAAGTGTGCCCTATATGAGGCTTACCACACTTGCATTTCAACTTGGGTCTGCTTCAGGAAAACTGTAAAGGGTGCTTATCATGCATCATCCAGGACCCACACTGAAACACAAGTGCTAAATCAGAAAATACCCTGGGTCAGCAGTATGCTGCAAGGCAAGCATGTACAGATGTACACACAGATCGTACATACTCCAGAGATTGGAGAGGAGTGAAACCTCAGCTAAGCAATGGTCTCCAAACTTCCCATTCAGAACTTAAAAACACGGGTGACTGTGTGGCTCAGTCAGTTAAGCATCCAATTTCGGCTCAGGTCATAATCTCGCAGTTCATGATTTCGAGCCCCGCGTCGGGCTCTGTGTTGACAGCCCAGAGCATGGATCCTGCTTCAGGTTCTGTGTCTCCCTCTCTCTCTTCCCCTCCTCTGCTCACACTGTCTCTCTCTTAAAAATACTTAAAAAAACAAAAACAAAAACAAAAACAAAAAGAAAGAAAGGAAGAAGAACTTAAAAAAATAATTTCCAATGCTGGGTCCCACTCCAAACTAGAAACTCTGGGTTCATGGAACTCAAGGACCGATTTTTGCTTCCAAGTTCCACAGATAACCTGGTGCCAGCTAATATACAGGCCCCTAGAACCCATGACACATTGCCTCCTTGAAGGCTTCTTTGCACTAATTTTACGATATCCAAAAAAAGTGGATATCCCATGCCCCCTACTTGATATGCTTTACTGAACCTACATGAGCCCACAAACTCCCTTCTCCCTTGCAAAATGGCCCACAAATGGTAGTCATCCAGCATTTATGCACTGGGCACCGTAATACGCTCTTGTATTGTAACTTATTAGTCCCAACTACTTGATAGTTCCCATTTCACGGATGGGGGGGAAAAAAACCTTGCCCAAAGGAGGTGGTGGTAGGACCAACATTCAAATCTGACAGCTCGACTCTAGGACCTCCATTCCCGAAACTACTTGCAGGTTCATTCCACAGAGTACCTTTAAAAAAACCCACCCCAAACGCAGACTCTGGGTAGAACTGGGAGATTCTGGACACAACAAGGCTGGGCCTTTGGAAACTGCTCTGGGTTCCCAGCTCTGCACAAGAATGGAAAGCAGAGCCTGTTCTGAGCCCGCTCATTAGAAAAGATGGAGGTCCTCAGTCCAGAGGCCAAACTGGGGTAGTTGCTAAGATTCCTTTCCCATGGTCTATGTGCACCAACTACCCCAAACTTGTGCAACTTCAAAAGAGAACACTAGAGAATATTACTGTCAGAGACTGCTAACCGCCAATGCAATATCCATTCTCCCCAGGGCTTAGAAACAGAACTCCAGTGGCACTTCGAGTGGCAGCACACTCAACTAAAAGCCCCAAATTTCCAGCCTTTCTTGCAACTAACTTTGGTCATGTGTTTACATTCCTGACAGGTTAAGATTTTAAAAAAGCTCCTTATTGGGGGCTAGAAGCAGGGAGGTGTGCTTCTTTTGCTTCCACTCACTCCTTTCCTCCTGCCTGGAATATAGGCTTGATGACTGGTGCTCTAGCAGTCACCTTGGACCACGAGTGACTGTGAGTATGTAAGCCACAATCAGGATGGTGACACAAAAGAACCCAGGTCCCTGAGCAACATGTCAGCCTTGGATCGATGACCTCCAGATTTCACTTGAGAAACCATCTTGTTTCACTTTGCTTTTTGTCTCCTCTTATATGCAACCGAACTTCATACTGACCCACTGACAATTTTCAGGACTGCTTCTCCGAGAAACTCAAAAGAAAAAGTACTTTTCGGTCAAGGAATGCTATTCTACCACCGTACTCAAGTGAACAATCTTTGAGAGATGATGGCTCTGCTTAATACCCCCTGAACTGAACTCAGTGTCGGTGCTATTTTGAGTCTTGTCCTCACGAGGTCATCACTTTGCCAGCAATGACAGGGGGGCAGTGATAGATTTTAGGCCGCAGAGGAGTAATGAAGGAAAGAGCCCACTTCTCTTCCCTTGCTTCCAGCAGCTATGTGCTGTTCCTCCCATACAGTGAACCATAGCTATGCTGTTTTAGTTGCAAAACATTCCCACTGACGGATCCCTGGAGGGAAGCTCTCCTCTCGAAGGTTCCCGGCCTAGAACTGGGAACTACTAGAACTACCGCAAGCTGTGCGGGTTCATCATTCCCAGGACATCCGGTGACACCCTTCAAACGAACCCCACACATCTGGCTGCTTCAAGGTCCCAGGCTCCCCACGACCTCAGCGAGCACTGCAGCCTCCTCACCAGGAACTGCCTGCACTCAAGCAGGGCCAAATCCGTCTCCAGAGCTGGGCTATTTCTTTTCGCTCCAAGAAACCCATCAACTGGGAGGCCAACTTCCATCTGGAATGTGCTCTTGGTTGTAAGTTACCACCTATTTGGAATGTGCACGCCTGAGGCTCTTGTGAGGGAATTCTACTTCCCACCCTGGAAGCACAAGAGAGAGACGGGTTCATTTCACAGAAGCGTTTCTGTCATACAGATTTTTTATTTTTATTAGTAACACAGAGAGGGCATTTTGTATAAATTTCAATTTCTTAGTCTGATCGGTTTAAAGAAAGTGTGTAAAAGGACACACACACCACTATGTTACATATTTATACAATGGTTGCCTAAAAGAAAGGTAACTGTATCCTAAAATTAAAAAGTAATCCCCCAACTCAGAGCTAATGAAGAGTTAAAATTCCTTGATGTAGATGCATAGCTCATCTTATGCAGCAAACTCTCCCAAATGGCAACATCGCCCACCCCGCATGCTCTCCTACGACGTGACCTTACCACATCGCTCAACAAGGATGGGGACAGTCCCATGTTCCCAGCCCGCTGAATCTGGATGGGTGTGCACGGGCTTTGCCGGAATAAAAGTACCACAGAGGTGACATTACGGAACTTCTGAGTTTAGGTCAGAAAAGGTGATGCAGCCTCTGCTTGGTTCTCCTCGGGGTGGGTGGGCGCCAGGTGCCACCTCAGCCCACCCACCCTGAGGATACCGTGAAAAGGAATAGATGGTTCCTCCAGCCGTGAACCCAGCTGAGCTCCCAGCCAACAACCAGAATCAACTGCCGGCCACACCGAGTGATCCGTCTTGGCCTGCCAACCTAATCGAAGCTCCCTAAGATTGTCCCAGCTGACATCTTAACCGCGATCAGAGGCGACCCCGTGCGAGAACTGCCCAGCTAAGCCCTTCCTCCAAACTGTGACTCTTAAAACTGCCAACAAAATGAGGGGGTTGTTGTAAATAAGTTTGAGGTAAGTTGTTATGCAGCAACAGTAACGAGAACACCAACTACCTGGGGGGGAAGGTCTCCATAATAAAACTGTCTTGTCTGGGTATGTTTTTTAAACATCCAAATTAAAATAAGTAAAAGCAAACCACGTACAAAACAAATACTTTAAAACTCAGAAAGAGTTACGTTAATGTGCAAATAAGTTTACAGGAAGGGATACAATGTGGTGGTTGGAAGGGAGTGAACAGATGAGGATGTGAAAAGGAGCAGGACTGAAACAGAAGAACATTTCTGGGGAAGAGTGGCTTGTTTCCACTAAGTGGGAAATTCCTCAAGTAGAAGCAAGGTTCTTGGTTAAATGGAATGTTCCATGATAAAAATGACTTTGCTCCCCCAAAGGTACCTACCCCACCCCAAATGTTTGTGTTCTATTTATTTTTATTTTCTCTGAACAAGCACACGGTGGAGTCCAGTTTGGAAGGCGTGGGCAGGCTCTGGAAGGCACATTCAGGCGTGTGTGTCTGTGGTGTGAGGGCAGGAGACGACCCACAAGTCAGCAGAAAGGGACAGTGAAAGGGAGTAAAGACATTTGGTCAAACTTACCCGTGTTTATCGTGCCCTCTACATTCGCAAATACAGAACCAGCCAGTGTTCCATAACCTGGCAGGAAAAGTCACGGCTGCTTCGATGTCTCGGGTGCTCACGTGCCTGGAGCTTCTCCACGGTGCCAAGAAAACGGTTTA
This sequence comes from Herpailurus yagouaroundi, assembly GCF_014898765.1. NCBI lineage: Eukaryota > Metazoa > Chordata > Mammalia > Carnivora > Felidae > Herpailurus > Herpailurus yagouaroundi. Next base: position 7,208,912 of record NW_024412433.1, read on the forward strand.
GCGCAAAACTTAGCCTTGACAAAGGTGAGTACACGAGGTGCGCTCAGACAGAATACCACCATGTTTTATTTAAGTTCTTTTTTATTTTCCTCCACACTGGCAAAAGTTCCGAGGGAGCTTAAAGTTTTGTAAACATTTTAACTATCCCTCTTCCCCACCCCCCACTTTTGAATTTACAAAGCAAAGGAGAGCAGGAGTCCCAAGTTTGAATGGTTCCCCATCTCCTCATGCTATTTGATCCAAAAACTATATACAAGTTTGTAGCAGTCTCTGTATAGTTATTGTACATGTTTGGGAGGGAGGGAGGAAGGCAAGAAGGGATAGGGAGAACGGTGACCCAAAAGAATAAAAATAGAAACCAAATATAATCAGCCAAAACCAAACTGCTCTCAGAGCAACTCCAGCCTTCTTCAGGCAATGACGACCGAAAGAAAAGGTGCTCGACTAGGAGCCACCGAACCACAGCACTTCTCACACAGGGACGGACGGTCCAATGGCTCCAGACCAAAGTGTGATTGGCAATTCCAGGTGATGTTCTGTGGGGGGCTGAGGGAGGCAGGAGGAGTACTTGTTTATAAATAGGGCTTGAATACGTCTGTAACTGAAGTGAAGGGGTATTAGGGGGCCATGATCAGAAGCCAAAGCCAGGCTTCTCTCCCGCTTTCTCTCCCATCCCCTCCACCCCACTGCATTCTCCTGTGTAGTGGTTTCCATGGATGAAGGTCTTAAAGATGGTCAGGTTTTGTATGTTTTCTTTTCGGAAAAGGCAAGCAACTTGCCATTCCAGAATCTTTAAACAGAACCTTTTGGGGCCACAGCAAGACACACACACAATGCTCTGAGGAACCAGATGAAATTCCGGGCTTTTATCAGAAGCAAAAGTTTATCCCTATCCAAAATGAAATTATACAAATTCATACATATGGTAAAGATCCTAGCTGCCTCTTAAACGAGACAAATTTTCAGCAGAAAGGCCCAAAACAAACTGGTCCTAGTCCTCTGAAGTAAAAATATTTATGGGAAAAAATCAGTTTTTGTAAGAAAGGAAAAATTAAGAATAAGTTCTTCTCCCAGGCCATAGAGTTTCCTTTGTCCAATCAGGTTGGAGTATGCCAAGGGAGAAGTCAGCTTGCTTGGAAGTCACTACCTAATGAAGAAAAACATGAATCCTTTCTCCGAAAGGATGCTCAGAAAGAACAGGCGAGGGGTGTGCAACATCAAACCAATCCAATCTAAACTCCACCCCACTCAGGGCCTCTTTGATGCAATCCCAGAGTTAACAGTGGCAATGCAACCTTCAGACTGGGGGTGCTCTGTCTTTTTGGACACTCAAGTCCCAGTTCATGGCATTGTGTGGCTGGCCAATGTCTGTTACCATTAACTCTCTTCACGATTGCACCAGTTAGACCCCTTGCTCTTACGGGGAGTTAAAAAGAAGAAAAAGAAAATAGGAGGGAAAAAAGTGACATAAGAAAGTAAATAGCTATTGGCAGATCCCAACACACTTTCTGGGACACAGTAGATGAAATCACGGCACAGTAAACAGGTGCTGCCCAAAATCAGCCTTGTTGGGGAGGAATCCCCACTGCCACCCCCAAGACACAGGGTCCAGTCCACTTATCTAGTCTGAGATGCTCACCAACAAAAACAATTTAAAGAATCTTGGACACAAAGGGCTAGAAGAAAAAGCCTGAGATGATCGGTTCTGTGATTTGTTGCAGAGTGATAAAGAGTAAATGGTGAGTAAGTGTTGTGTCCAAAGGTGGAGAATCCATGGTCAGCAGAGAGGAGAAGGAAGGCCAGTCCACTGGCAGGTGCTCAGTAGTCATCCAAAGTCTCGATTTCACCCATATTGAGTCGCTCTGATGAAGCATTGACTGAAAACCCTGCCGGAAAAAATTGGCAATGAGTGACCACACCCGAACAACCATGGGGCTTGAATTCCCATCAGTGGGCTGGAAGAGAAGTCTCTCGTGTTTTAGCTTGCCATAGGGATACTAAGGAAAGGAAGAAGAAAGAAGAATGAAGGTCGGAGAGTGGTATCCTGCCCTTGCAGTGAGAGATTCTTTATTTTTATTTACTCCTCAGGGTTCTGGTATAATTTAATTAGGGAGGGAAAAAATGAATTACGAACTAGCGCCTTAGCGATTCCTGAGAACAATCTGGCTGTAAGCATGTGTTACGGCCAAGTCGGGGGCTGGCGGGGAAAGTTCATTCAGGATGGGCACTTTAATAGAGATGTGGGCAGAGGGGAGAGAGAGAATAACATATGCCAAATACTTTGTAACTACCTGACCAGAAGACTGTGAATTCTAAGTGGGATAGATATTACTTCAGTCCCACTGGCTATTGGGAATACTTTTTCCCCCTCAATGGGTCAAAAACGTTTTCAAAGTTTCGGCCAAGAGCTTTTGCCATTCGAGGATAGGAGGCTTCAGGCAAGATCCACTACATGATCCTGTGAGCCCTGAGAGTAGAGAGCACAAAAAGATTACAGTGCTTGCAAAGGAAGGGATTTCAGTTAGCCATATGGATTAACCAAAATGGAATCTGGTTTAGAGAAAGTAATATTAGTACCACCATCGAAGGCAACGATCAGTACTCACAAACACTACCAACGTTTGAAAACCTAATCCCTTCAGCCACACATATGTAATTTTTTTATAAACTTCATAACCAGAGATAGATAAAGTATTATTAACAGGGCTTCTTTGGAACAAGGGACTCCCCAAAAGCTTTCAGTTCATCTACCCTAAATGAAATCTGTTCAATCTGTTTCAGCTCTTATCTGAGTATCAAAAAGTAAACTCTCCTATGTAAAAGCAGTTCGTTGTTAACATTACTTGAGTGTTCTGCCCCCTTTTTTCTTTAATGTTCAAGTTTTCAAACAAAGACACATTTTATTTATTTTTTTAATGTTTGTTTGTTTATGACAGAGAGAGACAGAACCCGAGTGGGGGAAGGAGCGGGAGACAGAGAGAGCGGGAGACACAGGATCCGAAGCAGGCTCCAGCCTCTGAGCTGTCAGCACAGAGCCTGATGCGGGGCTCAGACCCACGAACCGCAAGATCACGACCTGAGCTGAAGTCCGACGCTTAACCAACTGCACCATAACAGTGCCCCAAACAAAGACACATTTTAAATGTATGGATAATAGGGGCACCAGGGTAGCACTGTCACGTAAGCGTCCGACTTTGGATCAGGTCATGATCTCACGGTTCATAGGTCTGAGCCCCACATCAGGCTCTTCTGTGCTGACAGTGTAGAGCCTGCTTGGGATATTCTGTCTCTCTCTGCCCTTCCCCCACTTACACTTTCTCTCTCTCAAAATAAATTAACTTTAAAAAAAATAATAATAAAAAAGGCTCACATAATAAAAATAGCTTAATTACACTATATTCTTGACTCAAAATATCAAGATTTGATATTCCTCAAGAGGAAGAGACAGAGAGGGAGAGCAAGAGGGAGAGTGAGCGAGGAAGCTGTGGTACAAGCTGCTTACAAGGCCTAAGACTACAAGGGGTTAGGGCTCCAAACCCCAACCGTAGTTCTACCCATCAACTGTGTTCCCACAGCCCACGAGACTTTTGTCTTGAAAATAACAAAAGGCTTAGTTAGTGTCCCTATTTGAAAGTAACAGTTTAATTAGGTAACTATAAAAACTTAAAGACCAAACAGCTTATGAAATGAGCTATGACTCTATTCAGAAGCAGGTTTTTGACTTCACATGTATCTCAAGAACAGATGAACCGTGATAAAAACAATGAGCTACATGCGATAAAAGTGGAAACGTAATAAAAACACAAACTAAATTAATTTTAATCATGTGAAGACGGAAAAAAAGTGGGCCAAAAAAAAGTTCCTTACCCATGTCAGTACTTATTAATCGACAATATGTCAATTACTGGGCTAAGCTTTTAGCAGACATGGTTTCATTTACTGGTCACAAAACCCAGCACGATGGGCAATACAAAGGAGGATGTAAGCCCACTGTGCCTGGTTCTAAAGACTACACTCTGTTAGGATCAGAACAAATGACTACCTCTCACTCACATGACTTCTTTAAGGTCTGAGAGATCTTTTTCTTTTCTTTTATGTTTATTTTTGAGAGAGAGAGAGAGAGAGAGAGTGTGTGAGAGCAGGAAAGGGACAGAGAGGGAGGGAGACAGAGGATCCGAAGCAGGCTCTACACTGACAGCAGAGAGCCCGATGTGGGGCTCAAACTCACAAATGCTGAAATCATGACCTGAGCAGAAGTCGGATGCATAACCTACTGAGCCACCCAGGCACCCCTGAGTGACTGTTCTTATAAGGGAAGTATGACTGGGGGGAAATGCCGTTGTGTGTGAAACTTATCATATCCAAATAATGGATACTGGTTCACAAGGGCACCCTTCTATTTTAGAAGCAAAGTTCTCTTTTGATCAGTGACTACTTTCTCAATGGATAATTCTGGACCAAATTAGAACCTGTCTATTCTGTGCATGGGTTACTGTGACTGATGGACATTTATTAATCTTTCTCAATCTGTAAACCAATTAAGACATGTATCAAAATAGTAATAAATAGAAATGAGAAGGTAAGGGACAGAAATTAGTAATTATCAGAAGCATTTTCAGAGAGAAATTTAAATGAGCAGAAATTTTCATTAAAAGGTACAAGCCCACACAAATGAGTCTTCTCAATACTCTGTTGAACGTTTTATTTCCCTTATATATTTTTTTTCTTCCCCTTCAAGATAAATCGATTCCTTAAACTCTATTCCTAAAATAATCTCTCATTCTCCTGAAGGGAGTTTTAAGTCCCTTTCTTTCTGGGGTCTGTAAGAGGGATGGGGTCAGACTGAATATTTAATTCAAAGAGCTTTACCTCCTTTTCAGAAGAACCTTTTCTCTGACAGCCTACCCTTCGAGAGCCACAGCTAAAGAGCAATAAATAAGGTCTCCTTACGTAGAGCCCACATCCAGAATTTCAGGAACACTTTTAAATCTATATTCACCCACTTCTGTCAAAACTGGATGAGATGTGAGACTGTTCAATCCATTCTTAACATAAATTTCTGAGACAGGCAGAAGAAAACAGTGTTTCACCAGACCTCTCTGGCTCCAAGCCAGCTTTCAGGCCTCAGTTCCAAAGGACAATCCACAAAGGTAGGTTTTTATTACTGACATTTTGTTTTTCTCCAGGGCAGGAAACTGCGCAGGGAAGGCAGGGACCCTGAGGGCAGAGGAGGATGGCAATTCACCTCTCACTGTGTTTGCGGCTCACAGGGGCATCACCACCTGATGTCACCCTGGACCCGCCCAACACACTTCAACAACCACATCCTTACTCCATCAGCCTGCTCCATTTTCCAGGGTTCATCCTTTCAGCAAATGGCAACACTACCCATCCTGCTGCCCAAACCCTTCCATTCCCCTTGTCCAGCCAATTCTGTCCCCTAAGTTTCTGAAATCCATCTAACTCCTCTCCATCTACTGCCAAAACCCTATTCCAGGCCACCAGGACCTTTCACCTGGTCTATAGTGCAGCCTAATTAGTCTGTCTCCTGCCTGGGCCAATATCCCAACCTACTATCTTTGCCAATATAATCATTCTATTCCAGAAAGCATGGTTTTTAATAGCCTATTTTACATTCATTAAAAAAAGAGAGAGAGAGAATCATCTTAATTTCATCATAGCCTGTGAGGGTGTGAGGCCTATTTAAGAAACACAAGTGGCCTGCATCAACTTTGTCTAGATGGTTTATTATTCCAGAAACACTAATGCCTGTCCTTCCTGCCAGTCTTTCAAAGCCCCAGTTCTGGTGTCACCATTCCCATGAAGCTGTCCTAGCAAGAAGATTCTGGTTCTCAATGCTAGACAAGAATAGTTGTGGCCAACGGAAGAGTGGGAAGGAAACAGGCCTCCTGTGAAATCCCAGCCCTACTGCTGAACAGCTATGTGACTTTAGAAAATGTTCTAAATCCTCTGGGCCTTGATTTACTCACTGGTAAACTGGAAACATGACCTGGGAAGGCAGAATGACTCTGAAAATTGGATATACATACATACATAATGGATATCGACAAATACTAGTTGTCTGAATACCTGATTGGATTTATGGTCAGCTTCTTACAAATCAGCATTTAAATTTTTACAACTTTTACTTTTCTCCATTAGCATTATCTTCCAACTAAATTAAAAGGTCTTTCAGGAAAATTCATATTAAATATGAAATTTAAGGCTTCAAAGTTTACAGCACCAGACAATGTAAGTAAATACTTTTCGTATTCCCTAGAGCACACAAGGCATAGCTCTTACACTGATGTGCCGAGTAAATATTACTTAATTTAAGCTGGCTTAAAAAATTAATTTTATATAAGAAATATTTCCCTTTATGAAAAACATTCCATCAATGGACTCAATGATACTGCTATAACCTGCACACCCCAACACCCAGCTGAGACTTTAGGCCTTTGCTCACCTAATAAACTGGGATCTGCTCGGACCATCTTCTGCTTTTTCTTCTTCTTGCCACTTTGTACGGCCTCAAAATTGGATTGTTGGTTGTTGCTTTGATTGGTCTGAAATACTGAATGGAGTGCACTGTGATTCATTCCCCACACAGAGTCCTGTGAAACAAGATGTCACAACTGAGGTTACACAGTGGACACAAGTGTGGTCCCCTCTAAGAAAATGGTTGATTTGCCCTTACCTTATCAGGTACGAGACTAAAAACAGAAAGCCTATCATGGATTCTGGTAATAGGGAAACTAAGAGGAATTCACTGGGCCACTCTTTCCCTTCACTTAGATTCAGACATCCCATTCAAGTTCTGTGCCTCCAAAAGGCCTATCCTGGTAACTCTAGGTATCCACCCCACCGTGACAACACATCCGTCAAAACGTCTCTGGTATACAAGGAGTCTGTACCATCCACCAGGAAACCAAATACACAGCAAATAATCAAACAGACTTCTGTAATCCAGCAATTTACAGCAGAGTATAAGGTCCCTTTGTCTCTGAGCCCCAGGACAGCGAGGACAGGCTGCAGGCTGGCTGGCAGCATGTTACCAAACAAAATTAGTATCATGTATTTTATTCCCATTGGCAATCCTAGAAGAGATCTGGTCCCCAAATGTTATCCATACACTTTCTACCAACTAGTTGAACTATGAAACAGTCTATAAGCCATTCACACTTGCCTGTTGCTCTTACTAAAGCAACTCCATTTTAAACTGGGATCTGGGGCGCCTGGGTGGCGCAGCCGGTTAAGTGTCCGACTTCAGCCAGGTCACGATCTCGCGGTCCGTGAGTTCGAGCCCCGCGTCAGGCTCTGGGCTGATGGCTCAGAGCCTGGAGCCTGTTTCCGATTCTGTGTCTCCCTCTCTCTCTGCCCCTCCCCCGTTCATGCTCTGTCTCTCTCTGTCCCAAAAATAAATAAACGTTGAAAAAAAAAAAAATTTAAACTGGGATCTGATTCAAAGAGCTAGTGGAAGGCACAGGTGGTGGCAGTGGCAGGGGAAGAGTGGAGAGAGCGCGGTGAAAGGACAAGCCCGGCTATGTGCACACGTGCACGCACAAGGGGCCTCCACCTTCCAATTTAGGCACACGGCGACGCCATCTCACAAATGCAAAGAGCAGTCTGTATTGCTACACAACATCTTCCCTTCTGATCCCTCATTTCTCCTTGTGCTGTTCATGTTTATACGTCTCACTTTCCTTCACTTGATCCCCGTTAGCCCATCTACCCAAATGGATTTTAAACACCTTGTACTTCACTGTATCTTTTATACAGTGAGTATATGTAATGACCGGTATGAAATGACCGATAACAAACATGATCTCTAACACAATTACAGGACTAAAGAACACGAATATTCTTAAGCTCTCCATGAGCCTTGCCAGCTCATCTTTCATAAAACTTGTATAACTGATCCTCATTATTCACAGATTCCAGATTTGCAAATTCACTCACTGGCTATAGTTTATTTGTAACCCCAAAATCAAAACTTGCAATGCTTTTATGGTTATTATGAATATGCAAATGTACAGAGCAGTGAAAACTCTGCCTTGCCTGAGGAACACATTTCCAGCTAAGGTGGAACAGGGCAGTAAGCTGCCTTCTTGTCTTAGCTCCCATACTGTGAACAAGTATCTTTTTCAGCCTATTTAGTGTCATGATTTTCACATTTTTATGCTTGTTGGTGCTGTCACTGTTTGCAATGACCCCACATTTAAAGTGCTGTCTGGTGTTCCTCAGTGCAAGAAGGCTGTGCCACACCTTATGGAGAAAATACACGTGTTAGATAAGCGTTATTCAGGCATGAGCTCTTAGGCTGCTGGCCATGAGTGCAATGTTAAGGAATCAACAATATATTAAATAAGGCATCTTTAAACAGAAACACGCATAAAACAAGGTTACATATCGATCGGCTGACAAAAATGTTGTGACCAGAGGTTCACAGAAACCTAACTGGGTGTTTCCCCTGGAGCAACAGGTTCACTCTCCGCTAATTCAGTGTGAGTGGTGATCTACAAAACAGAACTACCACGAATAATGAGAACTGATTGTACTTTTACATCCCCGTCAACAACACACGAATGTCTGACATGCCACAGTAGTGTCAATATTGGGTACAGTGGATCCTGCGCACTGGAGATTTAACATTTGTAGGTGTTAACTATTCAAAAAAATTATGGGTCTATGACAAATTGGAATTTGCAATTTGAGGAAGATGTACGCACCACGGAAAATGGAATAGAGAACGATTATATGTGCTATTTGGGAAATTTGCAAAAAGTCTCTGGATATGTAATTTGAAATTATCAAGTCTACCACATTTCTTCTTAAGTGTATTTATTTAATCGAGAGACAGAGACAGAGAGAGAAAGAGAGAGAAAGAGAGAGAAAGAGAGAGAAAGGGAATGAGCAGGGGTGGGGCAGAGAGAGAAAGAATCCCAAGTAGGCTCTGTGCTGCCAGGGAGGAGCCCAATGTGGGGCTCGATCCCATGAAGCACAAGATCATGACCTGAGCCGAAATCCAGAGTCGGACGATGGACCCAGGTGCCCCAAATCTACCACATTTTAAAAAGCTACGGTATAAAAATGGGATCTTCTGGGGCACCTAGGTAGCTCAGTCAGTTAAGTGTTTGACTTCGGCTCAGGTCACGGTGTCACAGTTCGTGAGTTCGAGCCCACACAGGACTCTCTGCTATCAGTGCAGAGCCCACTTTGGATCCTCTGTCTCCCCTCTCTCTCTGCCCCTCCTCTGCTTGCATGCATGCTCGCTCTCTCTCTCAAAATAAACATTTTTAAAAAATGGTATCTTTGGGGCACCTGGGTGGCTTAGTCAGTCAAGCGTCCAACTTCAGCTCAGCTCATGATCTCATAACTCGTGAGTTCAAGCCCCGCGTCGGGCTCTGGGCTGACAGCTCAGAGCCTGGAGCCCGCTTCGGATTCTGTGTCTCCCTCTCTCTCTGCCCCTCACCCACTCGCATTCTGCCTCTGTCTCTCTCAAAAATAAACAAACATTAAAACAAAAATTTTTTAACTCACTCTCAGGAGCACCATACAAACTACTGCCTCATTCATACCTGCTGCTGCTGCTGCTGCTGCTGCTGCTGCTGCTGCTGCTGTTGCTGTTGCTGCTGCTGCTGCTGCTGCCGTTGGTTGGCTTTCTGTTTGGCACGGCGCTCGAGGAACTGCTTGGCAAACTCCTTGGCCTCAGATGTATCTCCTAGGTAGGCTCTAATATAATCATGGACCTCATAAGGAGATTCTACTTCTTTCAGGAAAGAAACAAATGTGGGAACTGCAACATGAGAGGGGAGAAGACATAAAAAGTAACAATGAAATATCACATGCAAGAAATCAGTTTCAGTTCTTAATATACTGTCACACCTACCACCAACTCAATCATGTAAACTTGAAAGGTAAGCAGCTACTGTGTTAAATATTCTTTAATCTACTGAGGGAAAAAAAAAAAGCCCACTGTCATTGCAATGACCAAAATTATCAAATATAGCATCAAGTCCAACAAAGACACATCATGCATGCTTAGTTTCACTAAATGTTACTTTAGTAAAAACTAAATGTTATATTGACTGAAAAAAACTGCTTGCCTAAGAAGTCACCCAGAAATTCATTTTTTCTTTCCTTAAATTCAATCAATTATTTATTAAGTGCTATGATGTGTGTCGGGCACCGTGACAGATAACTAAAAATACAACCACACGCCCCGGGAACTTTCACTTCATGGAGATGTTTGTTTAGAAAGGAATCAAATGGAGTATTGCAAGCAGTGTGGTGCAGGAGAAAAAGCACAAGTATCAGAATTAGACAGACATGGGTTGAAAACCTGACTCTGAAATTTGCTCGCTGTGTGACCTTGATGAATTACTTAACCATTCTGAGCCTCTGTTTCCTAATTTATAAAATGGGGATAATATCACCTACATTGTAAAGGTACCTTATGAAATTATTGCAAAAATTAAATAACTGGAATAACATATGTTAACTGCTAGAAAGTGCCTAGCACATGACAGGTGCTTAATGAATGGTAGCCATTACTATTATTTACTATTGTTTTCCCTGGTTCTTTCAGACCATTAGATATTGTTAACGATGATGCAAAGGAACGCTTCCGTTCCTTTACTGTTCTGTTTTTAAAACATCCTTGGTTTTAGTAGTTAAGATACTGGAGATAGACTAGTTCAACGTAGCCTATCAGTTACAGGAATCCCTTCCACACCAAGCTGGTCTCTGGTTCAAACATTTGAGGGTAGGGGCAAGGACTCATTTCCATCTAAGGCAGATGATTCTCTTCTGTGATCAACTAACACTTAGAAAGTTTTCTTCAAATTGCCCTCAAACCTTTTCACTTCCACTCACTGGTCCTAGTTTCATCCAGCACAAAATGAGTCTACTCGCTCTGTCACACAATTCCCACCCCTGCCGCCGAAGGCAGGAAGGGAAAGTTCTCACATCACTTCAGGCTTTTCTCGCCCAGGATAACCTTTGTCTCCACCATGAGTTACCTTCCTATGGACGTGGACTGGCTGGCATGTCCCCCACAAAATGACCCATATGGAACCGTGACCTTCTCTGTCCTGTACATCATAAGACAGCCTGACAACAGTACTTATTTTTTGGCAACCACTGATAACCTATTTGAGCACAGTATTACAGGACTTTTCTCACAAGCAGTATTTACAATACTATGAAAGAGTCAAGTTCTTACGGTAGGTACAGGATCTGACCTCCATTACCTTTCACCTCCTGAGTTTTGGCCCATTATTCCAATTTGCAAACCTTTTTGGGGCTCCTACTCTGCCATTCCACATGCTGGGTTTCCCTCCCCAATTCTTACCATCCAAGTTATTTGCCGTATTAAGGGCATGAAGCATCTGTTCACACCACTGGGTAAATCCATCTTGGGCTTTATTTACTCCCTGAAAGAGCTTCAGCAACTTTTCTTCTTCTTCTACTTTCTTATTCTGCCGGTTAGACACACCTACAGATTTACTAAAGCAAAACAATAGGGCGATATTATATTCCCAGAAACTGTTACTATATGATTATACTACAACACCATAAATAATGTCTTGGCAACACTGGATGGCTGTCCAGTAATCCAATGCTTGGCTCCAAAAATGAAGAAAAACATAAAACAAAAAAACCCCATACTTCAAATGGATTGGGGGCCAGGGGAACTCAATACCTGCTTACAACCTAGCCTCAGCTAATACATTCTGATTTGTGAATATAGGGCGCCTTGCCACAAAAATGGTTAAATTATTCCTATGTGTCTTTTGGTAAGTTTTTAAATTTTGCTAAGCCTCAGTTTACTCATCTGTAAAATGGTACTAATACTTCTTTGGATTATAAGGAAAAAAGATATTGTATGTCAAGGCCTAGAGCACAGTGCCTGGCAAAGATGCTCAATAAACTGACAGTTGTTTAGAGTCCTATTCTTAATATGTGAGACCCTCAAACGAGAAGAGACAATCTGACAACACTACCATTTATTAAGTAGTCACTATGTGCCAGGCACTTCACTAACTACTTCGTGTGCATTCATTTAATCTGTACAACCACGCCCATGAAATCGTTATTATCATCTTCATTTTACAGATGAGGGAACTGAGGCTCAAAGAGGTTCCCTCTTGCCCAAGGTCACACAGCTAATAAGTGGTAGTGCTGGGATTTGATTCATGTATTTATCATTAAAACCCATGCTCATCCAAGAACACCGTATACTGAGGAAAGAAAGACAAAGGTGAAATGTAATTAATTTACCATAAAAATAAATAGGTTTAAGGTCATTAGAGAGGTGTTTATAATACTCCCTACAGTCTAACTAACTTAAAAATATACATTTAGGAAAAAATGCTAAGATCTAGAGAATATCTTGGAGAAATGTTCAACGACAACAAAAAATACTCTATTCCTCGGGATGTCTGAGTGGCTCAGTCAGTTGAGTGTCTGACTTTGGCTCAGCTCATGATCTCACGGTTTGTGAGATCAAGTCCCATATCGGGCTCTTCACTGACAGTGTGGAGCCTGCTTGGGATTCCTTCTCTCTCTCTTTGCCCCTCACTGACTAATACTTTCTCTCTCTCTCAAAACAAATAAACTTTATATATATATACTACTCCTAATATTTATTAAGTGGTTACCAAGTGACAGGCAATGGACTAAGTGCCCAGCAATACAAAGAGCCCCTAGACATAATACAGATATGTTTCCATGGGGAAGAAAGCAGTCACCAAACTACAGCCTTCCATGCTTGGACATGGATGAAAACCAGCAAAAACTGAAGAGCTACCTTTTCACGCCCACCCAATAGCCCCACTCCACACACGCCCCTCCCCATCCCCCAACCCTCCGAGGAGCATAGGTGTGATCATTTTGAGCCCTACCTGAGACTGGCGTTGTTTTTATTTTTATTTGTAGAATTCCTAGGTCCCACCTCTTTCACTGCATCATCCCAGAATCCCATGTTGGAGTTTTTAGTGTCTGCATTACTCCAGATACTACTGACTAGGTCAGACGCCCACTGATTAGGGGGACCAGTATTTATAGAGCCCCAAACAGAATTCCCAATGCTGGTGTGCAAGTTGGAATGCTGTTAAGGAAGAAGAGACAAATGATGTGGTTAACAATACCAAAAATATAAAAAGAGAGTCCACAAAAGTTCGAAAAGGTCACTTCTAACACCAATCCACACCATGCGTGCTTAGGAAGCCAAACCCACCGTATTGTTCCGGGCTCTGTTTGGTTGCTGGTGCTGCTGCTGCTGCTGTTGCTTCTGCATCTGCCTGGCTTCTTCCTGCTGTATCTCTAGAAGAGACTTCGCAGTACCTGCAGGTTTGCTGACATTCCCCCAACCTGAGAGTTTTTGCTGCTGCTGCTGCTGCTGCTGCTGGAGAGCTTTCATCAATTCCCTCTGCTGCCGCCTTTGCTGTTGCACAAAAATAGGAGCTGGCTTAAGATTCTGGATCTTAAAATACTAGTTACAAATATCCAGTGTGGTAAATGGAATGCAAATACATAATCGCTGTACAAAATTAAGCGCCTGACAGGGTTAACTACTTTGCTTCAAATAAAGATGTAAACTACCAGAGGTACTAAAAGGAGAATAAAAAGATCAAATGCAGAATTCCTTCTTAAAAATTAAGTAGGACTTTTGGTTAAGTATAGAAATGAAAATCATATGAACTTCCTAAAGCCCTACCAAAATGACAGGAAAAAAATAATAAAATACACAGATACATACACATACATACGTATAAGTGTGTGTATATATATGTATGTATGTATGCACATATACATATATGTATACATATGCTTTTAAAAAGCATAAAGCCATAAGGACAAAAACAACAAAACAGATTTTACAAGCTGAAAAGCAGGGGTGCCCGTCCCTCTCTCTGCTCCCCACCCCCCCGACATGAGTGCGCATGCACTCTCTCTCTCAAAATAAATAAATAAACGTTAAAAAAAGAAAGAAAGAAAGAAAGAAAGGAAAGAAAAAAACTCACAGGTCTTTAAAAAAAGAAAGAAAGAAAAAAGAAAAGCAAATAATGACACCCAATGTAACAGACCCAGTAAACTGAAACCTAAGTAAATGAAGCTCAGAAACAGGCTAATTCATCTAGAAAGCTCAGGAATTAAAAGTGTGGGTGACAGAGGAAAACCTGCCTGAAAATCTGTAAAAAGTAGCAGTTAAGATCCCAGCTGCCTCTGCAATGCGATGTAAGTGGGCAGCTCTCAGAAAACAGAAAAGTTCCTCTTTAGAGAGGCTGAGCCAGATTGGTAGGTTATTCTGTGGGGAAGCTGACCTAGCACAAAAGGATACACCTATAAAATACAAATAGATGGGAGGACTCCCCCAACAGAACAGCCCTGTGAGAGATCACTGCAGCAAAGCCCACCAAAGTCTTGTGTATGCCAGAATCTCTAATCCTAAATATAAATAAACAGCTCAGGACCGATTTGACAGAAGCTTCTAAAATGAAAGCCAAAGATCAAATTTAAAAAAAAAAAAAAAGAAAAGAAATTCAGTGGAAACACAAACAAGGGAAAATGGGAACAAGCTAGCTTTTAAAAAAGGTATCAGTAAGTAATTTCAGAAAGGTAAGAAGTGAATTCAATGAAAAAAAAGAGGCTATAAAAAGAAACACTTCGAGAACAAAATACTCAGGGAAATTTGAAATAAGATCACATACATTACAGCTCAACAGAAGGACTGAAACGGAAGATAAAGGAAATGCTCCCATCAAAAAAGATAAAAAGGTTAAAAATAAGAGAGAAATTATGAGAAAAAAAAAACAGTCCAGGAGGACAACATACAAATGGTAAGAATTTGAGAAAGAAAATAGAACAAGCTGTGCAGCAAACCAAGAGCACCCAGATTTGAACAGGATGGGGGGGGGGGGGGCATGCAAAGGGTACCTCCAGGAAAGAATGAAATAAAATTATCCTAGGTTTACCTACATGAGAAATATCTACTGAGTAGCATTTTATACCTCTTGAAGAGTGTGAAAAAGTAACAGTTCAAAGAGAATTAATCAAATGAAAACACAAGGCAACCATTAACTTCTGACTGACTGATGAACAAGTCCCAGGATTCCAACTCTGATGACCACTATTATTTTTTCATTCAGCAGAGACCAAAGATACTGGAACAGTTCCTAGTCTTAAAGAGAGTAGATATATTCTGCTCTGCATCTACTTGTTGGTAACTTTTTAGAAAATAAATTATTTTACAGGAAGTGGTCCTTCTTTTTTTAGAGGGTGGGAAAGAAGGTAATTTCTAAAAAAATTTTTTTTCAACATTTATTTTTGAGACAGAGAGAGACAGAGCATGAACGGGGGAGGGGCAGAGAGAGAGGGAGACACAGAATTGGAAACAGGCTCCAGGCTCTGAGCCATCAGCCCAGAGCCTGACGCGGGGCTCGAACTCACGGACCGCGAGATCGTGACCTGGCTGAAGTCGGACGCTTAACCGACTGCGCCACCCAGGCGCCCCAAGAAGGTAATTTTTAAGATGAAAATTTCACCTACTGGATAAGGTCAAGCACTCTACATGGTGAGTATGTATAGACAACTCCCCCTTCTCTGTGTCCCACGGCCTTCAGTGAACCACACCCCCCAGATCCAAAAATGACGACTGCGCTGCCTCAAGTCATATCCACGAAAAGCACCTTCTTCAAGACTCTGCTATTCCTGCCATCTTTTCAGAGGCCTCCCTAGATCACATGACCTAAAACGAGGCACTCAATTGCTACCACCACCAATTTTTCTCCATCTCCCTTCAACCCGAAGGCAAGCTTTATAAAAGCAGAGAATTTTGTCTGTTTTAGAATCAGATAAACTCACCTACAACTGAGTAGGTGTCAGCAAATATGTGATGGATAAACGGACGAATGGATGGGTGAACGGATGAATTAATACGGTACCTAATAGCATGCTGAACCAAACCATTTTCTTATTCATTTTCTCTTCTGTCAAGAACTGTATTCTTCCCTTTCCTCCCTTTACTTCACTCTTTTGTATCCGTCTTATCCTAATGATGAACTATAGGATATAGACTCACAAGTAGAGAGACTTTATTTCTGTCATATTCAAATTTTTCTAGGCTAGTCAGAAAACCCAGTATCCTTAAAGAGATGTATTCTGCATTCTAAAAATCTAATTTGTAAGAAACATATCTATATAAAACTCACCCATAATTATGAAAACTCCATGTACTTTTATTTATGAGCTACTTCCTCAAGAACATTCACATTACCTAATCTTTTTTAAATGCTTATTTATTTTAAGAGAGCAAGTGAGCATGAGCAGGGGAGGGGTGTAGAGAGAGAATCCCAAGCAGGCTCCGCACTGTCAGAGCAGAGCCCGACGCAGAGCTCGATACCATGAACTGTGAGATCACGATCTGAGCCAAAATCAAGAGTTGGACGCTTAACCAACTGAGCCACCCAGGTGCCCCTCATGTTACCTAATCTTAATGTTATTCCTATCAGCAACTTCACAGTTGCTGGAGTCACCAAATTCTAGACTAAAGAGCTTAATGATGAACATCCAATTCAGACACACAGCAACTATGACAATAATCATGATCTTTACTAACCACCCACCCATCATGCACCCCAGCTATTCTGGAACACTGACTAGAGCACTTTTACTTTTAAAACGTACCTCTTCTCGAAGCTGCCGTTCTCGCTCCTCTTCTAGTTTTTGGATTTCAGCCAATGACAGCGTTGCCTGGGACTGACATGCTGTTGTATTGGACTGCTGGCCCCACGTGGAAGAAGAGGGAAGCTAACAAAAAGGAAGGCAGAAGAGTTCATGAGGAAATGTGGACAGGAAACAAAGAGGCAATACTGCATTATATATAGGCAGGGAATTCATGTTTCCTTCAACTCCACTTAAACATTTAACTCAAGATTCCATCCTGCAATCCTTGTGCATATTAGAATTCTCCCAGTTTGCTTTTGAAACTCTTGTCACTACTCTAAACCTCAGATTATTTTAGAACTTAAAATATACATGGTACACTTTTATCTACCATTTCGGACTACAAATTTGTTACACCTGGCACTGATATATATATACACAACAATATACAGATACAACGAGTAAGGAGTAAAACAAAACAATCACTACATTTTTAATCCAAGGGGGCAATGAAGGACATGATATGCCACTTTTAGTGAAAAGCTGAAAGACAAGATTTCTGAAGAAAAAGCTGAGGTGGGGAGCTCACAGAAGATGCCAGGCATAGTTCTTAATCAGTATTTTATAAAAGTGAATCACTGTTAACCAGGCTGTAGCTTCTAGTCATGAGCACTAGGCTGTTTTTTTTCAACGTTTATTTATTTTTGGGACAGAGAGAGACAGAGCATGAACGGGCGAGGGGCAGAGAGAGAGGGAGACACAGAATTGGAAACAGGCTCCAGGCTCTGAGCCATCAGCCCAGAGCCCGACGCGGGGCTCGAACTCACGGACCGCGAGATCGTGACCTGGCTGAAGTCGGGCGCTTAACCGACTGCGCCACCCAGGCGCCCCTAGGCTGTTTTTAGTAAATAATTCTATTTTTCCTACCCTTTAAAATCACTGACTAAAATAGAGTGTAAATATTTTTTGGGTCCAGAAGACTTTAATGTTCTCAAACGCTTGATTATTTTAAGGGAATCTCTTGGTTGTCTGGGCCAAAAAAACACACACTTTAATTTTGAGACATCCTGTGGCTCTTAACAAACAAACAAAAATAACAAAAACCAAATCTAACTAGACTTGAAATATGTTTAATAAAAATCATACAAACAAAATGCCCAAAAAGCCCAAAGAAGAATGGCTCTATAGCAGAAATCTCTGTAACCTGGAGCTGGTGGAATAAGGACACAGTTTAAGCTGTCACTGATATTACCAAACAACTCTTGGAAGGAGTACCTTCAGCACGACAGAATACCATCGGTCCTGAACGTTTACGTCTGGGGCTGACAGAGGAGGTAGCAGGGGCATTTATCCCAAAATACACCCCTGCTGTAACGGGGGAGAAGTGAGGAGGGAAGCTAAGAGAGAAAGACTGGGGACTAGGTGGGCAACATTAAGCACAAAGGAACTCGTATTATCCACAGGAAATGACATATTGGAAGGCACTATCAAGATCAAATAAGGCAGTAGATCTCGAACACAACAGCAGCATTTGGGAAGGCCTGTAAAAATGCAGATGCCCTGGTCCCATATTCGATGAATCAGAAGATCCAAAGGTGAGGCCAGAGAATTTGTATGTTTTTAATTCTGATGCATTCAGCCAGTAACCCCCAAAGCTATCTCAAATCCCAGATATGTCACCCCAGCGTACCCTAGGAACCCATCCCCAGCCCTCTTCAGGGCCTCAGTCAGCACAGGAAGAGATGCACTCTCCCTCCACAAGATGGCCTGTTCCTTCTGCCTCTGAGTTCCTTCCCACCGCTGTGCCAAAATACGCTTCACTGGACTCTATGCTCCTGACTCACAGGTCTGCTCTGTGGAATATTGGAGAACAAAGCCGTCTTCTTCACATGACAGACAAATGTCTGCAGATACCTATCATTTTCTTTAAGTCTTATCTGCGCACAGAAAATGATATCCCATCGCTCCATCAACACTGCCTCAGGACATTTTCCAATTCAACCAATGTCCTGTACTGCCCACTCAGAGAACTACAGTTTATCAATCATACTTTTCAGAACAACTCACTCCCAAATCAGAAACTAATAGGGAGTTCAACACATTCTTTATCACCTGAATGCCTCGTATCTTTCACTGAGGTAAGAAAATTTACTATTTTTTTCTGCCATGATATTTGCTACCTTACTTTCCAGCACTGTACTTTATTTTGAAAAATAACCATTACACCTCTGCTAGGGTAGTACAAAGTGCTCTGTAGACCTTCTCCCCAGCAAAATGGGTGAAAATTGCTGTTCAAAAAATTACTTAAAGCCTCTGGAAGTGAACATACAGGAATATGAAGAAACAGGCCTTCAAGAAAACCTGGTAAAACTCGGTAAGAACTGAGAGTCTGCGGTACTTGCACCAAGATCCATCCACTCTCTCCTGACTCCCAGCTCAGCCAGACAGAAGCGCCACTCCAGATGAGCACAGCTCAGAACACAGGCCCACTGTCCCTGTCAACCGCCAGTCAGTGGGCTAGCTTCTTACAAAGAGCACAACACCAGCATGTCCCCTCCTGGCTACAGCTACCTGCTGCAAAGGTGAAGGCACCGGCAAGGACAGCTGGGGGCGGGGGGGGGGGGGGCGCCCTTCTTATGCCCAGCCCCCAACTTGTGGAATGGAAACTCCCTTGAGTACAGTGCCACCAGGGCTACTAGGGTCCTGAGTGCCACTGCCCTGACTCAAAAGGCTACCATGCCACCGGCAGAGCCAAGCCAAGAAAAATCGAGGCCGCTGTCCCTCCCCCAAGGGCTCAATTCCTAAGCAGAGTACCACTTAGAAAAGCACACCACTGTCACCAGCGCCAGAGCTGTGACTCATACTTTTGCCTTGGGGTGGAGGTGAGAGGAACAGATGGGAATATGCAGAGTTCCGGACCTCTTCCTAAAGGAACTGACTTTATTTGTAACAGACTGCGGAGAATGAGAAGTCCAAGCCAAAGGGCGCTTTTAAAAACAGTGGAGGCTAGGTGAAAGGCAACCAGGAGGAGATCAGTAGATTTACTGGAGATACACAGGTTAAACTGCGGGCCCCTACTCTGTCTCAGAGAACCAAGGAAATTGCTGAAAGAGGTTCTCCTGGGGTCAGAAACAATCTCAAAAATAGACCTCAGGAAGTGTCTCTTCAAAGAAGCCTAAATTTCACTGTATCAGTTGGTGAAGCAATCTACGCCCCAGGGCACTTCTGAGAACAGAAAAGCAATGCAGGTAGCAATCAGTGGAGGTTAACAGTTAGACAAAGCTATAGACAAAGCTAGAAAAAGATAATCAAAGAGTCCTGCCAAAACCAGGGATCCCAGAGCGACCATGGGCATGCCTGAGGAGCAGCAGCAGATTTCCATCCACCCTGTTGGGGAGGCAGTGAGAGACTGGGAGGTCACTAAATTAATTCAGTCAGGCACAAAACAATGATGGGGCTTGCAGGACCAGTAACCAGAGTTCCTACAACATATTATCAAAAACAAGTCCAGTTTCCAACAAAATAATATGAGAACTGTAAAGTGACAAGAAAGAATGGCCTATACGCCAGGAAAGAAGCTGGCAACCACCTACACAAGTGACCAGATGTCAGATTTAACAAAAACATCCAAGTTTTATAAATACGTTCAGAGAACTAAATAAAACCTTGATTGAAGTGGTAAAGGAAGGCATGATGACAATGTCAAAACAAAGAATATCAATAAAGTGATAAAGATTATTTCTAGACCAGAAGGAAATCCTGGAGTTTGAAAGCCGGGTAACTAAAATGAGAAATCACTAGAGGAATTAAAAGTATATCTGAACTGGTCAAAGAAATTAATGAAACTTGCAGATCAACAGAGATTACACAATCCAAAAAACCGACTGAAAGAAAGAATGGAGAGAAACGAAGACAGCCTTAGAGAAATGGGAAATATCACTGAGCACACCAACATGAGCACAATACAAGTAGCAGGAGAGGAGAGAAAGGAGCAGAAAAAATATCTGAAGAAACCATGGCTGAAATTTATTTAAAAACATTAATTTATACATCCAGGAAGCTTAACTATAACAAGATAAACACAGAGATCCATAATTAGACATTACTATGGTAAAAATGCTGAAAGCCAAAAAGGAGAAAATCTTAGGGGGTCTGGGTGGCTCAGTCAGTTGAGCATCGACTCTAGATTTCGGTTCAGTCGTGGGATCGAGCCTTGCACTGCTCCCCCCGCCCCCCCGTCCCGCCCCCAAGCTGTGTGTGGAGCTTGCTTGGAATTCTCTCTCTCCCTCTCTCTGTCTGGCCCTCCCCTGCTCACTCGCACATGTGAGTTATTTAAAAACATAGAATAGAATAGAATAGAATAGAATAGGGATGCCTCTGCCTTTAAAAAATAAAGACATCATTACTTCAATATTCCACTTTCAAAAACAGACCAATTAGGTGGAGATCAACAAGCAACTAGGTGACACTATGATAACCAATTGGACCTGAAAGACATCTATATATAACACCCGAGCCAGCAACGGTAGAATATACATTCTTCTCAAAGAAAGATCTCCAGGATACATCTAATGAAGGTAAAACCTAAGACATAATATCAACTTCAATAATTCATTTAAAGGGAAAAACAGCAGTGCCTGGCTGGCTCAGTCAGTAGAGTGACTCTTGATCTCAGGGTCATGAGTTCAAGCCCCACATGGGGTATGGAGCCTACTTAAAATACAAACATAAAGTAAAATAAAATAAAAATAAAAATAATATAAAGTATGTTCTCTGATCACAATGAATGAGAAATAAGTAACAAAAAAGAAATTCTGGAAACTCACAAATCAGTAGAAATTAAACAAAACACTTCTACATAACCAATGAGTCCCAGAACAAATCAAAACTTATGGGTAGCACCTAAACCATACTTAGAGGGAAATTTCTAACTGCAAATGACCATCCGAACAAGATGTCAAATCAATAAACTAACCTGCTACACCTTAAAATACTAGAAAAAGAGAGGAAATTAAACTTAAAGCAAGCAGAAAAAAATAATAAAATTAGAGAAGTTAAACAGATATAATAGGAACAGGTCAGTAGACTCAAAGGCTGGTTCTTTAAAAACATCAACAAAGTTAACTTAGCTCGACTGTCCAAGAAAAGAGAGAAGACTCAAATTATTACAATCAGGAAAGAAAGAAGGACCTCACTGCTGATCTTAAAGAAACAAAAAGGGATATAAAGGAATACCAACACCAGCTGTCTGCCACTCAGATAACCCACATGAAGATGACAGATTCCTATAAAACTATAAACTATGGGGCTGCCCAGGTGGCTCAGTCAATTAAGTGTCAACTCGATTTCGGCTCAGGTTGTGATCTTACAGTTTGTGAGTTCAAGCCCCACGTCCAGCTCTGCATTGACAGCACAGAGCCTGCTGGGGATTCTCTCTCTTTCCCTCTCTCTCTCTCTCTCTGCCCACCCCTACCCCCCACCCCACTTGCACTGTCTTTCTCTCTTTCTCAGAATAAACTTAAATAAAAAGATTGTAAAGATGCAAACTACCAAAAACTTACTCAAGAAGAAACAGACAAGCTAAACAGACCTGTTAAGAAGCAAATATATAGAATTAGTAATCAAACAACTATCCACAAAAAAAAAACCCTATGCCAAATGGTTTAACTGCCGAATTCTACAGAACATTTAAAGAAGTAATACCACTTCTTCACAAACTCTCCCAGAGTACAGAAGAGGAAACATTTCTCAACTCATTTTTCAGGGCCAGTATTGGCTCAACATCATTAGTCATCAGAGAAATGCAAACCAAAACCACAATGAGATATCATGTCACACCTACAAGAATGGCTATAATCAAAAAGTCAGATAATAAGGATTAACGAGGATGTGGAGATATGTGAATCCCCATATACTGCTGGTGGTAATGGAAAATGGTGCAGCCACTTTGGAAAATAGTCTGGTAGTTCCACAAACCATCAAATTTAGTTCTCTTATGACCCAGCAATTCCACTCCTAGGTATACACAACTACATAAAAGCTCGTCCGTGAATATTGATTTATAGCAGCAATACTCACAACAGCCAAAAGATAGAAACCTCTCAAATGTCCACCAACTGATGAATACAAATGTAGGATGTCCATACCATGGAATATTATTCAACCATAAAAAGGAATGAAGTACTGAGCCGTACTACA
The DNA here is from genome assembly GCF_014898765.1 of Herpailurus yagouaroundi. Taxonomy (NCBI): domain Eukaryota; kingdom Metazoa; phylum Chordata; class Mammalia; order Carnivora; family Felidae; genus Herpailurus; species Herpailurus yagouaroundi. The sequence continues at coordinate 7,231,778 of NW_024412433.1, forward strand.
GTGTAAGTGAACCTTGAAACCATTACGCTAATTGAATGAAGTCAGTCACAAAAGAACGTAGATTATATGATTCATTTCAAATGTCCAGAACAGGCAAACCTATAAAGAGAGAAAGTAAGTTAGGGGTAACTTTGGGCTGGGAGAATAGGGAGTAGGGTGTGACCGCCAAAGGATTTTTGGAGGAGGGGCCTAGGGTGGTATTGAAAATGTTAAAGTCCACTGTGGTAATGGTTGCACTTATCTGTGAATATACTAAAACTACTGAATTGTATACTTTGGTTTAATTATATGGTATGTGAGCTGTATCTCAATAAAACCATCTTTAAAAAACCTTTTTCAGGAGAGCCTTTAGCCATTCCTCATATCTGAATCTCAAATTCTTTATCTTCGTGCAGAATGTTGATCTAGAAAATATTGGAAGATAACAAGCCAAAGCCAGACACACAACAGATACAGTCAGAGAAGTTAGAGATCTGGAGGTTACGCATGAGTTTTCTTCCCCCTCAGCCCCACCTTCTTATCAGTCACCATATTCTATGATGTGGCCTCCAGGCCCTGAAGACACAGACATATGGGTTCTAATACAGGGCTCTGCTCTCGCTCCTGAACATTTTTACTCTTTGGTAAAACACAGGTATCCACACCTAAGCTTTTAAGTGTGGCTGTAAAGATGAAATGATGTAACATATGGAGAGCTGTCGTCCAGTGCTTGACACAAAGCAAGCACTCAATAATCAGTGCTATCTTCAATTCCTCCTTTCCAATCCCGTTATCGCCGCCTTCTCCTTCTGGACTGCTCCATCAGCCCCTTGCAATCACTCTGCTGACCTCGTTTTGCTCCTTCCAAATTCATCTTCCATTTAGATTTGTTCCTGCACATCTGACAGTGCTATTTCCTAGCTGAAAACACTCGAGTGGCCCACTCTGTTTTACACACCTTTAAGTCCTGGTTCTCTAATAGAGTATATACAAGCCACAGTGACCCAGACCCTGCCCATGCTTCTCTCATACCTCACTCTCCAACAACAGTAACCACTTTCTAAATTCCCCCCGAAGTACCACAGTGTTTCTGAACTTCATTCCTCTGCTCACCCCAGGTCTCTCTCTCAAAAACCCCCTCCATTCTCCAAACTGCCTGTTGGGCTTTTTCTTTTTTTTTTTTTTTTTATTTTCCCTCACTAATACCTCAGTTTAAAAGTTATCATTTTCTAGCAAGTCTTTCCCAACTTCCCACGTGGACAGGGGCTCTCACATTTTAGTAAGCATCAGAACTCCTGGAGGCTTTGTTTGAACATAGATTGCTGCATCCCACCCCAAGAGGTTCTGGAGTGGGTCTCCTGAGTATCTGCATTCCTAACAAATTCCCAGGGGCTCATACTCCGAGAACCGCTGCCTGATGCCGTCTCTCTCATTACACTCACCACTCTGTATTCGAGTGTCCCATTCCTATGTCTTTCTCCTGTGAACCCCTGAAGACAGGACACACTAAACCACACTGCTAACCACAGACCCCGTGTAACGTTATGTGGGCCCTGCCACAAAGCTGTCCCTCTCTCCCAATTACTCTCACTCCATCACTCGTGCCACAATTTTATGGTCACCAAAGGCTTCCTCTCTAGGAGCCTCCCCAGATCTCCCTTTGTGCCTCATTTCCAGAAGGTCACCAAGTCTTGCTGGCTGCTATTGGGGGGGAGGGGGGGGGAGGAGATGGGAAGAGAATCCTCCTAAGCAGTATCCATACTCAGCACAGAGCCTGACACAGGGCTTGATCCTACAGCCCTGAAATGATGACCTGAGCCAAAATCAAGAGTTAGACGCTCAACCAACTGAGCCACCAAGGCGCCCCTAGAGCCTGTGACTTTTGATCTTGGGGTGGCGAGTTCAGGCCCCACACTGGGCATGAAGCTTACTTAGGGGAAAAACAAAGGAAGCCACAGTGGTAATACTCAGAGTAAAGAAAGCACACTGCGCCACTGCTCCTGCCGCTGCTGGCATCCACCTCCGAACACCGGCGAGCAGCGTGTGTGGTGGGCGTCTGGGCTTCACCTTCATTTGCGCCAGCTGCTGCTGCTGCTGTTGCTGCTGCAGCCTCCGGAGGGCCTCTTGCTGCTGCTGCCTCTGGCGCATTAACTCCTTCTGCCGCTGCAGCTCCAGCTCCTTCCTCTTCCGCTCCTCCTCTTCATGCCGGAGTCGGGCCGCCTCCTCTTCCATTCTCAGCCGGTTCTCCTCTAATCGACGCTGGGCTTCTTCTTCTTCCCGGGCCCATTTTGCAGCCTCCTCCTCCTTCCCAGAAAGAAAAATAAAAGAGAATAAAATTTGTTAAAAAAAAAAAAAAAAAAAAAGTCTGAATCACTTTTGAAGGCTTTTGTCAAAAAGCTATAGATACACCAGAAAAATCAGGAACTTTATGATGATGTAAGACAGAAGATTTCTTTTAAAATCTATTTACAATAGCCACAAAAGCCTAGAATGCTCATAGGATAAAATTATAATTTATCTGGGGCGCCTGGGTGGCTCAGTCAGTTAAGCGTCCGACTTCAGCTCAGGTCATGATCTCACGGTCTGTGAGTTCGAGCCCCGCGTCGGGCTCTGTGCTGACAGCTCAGAGCCTGGAGCCCATTTCAGATTCTGTGTCTCCCTCTCTGCCCCTCCCCTGTTCATGCTCTGTCTCTCTCTGTCTCAAAAATAAACATTAAAAAAAATTAAAAAAAAATTATAATTTATTTGCTGATTTTGTCATAAAAGAAATGTCACTTTGACCATTTGTAGTAAGTACTGATCTAAGAGATCACCCGCCAACTGTAGCAAGGCTTCTGGCAACTGTTCCTCCGTTAAGGCAGAGTTAGCTTTTCAGGATGCTGAGTTTGAAAACCTACCAGGACCTTGCAAGGACAGATTACCAGGAAAGCCTCACCCAGTTGTGGAACCAGAGCAACCTTACAAGATCATTTAAATTCCATCCCTGATTCACACCTCTGGAGGTCCCACAGGTCCTTTGGAACATCTCTCCTTGACCTATTGTCCCTCCCTCTACTACTCTGTCCTGTACCTTGGCTCATTTTCCTTCTGCTTCCCTTCTTCAAAGCCATTCCACTACGCCCTCTGGAACGCTCCTCACCTTCCTCCACAGAGTCTGCTTACTGTGCCTACAATGCTGTGTTTTTCCTGATAGCACATTCCCCTTCATTTTCCAAAACTGAAGGCAGATGTCAACTACTCTATGAATGACTTCCCTAGTCTTTAGGAGGCAGACTTCCCCTCTGCCTTTTTTCTTTCCTTTTTTTTTTTTTTTTTTTTTAAAAATAGCCTTCACATCCAGCGTGGAGCCCAAGGCAAGACTTGAACTCACGACTCTGAGATCAAGACCTGAGCTGAGATCAAGACTTAGAAACTTAACCAACTGAACCACCCAGATACCTCCCTGCTCCCCCACCTTTTCATGATCTCCAATTATACCCTGTCCTCCTGTATGCTCCTATACCACCTGTGTCAACAATTATTTCTACCTATCCAACAACCATTCCTTTTAGGCGTCTTCCTTATAGACAGAGCCTCTATGTCACCTCAGAGGTCCAAAATGCCAGATTTTGCTTCCAATGTAACTAGAATCATGTGATATGATTTAGGCCAAAGGGATGCCTGCTGGAAGGCTTCTAGAGAAGATATTCTTCTGAAACAAAAGAAGCACAAGAGAAGGGCCATTCCCTTACAGGCTTTCCAAGGATATGGTATATAAAATGCCTAATCAGGACATGAAAAATCTAAAGTTAAAAGTCAACCCACCTAAAAAACAGAGCAGAAGTCTGCAAAGGACACGGATCCTTAATGACACCTCTGAGTTACTCAAGTCGTAACTGCCTTACTTGACATGTGATCTGTTGTTTAAACTATTTTAATGGGTGATAGGCATTGAGGAGGGCACCTGTTGGGATGAGCACTGGTGTTGTATGGAAACCAATTTGACAACACATTATATTTAATAATAAAAAAAAACAACAACTATTTTTAGGTGAATACTTTGGTGTTGCAGCTGATGTATCCTAACTGTGGCATTTATTTCTTGTACAATCATCACCAACATAGCCTGTGAACTTCTGAGGACAGAAACAATTTCTTTAAAAGTTTCACATTCTACCAGAGAAACATGCCCAGTAAGTGGCATATAGTACCTCAACCAAACATGTTAACTGTTAAATGAATAAACCAAATGACAAATCAATACACAATCTACCCTTGAGGCTCTCTACCTCTAATTGTATTTAGGTTGTTCAAAGAGTTTCAATCCAGAATTTAGCCAAAAGCAGGTTATCTCCAGCTTGCGTCAATCTACACCTAGAAGTGTGGATTGCCCATAGTAATTTCCTTCCAGAGAGTACAGTACGTGGGGACAAGAGTAACTTTACAGCAGAGAAAACAAACAAGCATGGCCGCAGCCAGGTGACCAAGGTCTACACCAGTGGTCATTAGTCATGTTGATAATATACACCCTTGATAGAGGATGATGAAAATGGCACTTTGCCTTTGTGTGATCTACTTTACAAATACCCATAACCTCAGTTTAATTGTGAGAAAAACGTCAGATAAATTCCAATAGAGGGTTAACCTAATACTGACCATTAATTATTCCTTAAAACTGTCAAAGTCATCAAAAACAAGGAAAGCCTGAAAAACTGTCACAGTGAAGAAGCAGCTAAGGAGACAACTAAATGTACTATTTTGGATTTGGGATCTGGGAACAGAAAAAGAACATTGGGGGGAAACTGAGGAAATGTGAAAAAACCATAGACTTTAGTTTTAAAATAATGGATCTGGGGCGCCTGGGTGGCGCAGTCGGTTAAGCGTCCGACTTCAGCCAGGTCACGATCTCGCGGTCTGTGAGTTCGAGCCCCGCGTCAGGCTCTGGGCTGATGGCTCAGAACGTGGAGCCTGTTTCCGATTCTGTGTCTCCCTCTCTCTCTGCCCCTCCCCCGTTCATGCTCTGTCTCTCTCTGTCCCAAAAATAAATAAACGTTGAAAAAAATAAATAAATAAATAAAAAATAAAATAATGGATCAACATTGGTTTACTGTTGACAAATGTACTGTACTAACATAAGATGATACTAGAAGAAACCATATTATCAACCGAACGTTTTTGAAAATCTAATTAATACTGTTCTAAAAATAAAGTCTCCTAAATTAAAAAAAAAAATTTTTTTTAAACATTAAAAGGAAATGCTTTAGGGGTTCTGGCTGGCTGCAGAGGCAGAATGGCCTGGCTGGCCTGGGACTGGATAGTGGTGACTGCTCATAGCCTGTGAAAATACCACGCAGCACTGAACAGTGCAGTTTAAAAAACTGCAGAGCACCCTCAAGCAGAAGCAGTGAACTTGCAGATCTCATAGCTGGTATTTTAAAGGCCTTTAGATTTCTGTCCAGTATTCTGAGGGTTTCTTGGTTCTTTGATATTTCATTCAGCTTTTATAATTACATGTGGAACAGTCATTATAAAAGTAGTAAGAGTTAGGTCTCACGGTAATTTTAAGTCAACAGGCCATCCTCGCATCCAAACACTTTCTAATCACAAACCCCTAGCTTCAAAGAAGCAATGAGAAGAGCAAGCCAGGTGTCACCTGCTTGCGTAACAACTCCTCCTGCTTCCGCCTTTCCTCCTCTTCTCTCCTCCTCTCTTCCAGTCTCCTAAGAGCTTCTTCTTGCTGTTGTCTTTCTTCCTCTTCTCGCTGTCGCCTTAATGCAATTTCTTGCTCCCTTTGACGTCGCAGAGCTTCTTCCTAAAAAAAAAAAAAAAAAAAAAAAAAAAAAAAAAAAAGGTGTGTGGGGGGAGGGAGGACAAGGGAGGAAGGGAGGGAGTGGAAGAGAGAGAAAAACTCTGGATCTCAATATATCCCATTATAATTTGAAAAGAAATAGACTATGTGCTAAGGTTCTTTAACAGTAAATATAAAAAGGATATAATCAGGATCTAGAGTAAAAAGTTAAGTATGTGAGTTAGGAGACAGACATATCAACCATTAAAATAATTTGTATTTGAAGTATTAGTAGTTACACAGCACTATAATGAGAGTCTACCCTGGATTCTACATTAGCTACATCATTTACTGATTAACCCCAGAAAGGGCCACATGAGGCCTCACACTTTGGTTTCTCTGCTGGTACCATTAGTCCTCCTTTATCTATCAATCAATCAATCAACCGGGAACCTAGAACACAGATCAAATCACCATAGCAATCCAAAATGCCTGGTGTCGTAGGAATAAGCTCTCTAGTCAGAAGTACTGAGTAAAGCCATGTATTCTAGAACGTATTCTGAAGAACAAAGTCGCAAGTACACAGAAAAGGGTCTCATCGTCAAAATAATTTAGGAAATACTGAGCAACACAGGATTCAACTGATTTCTTTACTGCAATACTTCTTAGAGCCCTTACAAGCTAGTGTAGAATGTAACTCTAAGAAGTATTAGTAGTTCAAATCTAATTTCAGCATGGACCTTTTTGTTTTTCACAGAGTACTTCTTGGGGCCAACAATGGGATGAAATGTGAGATAACACTGCACTTAGGAGCTATTTCAGAGTGGATTCTTTCAACTGGGATAAGTAAAAAATCCCAACAGAGAAACAGGTCAAGCAAATGAAAAGAGAATTCACAAAAAAAGATACATAAGTGGTTAAAATACATGAAAGCCATTCGACACTGGTCATAAATACTTAAGTCGAGCTTCCCATTGAGTGTGGAGCCTGCTTAAGATTTTCTCACTCTCCCTCTCTCTGCCCCTCTCCCCTGCTCGCTCTCTCTCTCTCTCTAATAAGTAAATAAAAAGAAACAAATAAATAAATAAGCAAAGACTTAGTTACTTCTAAAATCTAACTGAAAATATTAAAATAAAAAAGCACCTCCAGATCTACCCGGACTGAAACTAGCAGCAGGGGCTGCTAGTGGGTAACAGACATTTATTCTAAAGGAAGTGACTCTCCTAAATTTCTAATCTCGATCCTGCTGTTAACTCCTTCCCAACTTCAAGAGACCGTCTCCGAGAACCATGAATCTGGTTTAGGGCTAATGCTGGGGTCAGCGCTCTCCAAGGTATACCTGTTTCCTTCGGGCGAGCTCTTCCTCTTCCCGCCTCTTCCTTTCTTCCTCCTGCTGCCTCCGAAGGATTTCCTCCTGTTGTCTCCGGAGTTCTTCTTGCCTCTTTCGCTCCTCCTCTTCCCGTTTTGCCCTCATTTCTGCCTCTCTTCTCTCCTGTTCTAGCTGTGATGACATGAAAATACTCTTAGAAACTTAAAGCCAAGTACAGAAACACTCCCACATGACTGACCACTGCCATTAAGAGAGAAACTGGAAGGTGCAGACACTACACCACTCACAGGTGCCTGTACTGCAGCTGAGTGATGAAACCAGCTCTGTAAGAACTAAGCTCTGGGGGCACCTGGGTGGCCCAGTTGATTAAGCGTCTGACTCTTGATCTTGGCTAAGGTCATGATCTCATGGCTTCATGAGTTTGAGCCCCACAGCGGGCTCTGTGCTGACAGCACAGAGCCTGCTTAGGATATTCTCATTCTCATATTCTCTCTCTCTCTCCTCCCCCTCTCCCACTCATGCTCGCTCTCTCTCTCTGAAAAAATAAACTTCAAAAAAGAAAAACGAGAACTAAGCTCTGATATGTCCCAATAAGCAGAACAGTGTTCTGCTCTTCTAAATTGAATGCACTCTCCCTGACATTTACCTGCCTCCTCGCTCCACACTACCGTACCTGATCTTCTAGGGACGGGTGAAAGTGGCCAATACAAGAGTCACGTCAGAATTCTTTTGGGGCAGCACCTCTTTGCTCATCTCTAACAAAGGATTTTCTGACTGAAGATCTACTGATTTTCTTCACATCTACTGAAGATTTTCTGACTGAAGTGTCTACACTGTTAGGCTTCAACAGCAATGTTATAAAGCTGGTAGCATGAATCATAGAGTTCTTTAAAATTTGAAGAACTACCACTTAACAAATTCTATCATTTACGGTTCTGAGATACCAGCTCAACCCAGACCCTAGTCTCCAAGCCCAGCCCACGGCCACACGTACATTTCAGGCCTTCACTTCCTTTTTTTTTTTTTTTTTTTTTTTTTTTTTTTTTTTTAAGAGGCAGCAGGCAAGCACGTGCATGAGCAGGGGACAGGGACAGAGGGAGGAAGGGAGGGAAAGAGAGAATGAATGAATGAATGAATGAATGAATGAATCTATTTCAAGCAGGATCCTCACTGTCAGCACACAGCCCAATGCAGGGCTTGATCTCATGACCTGAGCCGAAACCAAGAGTCAGATGCTCAACTGACTGAGCCACTCAGGTGCCCCTGAGCCTTCACTCTCTCAACCACATTTCTAAGAGTCCCTTACTTGTCTTCCCAGCACACAGTTTTGCCCACATTCCCCAGCACAACATCTTAAGCTCCACCAAAAAAAAAAAAAAAAAAAAAAAAAAATCACTCCCGGGCTTACATTTAACATCATCCTTCACCCTGAAAATAAATCCTTACTCTCTAACATGACATGTGTAAGGGCACTCGTGACTGGCCTGCCTCATCTTAGCCTTCTCATCACGTATCCCTCAGACACACCATGGCTCCAAGCCAGACCAAATTATTTAGCTGCTTCCTGAACCAGTATGTTCTCAGGCATTTCTGAACCATTACAGGAATTACTTCTTTCAAGTGGGTTAAATTCTACTATTCTTCAACTGAAAAGTAGTGTATGTATTTCTGTCCATCAGCAGTGTCACCCAATTCATGATGCCCACCTAAGTGGGTGAGAGTAGGTGGTATTTTGTAACTGTGTTACTTGCCTGATTGTCATTGCCCTCGCTCCTTCAACACACATACCCCAGACACAAAAGACTGCAAAGTCCTATCCTTTATCCCATGTGTTCCCACCACAAAGCACTACAGTACTAGAAAACTCTCAAGAATTATTTGAATTATGGTCTCTCACTTGTTTATGGAGACAGACTCTGACCATGAACCCTTTCTACATTCTGGGCACTCTAAGGAGACTATCACTACTGCAAAGGATAAGAACACATTAAGTATAAAATAGGAACGAGCTTTTCCCTGAGGAATGAGAACCCAAAAGTCATTACAATGACATAAGTGTTGATAAGACATCCTCAGCTGGCAAGATTCCTTGCTCCTCCAGAAAATGTGAATGGAACATAGAATCTAATCTTAATGTTGGAACTTTTCAGCCACATGTCTGGAGACACTAAGAAATATAAACTAACATCACTATAAAGATTCGGTGTGGGAATTCAAGCCATAAATCAAGGGTCTAATAAGAACGTAGTGCATATTTTCTTAGGTTTTAGTATTTGTAACAGGTGTTTACACCATGAATAATGTAATTAAAGTATCCATATAATCATAATCATAAATGTGTTAACCAACCAATTTTAATTGATTTAAACTTGCTAATTTTAATTGTTTGAGGTCTTTTCTGGGAGAAAAGGGAATAATAAGGTTAGAATACGAACGTGCTTATAACAGGTAAGTACAGTAAACTAACAGGGCAAAGCCTAAGTGGCCAGAGAGACAGAGATGTCAGTAAACAAATCCCTGTGTCTGACAGCTGGAAAGCATGCTTTATTACAGAAGAATAAGGTTCAGACCTTTGCAGCTTTGGCCTTCTCCATCTGCTGAAGCTGTTCAAGGGCAGGTCCTGGAGTCGTGGTGTCAAGGGGAAGATCCCATACACTACCACCTTCCCAAACTGTAAGACAACAAGGGTTAAAATGAGGAATATCAGAGCTTATGTACATGGTCACATCTCCACAAGCATAACGAAAAAAGCTATTTCCCTGTCCCTGAATAAGCTCCATCATACAAATCTGGGCTGCTTTTAGGTAGACTGAACTGCATATGGGCTCTGGTTTAAATCAGTATCCTTCAACACATCTGGAAGAAAAGAAATTACCAGGCATGTACTGGGAAACTAATTTCATCCTCAAAAACCCTACTTCTGTTCACACACCCCATTTTTACTGATGAACATGCTAAGGGTTGGGGATAGTTCTGTAACATTCCCAAGGACACATACCATGCACATGGCCCTGCTAAGATTTAAATCCCAGTGCATTAGACCCTAAAGCCCACAGTATTTCCAGTAGCCATACAACCTCTTATCGCAAACCAAGAGGAGTGGGGTCAAGAGAGGTATGTAACTGTGAAACTGGAGAGAACTGAGTAGTTGCATGATACTGTGAATGTGTTCTATGCCACTGAATTGTTCATCTAAAAATGATTAATTTGGGGGCGCCTGGGTGGCTCAGTCTGTTAGGCGTCCAATGTGGGCTCAGGTCATGATCTCGCGGCTCATGAGTTTCAGCCCCACATCAGGCTCTGTCTGATAGCTCAAAGCCTGGAACCTGCTTCAAATTCTGTGTCTCCCTTTCTCTCTGCCCCTCTCCTGCTTGTTCTCTCTGTCTTTCAAAAATAAATAAGCATTAAAAAATTTTTCTTGGGGCACCAAGGTGGCTCAGTCAGTTGAGCATCCGACTTTGGCTCAGGTCATGATCACTCAGTTTGTGGCTTCAAGCCCTGTGTCGTGCTCTGTGCTGACAGCTCGGAGCCTGGAGCCTGCTTCGGATTCTGTGTCTCCCCCTCTCTCTCTGCCCCTCCCCAGCTCATGCTGTCTGCTTATCTGTCTGTCTGTCTGTCTCTCTCTCTCTCAAAAATAAATAAACATCAAAAAAATTTTTTAATTTTCTTAAATCGTTAATTTTATGTTATATGAATTTCATGCCAAAGAGAAAGAGGTACAGCTGGACGAAGGGAGGCCTCTGGAAAAGCTGGGCAAGTCTCACAAATCACAATGGGTCCTGCTGACCTGAAAGGCAGCACAGGGTCAAATGCAGAAGTAAACAAATAAAGTCTTCTGAGTCTGCTTTCCTACTGCCAGCAAAAGGTCCATGGACACCACTTTTCAGCATTCTCTATTCCCTACACTCCTATTTCTATACTATAAATTATTGTTTGTATAAAACCAATGGACAATTTTAAAGGGCCTTGACTGTATCATACCCAAAAAGAAACTGTTCAATAAGGTACTTAAAAATACTTCTCCCAACATTGGAGAATATTTTAACATCACAACTATAAATGACTACCAAAAAAAAATCAAGTACACAGAGCAGGAAAAGTTGATGATAATCAGTCCTTCTCCTGCTATAATCCCCAAGATCAATTAACATTGAACTATAGCATATAACAAAAGAACTATAGCCTGAATAGCTCAATGGCTCTAAGAAAAATCCGCCAATCTTATGAGTTTGAGCCCTGCATCAGGCTCTATGCTGACAGCTCAGAGCCTAGAGCCTGCTTCAGATTCTATATGTGTGTGTGTCTCTCTCTGCCCTTCCCCACTTGTGCTCTCTTTCTCTAAAAAATAAACATTAAAAAAAGAAAGAAAGAAAAGAAAAATCTACCAATGCCCATGGTTCCTGAGAACTGTCAACATTAACTATAACCTCTTCTAAGGATTTGTCTACGGTTCAAACTACCTACTTCTGCAGGTATCAGACATTAAAAACCAAAAGTGTTCCAGCAATATCAAGGCTTTAAACAACAAAAAAAAATCTCAGCCCCAAATTTCCTAATTTGATGTAAAAAGATCAGAGAATGAAATAGGGTGTTCACTTTAAAGCAAGCTTTCCTCGGGGTGCCTGGGTGGCTTAGTCGGTTAAGCGTCTGACTTAGGCTCAGATCATGATCTAATGGTTCGTGATTTTGAGCCCTGCGATGGGCTCTGTGCTAACAGCTCAGAGCCTGAAGCCTGCTTCATATTGTGTCTCCCTCTCTCTGTCCCTCCCCTGCTCGCGCGCGCACTCTCTCTCAAAATTAAACAAACATCAAAAATTTTTTCAATAAAATAAAGCAGGCTTTTCTCATCCCAAAACTTCTGGGTACCTGGAGTGTTAAGCTATGTATTAACCCTTCACTCAAAAGAAGAGACGTTTTTACTAAAGCTTTTTTTTTTTTCACTCTGGCAGAATAAATCAATCAAAATTTAAAACACTTTCCCACACCAATTAGAGCAACACAAAAAAGAGAGGCTAGCTCAAATTCATGAAATTTATCTACTAAAGACTTTTAGCAAATCTTTAACAGTATAGTTTCAACAGTATTCTCAGTCCTTTTCTGGGGTCTAATGAGACTCTTTGTTAATATTCAATATAAAATGGTTCAAAAATAAATAAAATGGTTCAAAAATGGACACATTTTTTAAAAATTGAATTACAAAGTAAGAGTCTAAATCCTTGGAGCTATACTAAAGGCAAATCTAAATTTTTACCTGTAGGCTGTGAGGTTGTTGGCTGAAGCTCCCAGATAGAACCAGTATCTGGCACTGACACAGACCTAGTTACTGAAGGAATGATGTTCTGATCAGATATTCTGCAAAAAGGAAATAAGAAAATTCACGTGTTCTTGTCATTTGCAAAAAAAAAAAAAAAAAATAAAGAGAAATTTCTACATGATTTGTAGGTTTTCCAGGCAATATGGCCAGAAAACTCCTTCACTGTTTTAACTAAAATACAACACTACCAAAAAAGCATTTAGGAGAGGAACAAAGATAGAGGCACATTCATCCCACTTCTGGAGTCAAGGTGTTAACAAATGTTGATTTCTAAATAATGAATATACCAACTGTCTTGAGGAAGAAAAAAAAAAAAAAAAAAAAAACACCCCAGAATAAAAAGCCAGTAGAAGTCATAGAGACAGCATGTTGTAATGAAAAACCCACAGACCTTAAGTCAAAAGGCTTCATTTTTTTCTATCTCTGAAGTTTTCTGTGTATTATGTCAACCAAGTCCTTCAGCCTCCCAGGGTCTAAACTGGTACCTTACCACCTACCTAACCTGCTTTCCCCACAAGATGGATTATGACTCAAAAGAGAAATGTGAAAGGCTTTGGTTGAATTGGACAGTAAGGTTTTTAGGACAGTCAGCGATACACTTGAAGGAAATGCAAGTACTACACTGAATGATAATCTGAAATCTATAATAGAAATTTAAGGCTTCAAGCATAATTTCCTTTTCCTCAGACTTATCTTAGAGGCTTTTGGGTTCTGGAAAATTTTAATTCTGTGTGGCAATGTTCATATCTCTTTCAACATACCATGGGTGAAATGAGATTAAACTTCTAGACTATAATTTTTTTATTGCTGGTTCTATAAGAATACACTACTTCGCAAATGTTTTCTTTATTCCTTGGTTACTATTCCAAATTTATCCTCTATGAGTAAAGAGACTAAAAATGCTTCATTGACAGATTATTATTTTTAAAAACTATATCCTGTTTTTATACACAATACACAAAAATGTGTCGTGTGTGGGTATTTTGATATCAGAGTTCACACGATACCAAAATTTCCTTTCTTCTCTTTCTCTCTCTCTCTCTCTCACACACACACACACACACACACACACACACATACGTGACCCATCATGGGGTGACCACCAACCTCATCTTCAGAGCCTGGAACTGTTGGAGAAGAAGTGCCAACTGTTGCTGCTGCTGCGAAGACAGGGCTGCTTTCTGTTGCTGAGCCAAAACCTGCGCATATTGTTGTCTTCAAAAAGTAAAATAAAGCATAACCTGTCTATCCACATTTAGTGCACTTTACTGAGACACTAAAAGACTAAAAGACACTAAAGACGCTAAAAGGCCAGTCCACCACCCCCCAAAAATACCATGAGAAAGAGCTATCAAATATATTTTAACAACACTTCATGATAACGACAGTTACACAGAAAATTGTCTACTTCATCCTAGAAAGAACTGAACTTATAGACAACATATATATCCTCAGGATGTCTATAAGAGGATAGAAAAAAAAATCACAAAATATCAAAAACTGGCAAACTCTCTGAAAATAATAGCCTTTCATCAGAAACCAAGTGAAAAATAAACAGATTCAGGGAAACCGGGTGGCTTAGTTGGTTAAGCGTCTGACTTCAGCTCAGGTCATAATCTTGTGGTTTCTGGGTTTGAGCCCCATGTTGGGCTCTGTGCTGACAGCTCAAGGCCTGGAGCCTGCTTCGGATTCTGTGCCTCTCTCTCTCTGCCCCTCCCCAGCTCATGCTCTGTCTCTCATTCTCTCAAAACTGATTAAATGCTAAAAAAAACTTTTTTAATAAAACAGAGTCAAACTAATAGCTATTTCCAAATGAAGCACCCTTTCCAAAACTAAAATCACTTGTATAAAAATTCTCAAAATTTATGTTTCAGCTTGGAAAATCTGGGGTTTTTCCCCCCCACTAGATCAGAGGTAGACAATTTTTATCTGTAAAGAGCCAGACGGTAAATATTTTAAGTTTGTAGGCCATATGCAACTACTCAACTCTTCTGCTGTAGTGCAAAAGCAGCCACAGACAATATACAAATGGGCGTGGCTATGTTCCATTAAAACTCTGCTCATAAAAACAGGTACCAAGCTGGTTTGCCAATCTTTGCACTAGATGACAGCAAATCTTACTTCCTCTACCAAAGGGACACACAATCTAAGTGATTCTGCTATCATTCCACACCACTACTAACAGTAGAAATCTTTACTTCTTCCTGCCCTCTCATCTATGTTTTTTCTCTATGACATTCACAGTTGAGCCAGCCATTTAGGAGGCGTTTGAGTCTTAAAATGCTTGTTGTTTCTTGCTTTAGAAGGCAAAGAGCTTGCAAGATTATAGTTATATGTCATTTTCTGCAAATTTATGGTAGGTAATAAGAAGATAAGACCAAACTCCAAATACATAGTGGTAACATGTCACTAGATGGGTAACTGAAGTATCCTATCAACTCTTAGTTCTCTGTTGTAGAAGGTGAAACTTAGGAAGTTCTACCTAATGGCACTCTGAATTCTGCACTGCCACCTACAGCATTACTGCTCTTACTGTATCAAGAACTGCTGGTACTGAAGGTGCTGCATCTGGTACAAGGCCGTGAGCTCCTGCTGCCTGGTCAGTCGTTCCTGGTCCAACTCTCCCTGGGAGCAAAGGGGTGGGAGAAGAAATACCACTGAATAAACTGCAAAGAGTCTAAAAGCCATTTACTACATATATCTGAGAGCAAACTGAATCTGAGATCTTCACATTACACTCCACCTTTCTGCCCAAAACGCTTAACTATTGCAAAAACTCAGCCTCTTTAAAAGCTGAACAGTGCCACCTAGCAGAAGAAGGTGGTATCTGCATTTTAAGAGATTCCCTGTAAGGAATTTCCCATAAGGCAAGGGTCCTTACGTCAGAAGCTGTCCTCCCCTCCTACTTTTGAACCTAAATGTTGTACTGTACGTACCCCACAGTCATTACTGTAACTAAAAAATGTATAATTTCCCAATGTTAAAAGTGATTCTTAAATTTGGGAATCCTGTAGAAATTAGAGAAATGGAACAAAACAGAAAGGAGTAAAATTATCTAAAGCAAAAGGGAAAAAAAAGTTAAAAGGAAAGGTTACAGTAGAATTTTATAATGGCTCGTAATGAACAGAAAAAGCAATATAGAAGTAGGTCTTCTTAAAGACGCGGAGAAATTTTTAATTTAAACAAAATACGAAAAATCTTTGAAAACTAATTCTCCACCCCAAAATTAGGTGTTTCTATTGCTATTAATATATCATGAGTTAGAAAAAATAAGCTGTTGTTTAGTTTATATTTCAAATAACATGGCTAGAATTTAAATTTTGCAAAGTTAAAACTCGGAAAAATAAAATGTTACATAAAATGTTATGTAAAATAAAAGAAATAATAAAAGCATAAGGGTAACAGACTACGGTAAATCATTAGTGAACAGTTTACATCTTTATTGTGCACAGATCATGGTTTGGAATGAAACATTTGATACACAGTTTCTTGGGGGTAGAGATCATCTGAAATTCAGGGACATTTTTCTTTTCCACTATACACTGAAGATTGGAAGCTACACTAGGTTAATGTCAAATTTCTACATAAGGGGGCACCTGGCTGGCTCAGTCAGTACAGCATGTTAACTCTTGATCTTGGGGTCAAGAGTTCAAGCCCCACACTGGGTGTAGAGCTTACTTTTATTAAGGGGTGCCTGGCTGGCTCAGTTGGTAGCGCATGCGACTCTTGGGGTTGTACGTTTGAGCCCCATGTTGAGTGTAGAGATTACCTAAAAATAAAATCTTTTAAAAAATAAAAATAAAACGTCTACATAAAAACCTACACTTCAAGGTATATTCATCATCCAGGTGAACTGTTATCAGGGCTATTCAGGGATTAGCAATCATAGCTGACACAGACACAGCTTGCCATGGTTCTTCCTGTTAAGCAGTCTAATGGAGGCTCAGCCCCTGTAACTGGAAGTCAGGCAATGGGCAAGGGATGAACTTTCAAAAGTTCTGAGACATGCACGATAACTCATCCCAATTTCAGAGAATGGAAATAAAGTTCCAACTTGTTATATAAATTAAATGTTTATACAATAATACATAATACAATTTTCCCTTGTATTTACAACAGAAATGTCAGAAATAATTCCCCTCATCTAGGAATCTTCACTGTTCTCCAAATTACAGGAGGTCTCAACCCATCATGGACTGACATCAATTACTGGGTCAAGATCAACATTTACATGTGAAAGAAGAGGAGGGGAGGGGAGGGAAGGGGAGGAGGGGGGAGGAGGGGAGAGAAGGGCGGGGAGGGGAGGGGAGGAACCGGAAAAGGAAAAGGAAAAGGAAAAGGAAAAGGAAAAGGAAAAGGAAAAGGAAAAGGAAAAGGAAAAGGAAAAGGAAAAGAAAAAGGAAAAGGAAAAGGAAAAGGAAAAGGAAAAGGAGGGAGGGAAAGGAAAGAAGAGAAAGGAAAGGGAATAGAGAGGGAGAGAAGGAGAAAGAAAGCAAGAAAGCAAGAAAGAAAGAAAAAAGTGCATGGCATAAAATATTATAATGGGTGCCTGGATGGCTCAGTCAGTTAAGGGTCCAACTCTTGATCTCGGCTCAGGACGTGATCTCACGGTTTCATGAGTTCGAGCTCCACATCGGGCTCTGTGGTAACAGTGCAGAGCCTGCTTGGGATTCTCTCTCTCCTCTCTCTCTGCCCCTCCCCCATATGCACTGTTTCTCTCTGTCTCTCTCTCTCTCAAAATAAACATTAAAAAAAAATTTTAAATATTTTGTGAAGCTTATTGCACAAATATGTGTATGTGTGTACAGTTATGAATATACATACAATATATATGAATGTACAGAGGAGTGGTGTAAAACTTTTTTTTTTTTTTTTACTATGGGCTATGGCCAAATAAGTTTGACAGCTGCTATTCTCACCTATGAACTCCTCTGACCATAGAAGTTGTGCCCTATTTACCTTCATCTCATAAGAACCTACCACAAGGCCTAGCACAGGCCCTCAATATGCAGTTGATGAATAAATCAATGGTGAATGTTACTGCAGAAATCCAATGTTCACTAAACGCTTTTAACTGTGGCCACTTCTGACTATGGCAGCCCCCTGACATCCCAACCTGGAAAAGGAAAAGTAAGGCAGATCCACAGCCCTCCCAAACGAACTCTATAGGGAGAGGCCCAGACGCAGCTACAGAGGAGTAAGAAGATCTGCCCTTCAAAGGCCTTCCAGTGCCAGTACACAAGGAAGGTTACATTATGATCCAGTTTTTAGTTAACATACCAATAACTAACATTAAAAAAAGAAAAAGTCTTCAAAATATTCAAAGCACTGGAATTGTCTATTAGCAACATTTATTTGCTTTAAGATAAACCTAAGACAGAAAATGTATGATTCTGAAAGCAAGAGGCAAACAGTGGGAAGGAAAGGGGAGGAGAGGAGAATGTGCATTCTAACTAGAGGCAAAAAGAAACTCCAAAGAAGTCACCTAACTGAAGCATCTTGGATAAAAGTAAAAGCTCGGGGGGGGGGGGGGGGGGCCCCGGGGGGGGAGATGTTTATGGGTCCGACTCTGGGTGTCAGCTCAGGTCATGATCTCTACACTGCCAGCACAGAGCCTGCTTGGGATTCTCTCTCCCCCCTCTCTGCCCCTCCCCAACTTGCGCACGCACGCACACACGCACACGTGAACTCAGTATTTCTCTCTCAAAATAAATAAACTTAAAAAAAAAAAAAAAAAGGTAAAAGCTCTGAAGTGAGCTTAGAAAAGTAAGGAGCCAGAACATGTAGTAGCTGGTAGGCAAGTCAGGATAAGATGTTTTTTATTCTACACCTGCTGGAAAGCTACTGAAGGATTTTGTTTCTTTAGAATTTGGAGACCGGGGGCGGGGGGAGGGAGGAGGACACAGGTATTTGAGTTTTGAAAAGATCATTATGGATAGGTATGCAGTCTCCAATCAGACTGCCCACTGCCATTTCAATTACTTTCAAAGAACTACAGTTTCTTCCTCATTAGACACAGTATCTAGGTTGTGCTTACAAAGAGAAGCAAGTGTTTCTGCATCTAGCATGTGTTCTGAGTGACCTATACGGTACTTACCATATGAGGAGGGGGAGCTGGACCGGGAGAGAAGGGAACCCTTCCCCACATTTTCATGATATCACCAAGAGGTTGGAAGCTTTCATCACACGCTCTCTTCACCAATAAAGACATGGTAAAATAGCCCGCCTGAAACCATTCCGCCATCTCCTGATTATTGAAGGGACCTAGAATAGCACCATTTAAACAGAAGGGCAATAAAAATCCTTTAAGACTGAAGAGGAAAAAAATATTTCCTAAGTCTGATCCTCATCCAGAGGTACAACTTGTTTCAGGTAACACCTGTCAAATACTTGATACAATATTTTAATTCAATTTATCTCCAAAAGTGGTAAACAGGCTTCTAACTAATAAAATACAACAGAAATGATTTTGAAATAAAACTTATGTCTATATATCCCAAATTGTATGTGGGGTTTTAATTACTTTAAGGAGCATAACTGTCTCCATCTCACTCAATCTCTACAAATTCATTTGTCAGAAAAGTATAATAAAACTGAAAAATGTGTTGGCTAGACTTTGTATCACTTATGTATAAAGAATATAAACACGTAGGGCTAAATATGCTTTTTTCTAAATTTCACTTTCTGCCAGATTATTAAAGGTTAGGCAAAGTATAAATAATCAAATTAAATCAAATTATGAGGTGGAGTGGTGGCTAGGTCTGTTAAGTGTCTGACTTTGGCTCAGGTCATGATCTTGCAGTTTCTGAGTTCAAGCCCTGCATCAGGCTCTGTGCTGACAGCTCAGAGCTTGGAGACTACTTTGGATTCTGTGTCTCAATCTCTGTCTGTCTCTCTGCCCCTCCCTGCCACTCAAAAATAACTGAGCATTAAAAAACATTAAGATAGGGGCGCCTGCGTGGCTCAGTCGGTTGAGCGGCCGACTTCGGCTCAGGTCACGATCTCGCAGTCCGTGAGTTCGAGCCTCGTGTCGGGCTCTGTGCTGACAGCTCAGAGCCTGGAGCCTGTTTCAGATTCTGTGTCTCCCTCTCTCTGACCCTCCCCCGTTCATGCGCTGTCTCTCTCTGTCTCAAAAATAAATAAACGTTAAAAATAATTTAAAAAAAAATTAAGATAAATTATTTACGTAGGTATGACTAAATCTGGCTTACGGTGGAGGGAGAGTAACATTCTCTACATGTTTTACAATTAAAAATCAAATATTTTATACATAAAATTAACAGATTCACACTGATCAATAACAATTAATTCATTCATTCAGCAAATATTTACTAAATACCAATTACATGAGTCTAGGTAATGAGAATACAACAGTTAAATAAAACAAAAGCCTATAATGTCCACTTCCGGGAAGATGGAGTAGATCTACTTTTCCCTGTTCTTCCTGCTAAATACAACTAAAAACCCTAACATTATATATACAAAGGAAACAAAAGAACACTATGAACAGTAGAGAGAAGGCAGACTGGCCTTGGTGCCTGAGGAACCACATGGAGGTGAATTCCCTGACCTTTCATTTTACTTCATATATTCCAGAACTAAGAAACAACAAAAAACATGACCCAATATATACATCTGAAAACATGACCCAAGTATATGCTATCTACAAGAAAGTCATTTCAAATATAAAAATATAGGCAGGTCGAAAATAAAAGGATAGGAAAAGGTATATCATGCAAGCATTAATCAAATTTTAAAAAAGCTAGAGTGGCTATATTAGTATTTGATAATGTAGACTTCAGAACAAAGAAAATTACCAGAGACAGAGAAGGATATTATATATTAATAAAGGGTCAATCCACCAGGAAGACACAGCAACGGCAAAAGCGTACGCACTGAACAAACCTGCAAAATATGTGAAGCAAAATCTAATAAAACTGAAAAGACAGAGAAATCTCCAGTAACAGCTGAAGGCTTCAACACCACTCTCTCAACAACTGACAGAACTAAACAGAAAACCAACAAGATTATAGAACTCAACAACACCATCAATAAGGTCCAACTGATATTTACAGAACACTCCAAAACAACAAAGTATACATTCTTTCAAGAACCCACAGAACATACAGCAAAACGAACTATATTCCGAGCCATAAATAAATCTCAATAAAATTTTAAAAGCTGAAATTAAATATGATGTGTTTCAACCACAATAAAATAAAGCTAGAAATCATTAACAGACAGGTAACAGGGAAATCTCCAAACCCTTGGAAACCACATAACACACTTCCAAATAATCCATGAGTAAAAGTGGAGGTCTCTTAGGGCAGCTGGTTGGCTCAGTCGGAGGAGCATACAACTCCTGATCTCGGGGTTGTAGAGATTACTTAAAAATAAATAAATATAGGGGCGCCTGGGTGGCTCAGTCGGTTAAGCGTCCGACTTCAACTCAGGTCACAATCTCACGGTCTGTGAGTTCGAGCCCCGCGTCGGGCCCTGTGCTGACAGCTCAGAGCCTGGAGCCTGCTTCAGATTCTGTGTCTCCCTCTCTCTCTGACCCTCCCCCGTTCATGCTCTGTCTCTCTCTGTCTCAAAAATAAATAAACGTTAAAAAAATTAAAAAAAAAAAAAAATATATATATATATTTAAAGTGGAGGTCTCAAGAGGAATCACAAAAAAAAAATACACTGAACTGAACAGAAATAAAAATACTTGTATCAAAATTTGTGGTACCCAGTTAAAGAAGGGCTGAAAGAGAAATTTACAGTTTTTATTATAGCTTACATTGGAAAAGAAAGTCTCAAATCAATAATATAAGCATCCACCTCAAGAACCTAGAAAAAGAAAAGCAAAATAAACCCTAAGAAAAAGGAAAGAAATAGTAAAGAGTAGAACTCAATGCAATTGAAAACAAAAAAGTGGGGGGAAAAAAATCAATGAAACAAAGTTAATTCTTTGAAAAGATCGGTAAAATTAAATCTCTAGCAAGACTGACAATGAGAAAAAGAGAAATGAACAAATTACGAACATCAGGAATAAATCACGGCCTATCACTACAGTACCTGCAAACATCAAAAAGATAATAAGAGAATATTCTAAACAATTCTACACACACAGATTTGACATCTTAGATGAAATGGACCAATTCGTCAAAAAACACAAACCACCAAAAATCAACCCTTACTAAATCAGTAATTTAAACAGCTCTGTAACTATTCGGGATACTGAATTTGTAATTTTAAAATTCCCAAGAAACAGGGCATCTGGCTGGCTCAGTCGGTAGAGCAAGCGACTCTCAATCTCGATGTCCTGAGTTCAAGCACCATATGTTGGGCATGGAGCCTATTTTAGAAAAAAAATAAATAAAATTCCCTAAAAACAGGTACCCAGGTGGTTTCACTGGAGAATTCTCCAAAACATTTAAAGATGAATTAACACCAATTCTAAACAATCTTCCAGAAAATAGAAAAGGGAGTAACTCCCAGCTCATTTTATGAAGCTGATATTATTACCCTGATACTAAAAGCAGACAATGAGAACACCAAAAAAAAAAAAAAAAAAAAAAAACCACTACAGAACAACATGTCTCATGAACAGAGACACAAAAATACTTAACTAAACATTACCAAATAGGATGCAGCAATATATAAAAAGAATTACACACCATGACCAAATGGGGTTTACTCCAAGGATGCAAAGCTGGTTCAATATTCAAAATGCACTCAATTTAATCCGCCATCTTAAACTTACTAAAGAAGGAAAATCACGGGACCATAGAAACAAATGCACAAAAAGGATTTGACAAAATCCAATGCCCAATCATGATAAAAACTCTCAAACAATAAGGTACTTCCTCAACTTCATAAAGAGCATCGATAAGGGTACTGAGTCAGCGAGAGGAGCCTGCTGCTCTTGATCTCAGGGTCATGCATTTGAGCCCCATGGTGGTGTAGAAATTACTTAAAAATAAATAAATAAAAAAACATCTATAAAAACCAAGCAGCTGGGGCACCTGGGTGGCTCAGTTAGGCGACCGACTTCGGCTCAGGTCATGATCTTGCAGTTTGTGAGTTCGAGCCCCGCATCGGGCTCTGTGCTGACAGCTCGAACCTAGAGCCTACTTCAGATTCTGTTCAGATTCTCTTCTCCCCTTCTCTCTACCCCTCCCCTGCTCATGCTCTGTGTCTCTCTGTCTTTCAATAATAATAAATGTTAAAAAAACTAAAAAAAAAAAAAAGAAGAAAACCAAGCAGCTAACATCATACTTAATTATTAAAGACTAAGTGTTCCCCCTAAGATAGGAACATAGGGAAAACAAGGCAAATATGTCTGCTCTCACCATCATATTCAACACAGTGTTGGAAAATACAATAAGGCAACAAAAGGAAATAAAAGGCATAGATTGGAAATGAAAAATTAAAACGATCCCTGTTTGCAGATAACAATGTCTACAAAGAAAATCCTATGGAACCTACCCAAACAACAACAACAAAAACTCCTAAAACTAATAAATGAGCTCAGCAGGTCACAGACTAATGACAAAAATCCAAAATCCAATTCTATATAGTAGGAATGAACACAAAGACACTGAAATATAATAAAACTTACAATCACTCAAAAAAAAAATCAAGTAGGTACAAATCTAATAGAACATGTACAGAATCTTTGCTGAAAATGACACAAGTTCATAGACTGGAAGAGTCAACATGAAAAAGATGTCAAGTCTTCAAAACGATACAGAGGTTTAACACTGTTCCTATTAAAATCTCAGCAAGATATATAAACAGATTTCTGAGCACATTTATATGGTAAATATAGACAAGACTATTCTGAAATTTATATGCAAAGGCAAAGGGAACTAGAAAAACTAAAAACTACTTTGCTAAAAATAAACCAGGAGAAAAAAACAACTGGAAGAAATCCATCTACTCAATTTCAAAACATGTTATATAGCTACAGTAATCAAGACTGTGATATTAGCGGCGACACAGACACATGGATCCGTGGAATAGAAGAACACAGAAACAGACCAACATAAATATGCCCAACTGAATTTTGAGAAAGGTACAAAAGCAATTCAAAAGAGGAAAGATGGCTTTTCAACAAAAGGTTCCAGAGCAACTGGACATCCATCAGCAAAAAAATAAACTTTGACCTAATTCCCATACGTTATGCAAAAATAGACCACAGACTTAAATGAAAAAAACCTAAATTATTCTGGAAAGGAAATTTTGGGATCTGAAGCTAGGCAAAGAGTTCTTCTATCTCTGACTTAATACCAAAAACACAATCCATTAAAGGAAAAAACTAATCAACTGGACTTCATCAAAATCTAAAACTTTTGATCTGTGAAAGACTCTGTTAAGAGGATAAAAAGATTCAGACTGGGAGAAAATATCTGCAAACCACATACCTAACAAAGGGCTATTATCTAGAATATATAAGGAAGTCTCAAAATTCAAAGGTTAAAAAAAGCAATGAGAACACAAGTAAAAAACATGAAGAGATCGTTTACTGAAGAGGATAAACACCAATAAACACATTAAAAGATGTCCAACGTCTTTAGCTGTTAAGGAAATGCAAGCCAAAAACTAGAATGAGATACCACTATAACAAGCCCAAATGGTTAAGGTAAAAAATAGCAACATCAAATACTGTCAAGGATGTGGAGAAAATGAATCACTCACAGATTGCTGGCAGAAATACAAAAATAGTACAGCTCCTCCACAAAACAACCTGGCAGTTGCTTAAAAAAACGAAACATGTCATCACCATACAATCTAGCAATTGCACTCCTGGACATTTATGTCTCAGAGGAATGAAGAGTTGTATTAACACAAAAGTCTATCCATAAATGTTTAACAGCTTTATTATAATAGCCAGAAACTGCAACAACCCAGACGCCCTTCATGGATATACGGTTAAACAATGATACATCTATATCATGGATGTACTACTCAGTAAATAAAAAGAAGAAATCTACTGATACATGCAACAACCTGTATGAATCTCCAGAGAATTGTGCTGAGTGAAAACAATTTTTTTTCCATTTGATGCAAATGGATTCCATTTCTGCAAAATTCTTGAAATGACAAAATATAGAAATCGGGAAAAGATTAGTGGCTGCCAAGTGTTAAGGAGCAGGAACAGGTGGAAAGGAAATGCATGTGGGCATCCAAGGGCAATAGGAAACGAAAATGTTCTGAATCTTGGGGCACCTGGGTGGCTCAGTCATTTAGGCGTCCGACTCTGGCTCAGGGTCATGATCTAGAGGTTCATGGGTTCAGGCCCCAGATTGGGCTGTCTGCTGTCAGCACAGAGCCCGCTTCGAATCCTCTGCCCGCCCCCTCCCCTCCCCGCCTCTCTCCTGCTTGCACGTGTGCATGCTCTCTCTCTCACTCTCTGAAAAATAAACATTTAAAAAAAAGAAAAAAGAAAATGTTCTAAATCTTAACTGTATCAAAGTCAATACATTGGCTGGATATGGTACTACAGTTTTGCATGAGATTACCACTCACGGCAATTGGGTAAAGAGTACATAAAATCTCTGTAGTATTTGTTACAACTGCATGTAAAGTTGCAATTATCTCAAGTATATTTAATTAGGGCACACATCTATATTTTATTTTTTAATTTTATTTGAGAGAGACAGGGAAAGAGAGAGGAAGAGAGACTCTTAAGCAGACTCCATGCTCAGTGCAAAGCCTGATGTGGGGTTCAATCACACAACCGTGGGATCATGACTTGAGCCAAAATCAAGAGTCGGATGCTCCACTGACTGAGCCACCGAGGCACCGTTCCATATATGCTTTAATTAAAACACACAGCCCTGAATTTGGAAGCACATTTTGTCTCTCCATTTGTAAGCCTTAAAATATCAGATAAACACTTTTGATTGCTTTACAAACAAAACAAAACAAAACATACACACACTTGTCCTGCTCCCAAGCACCTTCCATTCTATGGGGGTGTGAACAGGTCATGAACAAATCAGAACCAGGCAGTAATAGATGTTATGCAGGACAATAGAGGGTAAGGGGACTTAGAGTGGAAAGGGAGTTAGTATGTCACAAAGAGATCACAGGGTATACTTGGTAAAGAGTATCATGAAACTGACACTAATATTAGTCAATCAATTTCAGGTTATAAACAAAGAATTCAAAAGCGGAAATGAATCAACAAATTTCTTTTACAACATTCTCTACCCATTCTAACTTATGCACCATACAAATCTTTAAGGGATTAGCTTATAATATGGTACTATCCTTTCTCAGATAGTTCTTTACCATTTATGATGTCAATTCCATTTGAGCAAAACATTCAGGTAAGGTCTTCTATGATTGCCATCACCTTTAATGGGAGGTAAACTGAAGTGCAGAGAAGGTAACTCTTACCTGCCCAATTAACCCGCTGGGAAGCCAGAACTAAGGGCGTCCTAAGCATTTTGTCTGCATCCCTATTATATTTACTATCACATTCCGCCTTGTATTCAAATGATTTTCACTGGACCTCCCTCCCCCCCACCACTGAAATTGCAAAGTATTATGGAAGGAACCCTTAAATAAGTAAGTAAGTAAGTAAGTGTGTGTGTGTGTGTGTGTGTGTGTGTGTGTGTGTATGTACACGTACACACACACACACACACACAAAGAAAAACTGTAAAAATTGACTTTTTCCACTATTACGCAAATTAACATTAAATAATGACGATCTTACAGGAGATAATGGCTTCAAGTAGAATGGAACGAGCTACCTTGAATTTCTCCCTGAGGATCTTTGTAATACCACTTCTGCATTGCTTCGTGCATCAATGGAATTGAGACTCCCTTAGCTCTGTGCTCTTGCAGTTTTGATGCCAATCTCTCATCATCTAGTGCGCTATCTTGGAGATAAGCCACCATCTTCTCAGCTTGCTAATAGAAAAACAAAAAAAATGGATTGAGGAAACAAATGACCCCAAATTAATACTAGTACACTTAATAAAAATGCCTACCTTTTTTGAACTACTTGATCTGTAAAAGGTAGTACTGTGCAAGAAACACAGCAGGCAACCATTTAATTCTTCCATCAATATCATGAAAATATGTACTATCCCCACTTTATAGAGGGGGAAACTAAGGCTCAGAGAGGTCAAATCTTGCTCACTCTCAAAATTATTAAGCAAAGCAAACTGAAATTAAAACACAAACTGGTAAGGATCAAAGCCCAGGCTTCTTCTAATCAACACATTAAGAAGATTACTTTTAAAACCAGTAAGCCATTGGTCAATTCTGAAACGTATAATCTAAACCTGTAAAAACATGGGTGTTAATACAACAAAGGCTCAATGAATACAATTACAAAAGTTTTACAAGTTTTACTAACACACTGCCCACTTTCTTTCTTTCTTCAAGCATTTCCTGCCACCAACCACCACCCCAGAGCAAAGGAAAGCAGGTCACCATTTATATCCAACAAAGGTATACTTAATCTCAGGGAAATCTAGAGATGAGAATACGATGTTAATGAGAGTTTAACTATTCCCAGTTACACTTTAGGTAAAAAATACAGAAGACGCTGTGCCCATCCACAGCTGCTTGTATTTGCCATTTTTGGCATTCCATTAATTTCCAAAAAGAAAAAAGAAAAGCAAACAGCCAAGGGCAACCTCAGAAGAGAAAAAATAACCTGACATAATGACTACTACATAGCAGAAACTTAAAAGCATGAAATGATTTGAAAGACAATTACTCATACAAATAAATACTAGATTTAAAACAACTTTTCCAGTACGTAAAATCTAATGCACAAAAGTTCCATTTCTGAATATCTGTTCAATGCTTTTCAATTTTTATGGTGCTTTGAGAGGAGAAAAAAAGAATTGCATGATTTTTACCTGCTCCAAATGTTTGAGGCCCTCTTCATCATCTGGTTCTGTGGACACACTGCCCATACCAGGAGCACCTACGACCGGCGTTTCAACTGGCCGCAGGGCAGGACGAGGACTGGGAACAGGAGGTGGAAGTATGAGAAGGGGAGAGGCTGCATCTGAAGGAATCTGGGACAGGGACTGCTGGACATCAGAAACCGTTTCTAGAGGGGAAAAAAACACAGAAACATGAAAAACCTTTAAACTACAGAGGTTCTCATGAAGAATAACTAGCTCTCCATCAAGTTGGGCCACTCACTAAATGGGCTCAAGAGAAAGGTGAATGTATCAAACACTGCAGCTTTTTTTTTTTTTTGAGTGCGAGAGGGGGTGGGGGGGGGGGGTGTGAGTGTGGGTGTGTGCGCATGCGTGCATGTATGAGCTAAGTAGGGGCAGAGAGAGAAAATGAGAATCCCAAGCAGGCTCCGCACTGTTCTCACAGAGCCCAACGCAGGTCAGGAGCCCTGAGATCATGACCTGAGCCAGAATCAAGAGTTGGATGCTTAACCGACTGAGCCAACCAGGCACCCCTCACTGCAGCAACTTCTTACGGAGAAGTGTAGTATTTCTCCCTACGATGACAGCAGTTAACTCTACAGAATGACAAAATATAAGGATTAAAAGGTCCTCCTACAGTGCCTGCCTGTGTCACTACAGCATCTGCCCAACAGTGACACATCTACCTCCTGAAAACAAACAGAATCAGACCAATGTTATCTTTATAACGTGTCTCCAAATAGCAGACTGTTAACAAAGCACTGCAAATCTCCTCAAAAAATGTCGTATCTCACCATCAAAACTTTGATTAAACGTATCTGCATGTCTCTTAAATAAGAACCTATTTCAGGTGATAATAAATGTAATGCAATACATTAGTTTTTAGGATAACAAAGAGCTCCTGGGAGTCTACATGTACAGTGCAGACGGTCTCCTCAATAAGACAAGAGACCACAAAAGAGGTTCTGTTTTGGGTCCTGTTTCTAACCTCTCAGGATGCAGGCTCTTAAAATAAAAAGGGGGATGAAAGTAATTAGATACAATTGCAGCTTCCCCTTTGGAACCTTATTGGTTCAATTACAGACAGCTTCTCCACATTCCCATTCCTCTCAGTCTTTCCTTTCTTTGCCAAACTCCTTAAAAGAACAGTCTATGCACTGCCACCCACACCTGCTACATACACTGTGACTTCCACTTCCACCCCTCCAACACAGCTTCTCTCCCAAAGAGAAGCAGTGACTCAAAGTCCCCAAATCCAATGGCTTTACCTGGTCCTCATCTTCCGACCTCAGTAGCCTCTGACATTATCTACCCAAGCCTAAACTAAAACCTTCTCCATTCCTTCCTTTCTCTTCACTCTAGTCCACTCTTGTCTCTGAAGATTTTTCTCTGGCTACTCTTTACGTACCCTCTAAAAATGGGAATTTAGCCCTAGATGCCTGATACACATATCCTTTATCTCCCTCGCAGATTATCAATCTAGAGTTTTCATCTTTAATGCACATCTATGAAGCTTTCTCAAAATACACACATCCGGACTCCATCCTAGGATCTCCTAGAGTAAGGTCCCAGGAATGTACATTCAAGAGAAAGAACCACAAGTAATTTGGGGGCACATCGTAACTGAAAAATGACTACTACGTATCAAACAGGTCTCAAAATGGACAAGTCACCCAGTGCCTAATAGAGATTCAAATACTCGCTGAATTCACTCACTAAGCTTTGTCCTGGACATTTAACTCTGAAGAGAAATCTTTGGCTTAAGCCCTCAAAATATCAGTCTACTGAGTAAAAAAAATAATAAACAGATCTTTCTAATACTGTATTGCTATGTGAGGAATAGTGTCAATTGTTTAAGAAACTAGAGAAGATACCTAATGTGGCTTGGGAACTTCGGATGGGAGAGAGTTTCAGGCACAGAGAACAGCATGTGCTAGGGCACACTTGAGGACCTAACAGGCTCTGAGGCTGGGGAACAGAGGAAGGAGACAGAAGTGGCACTCAAACTGTACAGAGGCAGGCAGATGCCAGGTTATGCAAGGTCTCACAGGCCACGTTAAAGTTGTGACTTTTTATGGAGACTCAATCCATTAACCCTTCAACATCAGGAATTACAATGTCAATTTTATGTATGTACCAGAAGAAACATGGAAGTAAACATTAATACTACCCACTAAGGCATATGAGGCAAAGTAAAATCAAAGCAGTAATACTGGAGAAGGAGATATGTTTTAAGCTTATTCACTAGCAAAGGTGGTAGGACCTCCACAGCTTCATCCATATTCTTTTTGGCCTCTTTTGAAGCAACAGCATTTTAGTGTGCCTTCTGGACATACATCCTGCAGCCACTGGGAAGGTAGCTGTCTGATGTGAGAATCAAATTACTGTGGAGGATCTGAAACCCTGTCTGCTCCGCTGATAACCAAGGTGACCATGTCATAACCTTGTAGAAAGCGAGATTCCCGAGCTCCACCTTCGTTTCCTCTCTGTTTCGGTGAATTCTGGGAAGGACATGTACATGGGAAGCAGAGTTTGACTAAGTTTACTAGTGAAATAATCTGTTTCAGTAATTCACCACTAGAAGCAGCTCCAGGAGGCATAAACGGAAACCCATCTTATCAATGATCACTGGCCTGGGCAGAATCCTGTTTTAGCTTATCTACTCTCAGAAATACATACCATCCCCTCTGCTGGGCACTTTGGTTGGCAGGCTATTTTCCGTCTGACTCTCCTCCTCAGCTTTTTCTGTTTGCTCAGTTTGGGGTTCCTCCTTCCTCTCAAACTGTGGTGCTTCCTGAGGCTGATGGTCTGAAGGAGTACCTGGTCTAGCAGATGATGATGAGGTCTGGGATGTTTCTTCACTAGCTTCTGTAACATAAAGTAATCTTAAATTAGCACCTTAGGAAGCTTTTGATCTGATGAAAAGAAGGTACAAGACAAAAATGAGCCTTACCAACTCCTACTCTATCTGTCTTCTCTCCCTCTTTCCTATTTGTCTTATCAGGTTCTTTGGCTTCTTCGTTATGGCTGCTCTCAGAATCGGAGCACTCCCCCCCTTCCTCTACAGGCCGGAAGTCCATCTCCTGCTCTTCTGGGATCGGCTCTTTCTGGACTTTCTGTGTCAAGAAAATAAAGCCGAAGGTCAACAGTACATTTGGCTTTGGTGGAAGGTCGGTGTGTGTCATGACATTTAAAACAGATTTCCTACCTTCAGAGAGAGGAACGCTCCGGAGGAGTCAAATGTGCCCATCTCTTCTTCAGCATCCTCTAGGCACCATTCGGGCAAGCTGTCCCGGTCATCGTCCATGCTTCCACTGCCAGAGCGCACCCTTCGGTAACCCCGTTCATCATCCCGATCTCGAAAATCAAACTCAAACCTTCGCCGTCGTTCCATGTGTTCACGCCAGCCTGCAGAACGAGGGCCATCTGGGATGAGGAGGATACAGACCTTAGAAAACCTTCATGACAGTATTTGAAAAAGAAAATCATGAATAGAAAATAAAGGAGAAAACTATGATTAACTGTGAAATCAAATGGATCAATCAACTAAAGAGAAAATTAGGCAAATTAAATCAAGTTAAGAGCTTAGCATACAAATGATACCACTAAGTGACAATAGTGGTTACCTTCAATAAGTACTGAGCCACACAACATACTCTACAGTTTTGAAAGATAAATTTGAAACAAATTACTTTTAAAGGACACTCTACTCAAAGTATACACTTTGGATAAGCTTTGGCTAATGTGACCGAAACTTCAGTTAGCCATTCACAGGGCACACTCCTAGCCCAGATCTGTTACACTCACCATGTGACCGTAACTGAAGTTCCTGCCTTCCCTTTGGCAGGTCTTACACCTTTTCCTTCTTCTCATAAAAATACCATTCTTTATTATGGATACGACCACCCCCCTGTGTCAATTCCTAATATCAAACTCATCATGCCAACTTGCTAGTGACAAGATTCCAGTTGGAATTCTGATTCCCAAGAAAAAGTCATGGAATTACAGCATTGACAGATGTCAAAGATTTTATATAGCCCACTATCCTAATTTTATAGTTTAAGAAACAAAAATTCTGACAGAAGTAACTTGCATAACGGCAAAGCAGAACTAGAATCGAATTCTGCATCCAATGCTGCTTTTTCCACAACAGCATGCTTACTTTCCTTTTCCTTTATTCTCAACTCTTAACTCTCCCCAGGGAGTTTTTATTTCTGTATAATACCCCCAGGGACATTCCTAAATCCACCCTAGCATACTGTTTATTACATCTACTTTCCAACAGAAAAAGACTTCCTAAGAATAAAAGATGTCAGTTAACGTATTAAACACACACACACACACACACACACACACACACACACACACACACGGGAAATCTTGTTAATATCTGACAAACCTGAGTCTAAGAAAGCCTTCAAAAGAGAGACAAGGTTTAACCTATTAAAATTTTCTATCTTTTTGAATGCTTTCTCTGTGGGAGATACAGAAAAGAAAGGAGCCAAAGTCAAATGTTCTTACTACTGAGGCTCAATTTGCTAAAACTAGCAGTCTAAAATTCAAACTGAAAATAAGAAGGCAAACATCAGCCCAATAGATGTAGCTACTTGTAAGTCACTCACAAAAAAGATAAGAAACATTATTCCCACACTCCTTTACTTACAACAACTATTGCCTTCTATGAAAACTAAGGAGCTTTATATCCAGTTTGCTTATATGCAAACCTAGAATCATTACTCAAAAGAAGTATTCATGACCCAGTGCTGAATTCCTGAGAACTCTCTCTACTACTATCATTTCTAAACCGTCTGTTAAGTATGCACCATGATAGGAATCTATCCTTCTAGGCATCTGGCTCATGTTTTCCTCTTACTGAGTTTCTTAAGTTCACTTCCCAGAGTGGATGCTTAGCTGTCCCTACCTTAATAGTTGCATCTCCATACGTATCCACTTTTGAGCCCTACTTAAACCAAACATCGCAGATAAGGCACATCTACAGCTTATTAAGACTGATCACTGCTTTTTAAGGCTTTCCAACATATACGTCTGCTACAATTTTTATAATATAAAAAAATCAGTCAAAACCATTATATTTAAACTTTGAATCAAATCATAAAAAAAGTATAATCTAAGAAATGTTAACAGTAATTTATACAACTGATATAATCAGACTTAGCTTTTAATATGCTTGGTTGAAAAAGCAGATAGTGTCCTTTTTAAAAAATGCTATTTCCACTGATTTTTCAGCCCCATGTATCGTTATATACCCCAAACTGTCTTTCAAAAATATACCAATATAAAATTTGGGGAAATTGTTAACTTAATGACAAATAAATTGGACATGAAAATCACGTATCAGGGAGAAAGGCTTAAGAAAAAGACAACATATAGCCAAAATCGAAGTTGCTGGGGTGTGGGGTGAAAAGGGTCAGTGGTAGAATATACACTAAAATTTTACTTCATCTCCTTTATTAA
Organism: Herpailurus yagouaroundi; assembly: GCF_014898765.1. Lineage (NCBI taxonomy): Eukaryota > Metazoa > Chordata > Mammalia > Carnivora > Felidae > Herpailurus > Herpailurus yagouaroundi. The sequence continues at coordinate 7,264,549 of NW_024412433.1, forward strand.
AGGGATTCTGTTAAGAATCAACATCAGATGTTTGGGCTCACAAACATTGTTGATCTTCCAAAACATTCACCTTGTTTGTTTTTGATCAGCTGGAATTTTTCTTCTCGCTCAGTCCAGATCCTGTCCATTCTTTCACTGAATGCTTGTTGGGAACATAGTCTACAAATCCTTTTGCTTACAGGCAAGCTCAGCACAAAATGCTGCGATGCCTTGAAGAGAACTACAACATTTGGTTGCCCAGCACACAGACTGGTGAGAACTGCCTAGTTAACTGTGATGTAAACAATGCCTACTAATGACAGAAAACTCACCCCTGAGGCAGCCACGAGGAGTTGTGATGAAAGCATCAAAACTCTATCCAAAGATCAACTTCATTCTGTTTCTACCTATCTACAAGTACATAAAGCACTCTGAATGTTTGTTATAATGTTTACTCAGACCGAGACTAGTGACTTTGCTAATAATTTGATTTTAAAATGTAAATGCAACCAGTTTGCTTATGATTTCTTCTATGAAAAGTAAGCTTCTTTGGCATATGGTTGACAGCTAAAATAATGTTACGCACACGAAATTCAGAAGGCAAATATACACTCTGTAAGCTTCAGTTCTGCATGACCCCACGATTCAAACTACAGTGGCATCTGATTATCATGAGGCATGGAATCAGCACTTTGGTAGGGGATGAACTTTGACACAAAGCACCAGTGTCTTCAATTACCAGCATATCTAATGTCAGGGAAGAACAGTTTGAAGCATTCTTAAGAGTCAAACAGAAGAACTTACAAAACCACTAATCACTACTCTTCTCTCTCCTTTTTCTAAAGTTAGAAGGACAAAAGAATGAACTTGTGATTACGTTTTTGACCTGGGTTTAAAGTTTATTCTTCGAATAAGCTTAAATCACATTTTCAGGACAAAAACAATTTGAAAGAATAAATCCTTTATTACGCAGGAAAAATACCCATTTGAGTAGGAGCACATATTCCTTAGTGAGCATATAATTATACATTTGTAAGTTTTAAAGCAATGCTGAAAAAGATAGATTTAGCATTAGACAAAACCAAATGAAACCCTCTTACATTTTTGCAGTTAAGGGTAGGTGCTTCCCATTAACACTATTTGCTCCAGAAAAATAAAGATGATTTTCATCAAATGAATAGATGTGGGGAACTTTCATGTTGAAAATGTTTTGTCGGGGCACCTGGGTGGCCCAGTCAGTTAAGCGTCCGACTCCGGCTCAGGTCATGATCTCATGTTCATGAGTTCGAGCCCCATGTTGGGCTCTGTGCTGACAGCTCAGAGATTGGAGCCTGCTTCCGATTCTGTGTCTCCCTCTCTCTCTGACCCTCCCCTGCTCCCGCTCTGTCTCTCTCACTCTTAAAAATAAATAAACTTAAAAAAATTAAAGAAAAGAAAGAAAGAAAATGTTTTGTAGTAATAAGCCTGAGTACAATGACATAAAGTAATTGGCGCCTCTTTACCAGCTTACCTTTCCTGCTTAATCTGTAAAAATTTCCTTATTAAATACTCACTTATTTTGGTCCCTGTGCCCTCACTCAGATCTCTTACCAGGACTGTGCGGCCGCCACCTCTCTCCATCCCTTCTTGATCCAGCTAGTCGCCAACCTCCATCTTCATCTTCTCCATTTTGTTCCTCTCTAAAAATGCGCCAATTTTCACTTTCTGATCGTATGAATTCATGCTTTCTTCCCACTGATGTTGGTCCACCTTCCTCAAAATTTGGTCTCCCTGTAATGAAAATAAGTAACCATGTGCCTTGGCCACTGAGGATTCTGAAAAGAGACTGGACTGCCCAAATCAAGCTTTTGTGCGAATGTGTCAATTTCAACATTCAGGCAGTGTAAATGAAATAATTGCAGGTATATGCATAGATTACTAGATACATTTCTTAAAGTTTAATGTTCACAGACTGGGCAATTATTTTTCAGATAATACATGCATTAAAAAAAAAAAGGGTATGCAATGAAAAGTGAATCAACCTACCTCACCCAGCACGTACTACTTTTTTTTAAGTCATATAAGATTTTCAATTATATGACATATCTTAATTTAATTTAACTTCTACTGGCTAAACAGGATATTCTGCCTAAACAGGGTATCTGTGAAATTCAACTGGTCTTTTATCCTAAAACACACTGTAAACTCAAAGGTAGAGAGTGTGAACTAAAATTTTTCATTCACTCTAACACCTATTACATTATAGACAGACAAATTGCTTTTGAAAAGAATTCAAAGCTAAGCTATGTGTAACCTAATGCAAATTAAGAGTCTATTAATGATGAAAGAGAGACTGGTATACACCAAGCAAACAAAACTGGTATTTTCAAAGGACAAGACAAATCCAAACTGTGCAAATTCTTTAGTCACCACCCTACATGTTCTAACACAATTCGTAACAGATGATACAAAATCTTACATTACATTAGTTGAAAATCCAGAACATACACTGATATCTTCCATTTGTAACAATTAAAGTTACATATACTTCAGTGACAGCCTCAATTCTTTTCACTAAACCACAGTGAAAGTGAAAGAATGTTGTACAGTTCCATCTGAAAATGAGGGAACTCTAATGTTTTGTCATTCTCTTATATGCCATTTCATATGTAGTGAGATTCAATATCCTGTCTGCCCAAACAGCTATTAGGTTGTTACTAGCTTATTATTCTCTTGAAGGATAAAATACCTGGAAACGGGGGGAGGGGGGGGTGCAAGAATTTGCTGGGCAGAATACTATCTGCTTTCTTACGCAGGCAGCCTCTAAGACAGCCCCCAACAAGCCCTGCCTTCTGGCTTTTGTGTAATCCTCTCACCCAAAGCGTGGGCTTCACTTACTGACTTGCTCCCAACAAAGAGAATACAGCACAAAGTGATAAGATGTCATTGCCAACAAATATTAAGTCACAAGCAACTGTGAATTCCCCCTGGGATGCTCTCTCTGAGGCAATCCAGCTGCCATGCTCACACGGCAAAGAACTGAGGCTTGCCAACAGCCACATGAGTGCGCTCGAAAATGGATCCAACCCCAGTCAAGCCTTCAGATGACTGCAGCCCCAGCTAACACCTTGATAGCAGCCTTACAGCCTCATGAAGACTCCGGTCAAAGCCATCCAGCTATGCTGCTCCTTCCTGAACCACAGAAACTAAGATAATAAATGTTTGCCGCCACTAAGTCTTGAGGTAATTTTGTTACACAGCCACAGATAATAAAAACACTCATTTTTAAGTGTTTTTACACACCACTATTTGAACAGCATGGACAGGATTCAAATATTGATCTTCTGACACATTCAACAAATATTTCTTACACATTAAGTGCCAAGTTTTATGAATTCATGTACAGATATCCCATGTCTGCCCTTGGGTTAGAAGGCCTTCCAGGTTCTCTTGCTCAGAAGAGGGGCAACCCATTTTACAGAGTACCACATCTGCTGACATAACTTGATGAAAAATGTAGCTACACTCAAAAAAAGAAACCCAAAGAAATCCCTAACACATAAAAAGAGATAGATAAGAGACACATATAGATACATGATGGGAAATGTATCTTCAACCCACGTAAACAGTCAGTCACAAGCAATATGTGCCAGGTACCATGCAATAATTTGGGAATAGAGCAGTAATCACATGATGGATGAGCCACACAAACACTATGTTTCACCTACTTTTACACTAAGCCTTTGAAAAAGTAATGAATGTACCAAAGTAAGCAAAGAGCATGAATAGTAAAATGTTTAACTCATCAAAAACTGGTCACTAATTCTTTCTAACAGAGGATACACTGCAAAAAAAGAAAATTAAAAATAAAAATACTAGTAATCCCTCAATCTGAGAAACAGAACTCTATCCATAGTTAGCTTTTACATAACTTTGCATTTTTATATAGCTGTAATCAGTACACCCACTATTTTATAATCTACTCTTAATGTATAGCAAATATTTCTCTGTGATTCTACATTGTCCTAACAATACAAGTGGGTATATATATATACACTAGGTATACCTTGCTGCTACTGCATAATCTACTACACTTGACATTTACTTTATCATCAATTTTTTGTGAACTATATATCTGCTTTTCTGAACTAGGTCTTCTGAAAAAAACCCTCAAAAGAGTGAAATTACTAGTGAAATGACAGACTTCATCCACTGACACGACTTTATCCCCCTCAAAAAAAAGGGTCAAATCACCACACCATTTTACATTATGGACACTAAGTGCAGCTATCCTTTTAAAACCTTTACTACTTTAACAGTTATAAAAAATGGTATACTAATGTGGCTCAAAGATGAATTTTTCATATCATTTTTCATATTGTTTGCTAATCTTACGTCCCTTAATGTTAATTATTTGCATTTTTATTCTAAATTAACAGCTTCTTCACCTTTGTAACTGTGAAGTCCTATATATATTTTTCATATTAGTACCTAGGAATAAGAAAAATATAAAAAACAGGACAGGACAGGGCACCTTTCTGGCTCAGTTGGTAGAGTGTGTGACTCTTGATCTCGGGGTTCTAAGTTTGAGCCCCACGTTGGATGCAGGGATTACTCAAAAATAAAATCTTAAGAGGTGCCTGGGTGGCTCAGTCAGTTGAGCATCCAACTCCGGATTTTGGCTTGTCATGATCCCAGGGTCATGGGAATCAGCCCCACAAAAGCCTCCTCACTGAGCCTGAAGCCTGCTTGGGTTTCTCTCTCTCCCTCTGCCCCTCTCCCCTGCTCTCTCTCTCTCTCTCTAAAGTAAAAGAAAAAATAATTATAAAAATTTTTAAATAAAATATAATCTTTTAAAAAATGGACAGGGTGGGGCGCCTGGGTGGCGCAGTCGGTTAAGCGTCCGACTTCAGCCAGGTCACGATCTCGCGGTCCGTGAGTTCGAGCCCCGCGTCGGGCTCTGGGCTGATGGCTCGGATGCTGGAGCCTGTTTCCGATTCTGTGTCTCCCTCTCTCTCTGCCCCTCCCCCGTTCATGCTCTGTCTCTCTCTGTCCCAAAAATAAATAAATGTTGAAAAAAAAAAATGGACAGGGTAAAAATAGGGAAAATACAGGAAGAAAAAAATCTGGCTTTTCTACTTACTGAAAATTATGTCATAATTTTCAACCTCATAAAGTTTGAATAACTATGTTACTCCTTGTTCCAAAAGAGGATTTGAGAGAGATATTCTGAAGATACAGAAAAGCACAGTCCTGAAGAAAGAATAAAGATCTTGTAGTCCCTACACTTGACTTTACATTTTGGCCCCAATTCTGATCTATATACAGACAGGAAGCAAGGGAAGGGAAGGAAGAGGGAAGGGAAGGGAAGGGAGAGGGAGAGGGAGAAGGAGAGGAAAAGGAAAAGGAGAGGGAGAGGGAGAGGGAGGGGGGAGGGGGAGGGGGAGGGGGGGGAGGGGAGGGGGAGGGGAGACCATTCCCAATTTGATAGAGGGAGGGGTGTGTGTGTGTGTGTGTGTGTGTGTGTGTGTGTGTGTTATGTAAAGCTGCCTGAATTTACAGCCACACTGGCCCATTCTAGGTTAAAAATTCTGTAACAATGGGGTTCAAATTTTGTTACTGGGTGTTTGTTTCCAGAAAACAATTCGTAAAAACTGCAATATACTTTTTGACGTCAAATACTACATAATTAGTAACTGCAGTGAACCAAGGAAAGCCAGAATAATGTAATTTTGACATGTCACATACCCCACATGCAAGTGCAAGGTAGGTGGAGCTCTGCCTTCGGGAGTTGTCATCGTCACAAGAGAAGGGTGAAACAAATTCAAGAACTTTTAAGTGGACTTCACTCCTCCCCTCCCCATCCCTTTGTGAAAACTTATTACTGAAGTATATAACATTCTTGCCAAAAAGTCCATAAATCACCAATGTACAATTCAAGAGTTTCCATAAAGCAAATATATCCACATAAAAGATTTTATTTTTTTATTTTTGAAAAAGAGAGAGAGTGTGCGCGCGAGTGTGCAGGAGGGGCAGAGAGGGAGGGAGACAGAGAATCTGAAGCTGGCCCTGTGCTGACAGTAGTCACTCAGCCCAATGCGGGGCTCAAACTCAGCAACCGCGAGATCACGGCCTGAGCCGAAGTCACATCCTTAACCAACTGAGCCACCCAGACACCCCACATAACTAAGGTTTAAAAAAAGAAAATATCAGGAGCTCTCAAAAGTCTTTATGTCCCACCAGTCAACCCTTCCCAAGGTAAGCACTATTTCCGATTCTTCTCTCTAAAGGCTAGTTTTGCCGATTTTCAACTTTTTCATACAAATGGCTATACATGGAAGATTCATCCACATTAATACAAAGAACAGTTGCTTGTTCTTTTGCACTGCTGCATATGATCTCACTGTAAGGACAGACCGCAATATATATTATTCTGCTGCTGATTTAGGTTGTTTCTAGTTTTTTGCTATTATGAACTGTGCTGCTATGAACATTCTTGAATATGAAGTTTGGGGAACATATGTTTGCATTTCTGTTGGTATATACCAATTAGTGAAATAAGGTATATTCAACTTTAGTAGTACCAAATATTTTTCCAGAGAAATAGCACTACTTTACCATTTTTTACCTGTTTGTCTTACTCAAACCTCTAGCAAACATTAACGTGACTGCCTCCTGTATGGACAAATACAATTAAAGATGTAGTATCAAAAATAAAGAAGAGACTTAGACACAGCACCTACTCGCCAGGTCCATAGCCCAGGGACACACATGTCCTGATTATTATAGTTGAAAAACTGCATCTAATCCTTGTAATAACAAGAGTTAAGTTAAACATCATCATCTCTATTGTTCTTATGTGGAACGAGATACCTGTAGGGGGTTTCCCAAGGTCACATAGCTGAGTGGTGCCCAAATTAGAAATAAAACATAGGTTGGGAATGCAAGCTGGTGCAGCCACCCTGGAAAACAGGATGGAGCTTCCTCAAAAAACTAAAAATAGAACTACCCTACGACCCAGCAATTGCACTACTAGGCATTTATCCAAGGGATATAGGTGTGCTGTTTCAAAGGGACACATGCACCCCCATGTTTATAGCAGCACTATCAACAATAGCCAAAGTATGGAAAGAGCCCAAATGTCCATCGATGGATGAATGGATAAAGAAGGTGTGGTATAAATAAACGATGGAGTATTACTCGGCAATCAAAAAGAATGAAATCTTGCCATTTGCAACTATGTGGACGGAACTGGAGAGTATTATGCTAAGTGAAATAAGTCAGTCAGAGAAAGACAAAAATCATATGACTTCACTCATCTGAGGACTTTAAGAGACAAAACAGATGAACATGAGGGAAGGGAAGCAAAAATAATATAAAAATTGGAAGGGGGACAAAACAGAAGAGACTCATAAATATGGAGAACAAACTGAGGGTTACTGGAGGGATTGTGGGAGGGGGGATGGGCTAAATGGGTCAGGAGCACTAAGGAATCTACTCCGGAAATCACTGTTGCACTATATGCTAACTAATTTGGATGTAAATTTTAAAAAAGAAAAAAAAAAAAAAAAGAAAAGAAAAGAAAAGAAAGAAAACATAGGTTTACTCACTTATGTGAGTAAGTCATAGGTTTAATCCTGGGTTTACTCACAAACTTAACCCATTGGAAGGAGCAAAAAATTCCAGAAAAACTAACACAGAAAGTGGAAGCTCTGGGATCAAAGTCTAACAAACTCTAAAAGGGCAACAGACATACCATGCATGGTACAGCTTGGAGACAAAGACTACCAACATCTCTAAAAAGGGAAGATGGAACTAAATGTGTTAATCTTCTGGCAGAAATGATGTCAAAATGTATACCCTTGAAAAAATGTTACGACCAGTTTCTTCAATATAAATATTTTACTCTAAAAATTATTTTGAAGAGAAAAAAAAAGGACTTCAAGCACCATCCAATAAACGCACATTTCCAGAGCACCTGGCTGGCCCCCTTGATGGAGGAGGTTGTGAGCTCAACCCCAATGTTGGGTATGGAGTTTACTTAAAATCTAGGGGCGCCTGGGTGGCTCAGTTGGTTAAACGACAGACTTCAGCTCAGGTCATGATCTGTGAGTTTGTGAGTTCAAGCCCCCCATCGGGCTCTGTGCTGACATCTCAGAGCCTGGAGCCTACTTCAGATTCTGTGTCTCCCTCTCTCTTGCCCCTCCCTCCCCTGCTCATGCTCTATGTCTCTCTGTCCCTCAATAATAAATAAATGTTAAAGAAAAAAATTTAAAGAAAAATAAAATAAAATCTAAAAATAAATTGTATATATAATGCACACACTATTCCAATTACTACTAATACAACTAATAATTACACTGCATGCAAGAACTGCTCTAAAACATTAAAATAATTAATCCTTTACAACCTAAATGATTACAGATTTGTACCTGTGTAGATTTGGGTGGGGAGTGAAAGTATTAAAGGGAATGTCATCTCTATAGTTTGTTTTAAAAAACACATACATTTGTATATTACTGATATAATTTAAAATAAAAGCTAAATATTAAAAGTCATCCCTGGGCAATTTAAAGGATGATATCTAAAGTTCTTTCCGTGTCCACAAATTCCAGAATCCCACAGTGGCCAGTGAGGACACCCACAAGACCCTCCCTAGCATTTCAAACCAAAGACTTCCTCTTTCCATTAACATCAGCATCACAATAAAGCTGAGTAACCACATATTTTGACTTCATCTTAAAATCTTAACAGATTAACTTATAAACAAGACTTAGAAGTAAATGTAATTGAATAATTTATAAATTTAATGCCTGACTCAAATATTCCTAACCTATAGTTAATACATGAACGTGGCAGCTATGAATCCCTGAATTAGAAGGAAAAGGGTCTAGGTTTTTTTTTTGTTTTTTTTTTTTTTTAAACGTTTATTTACTTTTGAGACAGAGAGAGAGCATGAATGGGGGAGGGTCAGAGAGAGAGAGGGAGACACAGAATCTGAAACAGGCTCCAGGCTCTGAGCTGTCAGCACAGAGCCCGACGCGGGGCTCGAACTCACAAACCCTGAGATCATGACCTGAGCCAAAGTCGGACGCTTAACCGACTGAGCCACCCAGGCGCCCCAGGGTCTAGGTTTTTGTAAGAGTCTTAAAGGTATCTATGACCTCCAAAAGATAAAGAAACACAAATTTAAAATGTATTTTCTTCTAGTCAATGTAGCAAACATGACTGTTTCACGACCAAACTATACTACCTTTATAATATTTCACGACCAAACTATACTACCTTTGTAATACATGTTATGTTGTTATGTTCTTATATCAACAGTAACTGGAGACGCATAAAAGGTGCTAAAATGCAAATGTACGACATATATAAACATTTTCTCAATGGCAGTTAATACTTGGTTGTTTCTGACTTAATGTATTAAGTCTAGATAGGACTCTTCTAAGAATAAAATTAAATTAAAATGTAATATTGGTTTTAGTCTGGTCTAATTGAGTAGACTTCCTAAGGAGAAGGAGCAGTAAAAGGGCACCTGTGTGCATGTTTGACTCACAGCCAAAAATGGTGTTTATGGAAAACTTCAGATGGAGCAAAGAGGCACTCGGCCAATAAAATCTACAGCTGTGAGACTTGGAACTTACAAGTGCCCAAACTCCAAAAGCAAAAATGGAATTATGGGACAGACTTTGAAGCTTGTTTATGTGCAAATTTTTCTAGTAAGAAACTTTGTACTCCTCTATTCAGATATATATTCTCTGATCAACACTAAAAATATTTTCTGATACCAGAGAAAATAGTGAAAGGAAATTCCATCCAAGTGTTGATATTTACTTTTTCCCCCCACTATTAATTGTAAACAAACTCAAGATGGCTGGATGGAGAAGTTTAAATCTCCTATCCAGAGATTTCTAACTTTCTCCCATCCTAACCCCTAAGGGATAACAATCTGCTCCACTCATTAACACTGGTCCTTAAAACACAGCAGTGCCTGGCTAGAAGAGAGACTAGAGGGGCTGGAGCATATCAAAATCTCTTTGAAAAAGTACCTCTTGTGATTTGAATATGCCCCATGTCCCTACATCCTTCATGCTCAGTTGTCTGCTGGTATACACCCAGACACTGCCTCAAATCTCTGGGGAAGACGACAATCAGTAGATGGGCTTGAATGTACAACTGGAAAGGGATGAGGCACCTTCTGAAGAAAGTATACTATGTACAAAAGAACCTAAGAGACTAGGGCTAACATTTTAAAGTTCAGAGATTATCCATGTACACACATAGGCAGGACACTACATTTCGACTAAAGCTTTTGTTATTCCCAAGTACAAGTTGGTACAATTATGGACTGCATACTGGATTACTTTAGTCAGAAAGAAAATCAAACACCTTTAGGGACAGAGAACTGAATTTAATAAAGAATAACAGGGGCGTTCAGATGGCTCAGTCGGGTAAGCATCCAACTTCAGCTCGGGTCATGATCTTATGGCTCACGGTTTCAAGCCCCACATCGGGCTCTGTGCTGACAGCTGAGACCCTGGAGCCTGCATCAGATTCTGTGTGTCTCCCTCTCTCTCTGCCCCTCCCTGCTTGTGCTCTGTGTCTCAAAAATAAACATTAAAAAAAAAAAAAAAAAGAATAATGTATCTGTTCTTGGCACCTTGCTTAATCATTATAATTTTTCATTAAAAAATAAATCAATGAATAGATGTCTAGCATTTACGTTTATTCATAGAAGAGATGTTTCAGAGCCATCTCAACTGAAATCAGTAATTCTGTTTAGATGGAAGGCCTGTGTATTTTGGGGTAAAGTTGACATACCATCTATGCAGTATCAGTTTCATCTCAGTTGACCTGGCAACCTCAGCACAAATGAATTGAACTGCTCAGGACATTCTAATGGGAGTACTGTGCTTCTGAGTGGACACTCCAAAGCTGGTCTACAATATCCATACAATTAGCAATCATGGTCTACAGACCACAGCAAGACTTTCAAATTGTAGAAATTCAGAAAGCAGAATACTTTTTCACTTGAGGTACTTTGCCAAATCATTTTTGCCTTAATATATTCTGAAACAGTATATTATGGAAAGAGGCTTCTAAGTTTGGTTAAAATCCTTCACCATAATGTTTACTATAATGTGGAGGCAAGACATATGGCAGATACACTCCAGTACTTTCTGAAAGGCATTGTTACATTATATTTGCTCTGGCTTTTTCTCCCCCAATCAGTCAACTGTCAATAGATATAAAAAAATAATTCCTACCAGTGTGTGCAGGGAGCAAGCATCACATCACAAGCCCCTACTTTATGTTTTTACCTTCTCTAGTTCTAAAGGTCAAAGTTTCCAATGCTGTGTCTGAACTTGTATTGAGATGTTTGGCATTACTAAAACAAAGAAGGAATTAATACTTTTTTTAATTGTGGGGGGAGGGGAAGGAATCTACAAAGGCGGATTTCACCTTCTAAGTAGCATTATATTGGTCTACATTAATAATTTTCCCAGCAGGCCTTCCATGATTTTACTTTGAACAATCACAGCCTTTGTTTCTCAGATCCTCTTACATGTGACATTTGATCAAAGTTTTCAAATCAGCAGCTAACAGAGGTGGAGAAAAGTACTGCTCAGTAAAGGCATTACACAAAGCCACCCTACAGCTCTTTCAAGGTTGCTACAAATTAGATCACAGACATTTTCTACCTAAACACTATTTAGACAATTAAGTTAAATTTTCTGTACCCTGAATGCTACATTTTACCGAACATTACTATATGCTTCTCAGGAAATCATCCCCTAAACATTACTAAAACGTGCCTTAAGAAAATTCTTCAGCTCCTTCTCATAGGTGTGTTTTTTAAAGATAAGTGCCAGGTACCAAACAATTAAGTTTATTCTTATTCAAGATCTCTACACACAGCCTTAAAAAAATGAGGGGGGGGGGGGAAGGCCTGCCTCCTTGCCCCTCCACCCCCCACCCCAAATTCAGGTAACTAAATTACCTATATTACCCAGTTCTAGAATTAGTGGTAGCCATTCTAGTGAGATGGAATATGCAAAGAAAACTAATAAGATCAATCCATTAATTCATGCCTAAAATTCCTTATCCAAGGAAATCTTCCCCAAAGAAATGGAGGGAAAAAAAAAGAATAGTAAAGGAAGTATCTCACACTTCAACATGCTATATAAGGAAAGACGGCTGAAAGGAAACCTTGCAGGGAATTTTATCCCTTTGAACTTTCAAATAAACTCTTAAGTAAGATTATGCAAACTTACTAAAGACCGGTCCTGATTAGAGGGAAAAAATGCACCCCTTCTCCAAGTCAGTTCTGGAGGCTTTCTCCAGAATTGTTAAGGTTTGTGTTGGGTAAAGAAAGACCTCCTAACAAACCAGCATTCTTTTCCACATGATCAGAGCTAATTGGCCCCCCTGCAGACTAAGTGACCAATCACATCAGCTTCAGCTGAAACTAGCCCCCACGACATTATAAACAGAGGAATGTGAACTGTAAACCCAGTCCAAGAAGAGAACCTAAAAGCTAGGCTTGTAGATTAAAATTACCTTACCAAAAAGACAGACTCCACAAGTCTGGTTTTCTCAAGACCTACCTACCTGTGCACACAGGCTGACCCAGCAAAAGAACTGGTGAGTACATGAAATAATATTATTTCTTTCCTTAAGAGGAACAGAGAAAGAAACTGAGTATCTTTACTCTTTAAACAAAGATATTACCTACACGGTCATATATTAAGGCTCTTTATTCTTTTTCCTTAAATTTTAGAAATGGATAATAGCCCTACTGAAAGCATTACTGGAAATTTTCTTGTTTTATTCAGTGTATACTAACTCTCCATTATAATATAAAAATGAGTAGAAAGGAAAGACCCTAGAAAAAATTCAGTGGCTTTTAAAAATATATATAGATATATTTCTTTTGGAAGCGATTTTAAAAATCCAAAATAAGCCTACAGAAACAAATGACCAAAAAAAAATTTTTTTTAATCCATGAAAAAAATGATGAATATCTAATTTTCAATGTCTTTTTAAATTAGTACTGAAATTAGTAGATTCTTCTACAAGTAAGAAATTAAAATATACAAGAATCTCTGAGCTTATATAAGAGTTAGCACACTGCCCTGATTATAGAGGGTAGAAAAGACTCTGTACAATCAGTTTTCACACCAGACATAAAAAAAATACAGAGCAATACTGTGATCATTTAACATTTGTAGTTACAGCCTATTATCTCAACTGTTTAACATGAAGGATACTACTACCTTACAATATGGCAAAAGACATAATTTTGAATGTTACAACAAAGTAAAATGAATCAATAATCCTGACAGCCAGAATGAAGCATCCAAACTATCATTTTTATAAAGTAGTATTTTCCACCAAAGTTGATAAATGGACAAATATTTTACCAGCCCACACATGGAGATACAAACAAACCTTCCCAAGCTTCAATTCTATTGTCTATTGGGATCAGTTAGTGAGAATCATATAAATACAAACCAAGACAAATATATTCAAAGAGTATTTGTACACCTGTAGGGATATGAAAATTACTTGGAAATGTAATAGTATAAACATAATGTCTGCCCATCAGTCACTTTTTTAAATCTGATGGAGAGAAAATCTATATACATCAGGCAACAATTATATAATTTTTAAGCACCATATAAGCAAATGTAAAACCATGAGAGAAAAGAAAAAAAAAAATCATCTAAGAAACCTCCGTCAGTTGAAAGAAGCAGAAGTAAGTTTAGAAATTCACAGAGTTTTAAGAGACCATGTTATTTAATTCCCTGTCTTTTTCTGTTTTTAAATAGAAGGAAGCCTGGCCAAGGGGATTGGGTAGCTTGCCCAACTGACACAGCTATGTAACCAACAGAGCCAGAGCATGGTAGGCTAGATTCCCCACCTTGTCTTCATTATGCTAAGCCATACTGTTTACATGAATCCAAAGATGGACGTATTCAGGGTAATCTGTTAAGTGGGGATCAAAATCTTACTTCTCTCAACTACTCCACTTCTCAACACAATCTAAACAAGTTCAAGCAAGGATTTATATATAAAAACCAGAAAACTTCATGGTTTTGATATTAGCCTTTTGACATCCTTGTTCACAGGGTTTTTCATGTACTGATTAATTGCAAGAGAAAAAATGAAATTGTAGAAGTCTAGAGTTAACTGTTATAAAGCTGTAAAAAGTAACAACCCCGAACAAGCCCAAATAATAATTTTGTTAGCAACAGTATGTGTATATATATATATAGAAAGGCTATCTCCCTAGATGAGTTTTAGAATTTAATAAAGTAGGTTGAAAATTAAGGATCATGCAGCTCCTCCCCTCCCCCACCCCCCCACCCCCCAAAAAACTACTGTGAAACAGTAAACAATTAGTAGCATTCACCAGGACAGCAGTTCCCTAGGTGGAATAAGCACCAGGGGTACAAGGCCCATGATAGACCTTTATACACAAAGCAGGAAGGAATATTAAAGGTGAAATTAATATAATGTTACATACCAATTTTACCTGAAAATCAGAAAAAAAAATAAAAGAAATCACATAGGACACTGCAGTGGTTCACAACCTTTCTGAAGGCAGCCAACAACTATCCTTTCTTATATCCTCCTTCTTCCTCTTCGAGTGTCAAAATGCCTTTCTTTTATAAAATTATGATGATATATCCTAACAATTATTTTCTCCCTGGAAAAATACAAAGTAGGCAATGCTACTAAGAACTCTCCTCTCCACACTTTGTTTTAATTTGTACTGATCTAGTAACATCCAAAAGATGTAATAATTGTATGTAACTATGTAATAATTGTAGCTGTGCAAATCCTCAAATTTTACAAATGTCTTCCTTAACTGAAAATAAATTTCTTGCCTAAAAGTCACAGGGTTGAACCTAAGCATTCCTGAAGACCAAATATTCTGTAATGACTCAAACAAAACTAGTCAAATGGAACATAGTATTACTCACAAAGGCTAACCAGGATTAAAATGTCTATTTTTTAAGCAACATAGTGCTGACTCTGGATTTGGTGTGGGATTCACCAACACTTACTACTTTTGTGATCCTAGGAAATTCATTACGCCTCAGTTTCTCTATCTGTAAAATGGGAATTATAATGGCACTACTGTGAAAGTTAAGAAGCATTAGTAATAATAATAAAGCAACTAACACTGAAAGGTTACTCTGTGCCAGGCACTGCCTGCTGGCTTCACATTACTTAACACACATGAAAGTGTTTGGTATGATTCCTGCCACATAATAAACAATATATCCTTACTAGTATTATTAATCGTTACTGTCCTAAGAATCATGTAGGAAGTTAACAATAGTTTATGATAGATACTTGAGATAGTTGTAGGGACAGGAAGAACATCTACTAGAAGTGCTAAAAATCTGGCTGTCAAAGACTGCCTTGTGAATACAATGCCAATCACCTTGGGAAAGGTTTTTATTTCACCAAACTTTCAAAACAGCTTCTTGTAGTAAGAAAATTAACTTGTAAAGTTAGTCAGACATGGATAATAACATAAATAGTCTAAGGCTCCCACCTGCCTAGTCTGATCCTTGGTGACCTCATCTGAAAAATGGGGTAATAATGTCTACCTTGCTGAGATACCAAAGAATTAAATTTTCTTTTTTTTTTTTTTAACGTTTATTTATTTTTGGGACAGAGAGAGACAGAGCATGAACGGGGGAGGGGCAGAGAGAGAGGGAGACACAGAATCAGAAACAGGCTCCAGGCTCCGAGCCATCAGCCCAGAGCCTGACGCGGGACTCGAACTCACGGACCGCGAGATCGTGACCTGGCTGAAGTCGGACGCTTAACCGACTGCGCCACCCAGGCGCCCCAAGATACCAAAGAATTAAAGATATGCAATATGAAAACATCTAGCAAAGTGCCTACGAAAATTTTATTATTTCTGTTGTTACTTTCAAAAGGGCAGAGATAAGGTCTCCTAAAACATTTAAAGAATGTAGCAAAATGAGTCATTAAATAGCCATGCTGAGGGAAAAAAATACATTAAATGATAATGACCACTTGTTAGAATAATGAATTATAAAGCATTAATGACCTAAGAGTTTTTTAAAGTTTACAATATGAAACTAAAATGGCTATCCACTCTAAATAAATTTTAACAATTATCTCCGTGTTCCGACAGTAATTCAGATCTGAAGAAAATACAAGAGAATGTCTCTACTATCACCAATAAATGTTATATTAGCCTCGGGAAGGGGGGGCGGAGAGGGAGGGAAAGTATATATCCAGCTGCCCAATGTCCAATTCCCATAACACAGGAAGGGAGTCTCCACAGACCCCCAAGTCCCTAGATACAAGAAGGATCCAGCAAACCCAAGCAACAATGCCTCTGGTCCCCTTCTTCTTAAGCGTCACTGCCATGCCATTCAAAAGGTAGGAAGGGGAAATGCAGTACTCTCAAGGACACCTACTTCTGAAGGAAGCAGCTAGGCAGAGTCAAATGCAAAGCTTCAATTCCCATTCTGTTCCTGGTAGGCTCTACATAAAAGTCTTAAGATGCTTTTGACACAGGCAAGAACAGTCACATAGAAAGCATACCTTAGCTTTCTTTTCACCACACAGAGAAAAGCATACCCACTGATTTACAATTTAACTGTTTATAGCTAAAAACTAATTATATTAATTAACTTTTAAAAATTGCCATTTGGTACCTTAATGGTTATCTTAGTTCATTACACTTGAAGCTTTTTCTTCTGGTTTACCTACTTTCAAAACTAACATTATCTAGCGATCTCTACCTGGAATTTCTTATTTACCAAGAAAATAATTCTCTCAGGGCGCCTGGGTGGCTCAGTCAGTTAAGCATCCAACTTTGGCTCAGGTCATGATCTCACAGTCCGTGAGTTCGAGCCCCACGTTGGGCTCTGTGCTGACAGCTCAGAGCCTGGAGCCTGCTTCGGATTCTGTGTCTCCCTCTCTCGCTGCCCCTCCCCTACTCATGCTCTGTCTCTGTCTCAAAAATAAATTAAAAAAAAAAAATTTTGTTTTAAGAAAGTAATTCTCTCCCCACCCAACAATCAAATCAGAATCTAGAATATTCAGAGGGCAGCAAGAAGGAAAGAATCCATGAAAATGGTCACAAAGTGACAAAAACAAATAAAGCCTATTCATAAAACTTTCAACAGGCTAATTTAAAAAAAGTATACATTACAACCATAGGTCTCTAAATGCTTAGACCCGTCCTAGCACGAAGTTCGGTTTCCAAATATTTGCAGACAGCTTAACACTACATTTCCAAATGCTTTCTAGTTATTTACACAGAGGAACACATATTTAACTTATTCCTCTTAATTATGAATTAGTCGTAATTTTAAATTATTAATTATGAAAAGTAGATAAACACATAACGTTTAGTCAAATCAACAGCTACTTTTGCCTGGACTCTTGCAAGAGAGGGGGCACTGACAAGCCACAAACCATATCCCCAACTTTCAGGGATCTTAAAATATACTCAAAAATATTAAAATGCCAATAGTTTAACAGCCATTCAAAAGAAACAATAAGATCCTAAGGCAGCCCCTGATCAGGCAGCATACAAATGGCTTAGTCAGTAAATGCCCCGTTCAAGAAGAGGGGAGAGAGAGCTGTCAGACTGGAAAAGCTGGCCCAGTAGCTAGGGAAGCATTCCAAAAACAGGACAAAGTGAATGAAGTCTCAAAATTTATTAATATTAGCTATAGAACAGTTAAGAGCTTACTAACTTATTCTTGGTTTCAGAAAATTACAGACCAAGATGGATGGCAGTAATTGCAAAGCTACTGCTCCTCTCCTAACTCAGAGGTACCGGAGGATGGTCACCAAGGACGGCCACAGCACACTGCAAATGGATGGTGCCCAAAGAGGTCTTGTATATCTTCGAGATGCTTGGGGAATCCTAATGGACATGCGCTGGCGCTGGATGATGTTGGTCTTTTCTGCTTCTTTTGTTGTCCACTGGCTTGTCTTTGCAGTGCTCTGGTATGTTCTAGCGGAGATGAATGGTGATCTGGAACTAGATCATGATGCCCCACCTGAAAACCACACTATCTGTGTGAAGTACATCACCAGTTTCACAGCTGCATTCTCCTTCTCCCTGGAGACACAACTCACAATTGGCTATGGTACCATGTTCCCCAGTGGTGACTGTCCAAGTGCAATCGCCTTACTTGCCATACAAATGCTACTAGGCCTCATGCTAGAGGCTTTTATCACAGGTAATTGTTTTTGTTTTTTAAAAAAAAAAAAAATTACAAGTGTTTTGGAGAGGCGATAGTCAGTTATAAACAACTGTGTTGTAGAATCATTTACTTGCGTTATTAGCAGGTAATTTCTATGATTGAAAAGAAAGTCTGGGGCCAAGTGATAGGTGAAATTGTAAGAAACCTGACTCTTAAATTTTACCTATTAGAACTCCATAGGAAAAAAGAAAGGATCATTCTGACACTAACTTGCAAGCAACATCATATACCAAGAAAATATATTAACAGAAGATGTAAAGGGTATTCTTCAGAGAAGCTAAATGCTTTGTTAAATAGGTGAATAAATATGTTCAATGCATATTTTGACAATCATTTTATCTAACAAAGGAGTTTGATTTTTTTTTTCCCCTTTACTGGGTTAGAATTTCCTCCTCTGAGTTCATCTGTTCAACATTTACTCAACATTCACCAGTGAGCCCAGAGCACCATAGTCAGCATATTTAGAGATCAAATATACACATACTTAACTTGAAATATGGCCACAAAGATTATGAAATTTTACATATAAACCTGATTAACACATAAGACTTTCTTCTAATAAAGTAGGGTTAGTGTCATTTTTATAAGTGATACATACAGTTTAAAAATTTTAAAAAAAACCCGAAAAGAAAACCTGGCTTTAACACACTACCCAATGATAATCTGAAAAGGTAAGTAATGGGCCATATGAAGGGTGATCTGGAGTCAAGTCCATTGTGCTGCCAACCAACTTTATAACCTGTAACAAATCACTTAACTGCTCTACAAGGGTTTTTTAACTGGGTCAGTCATTAGATAAAATTTAGAGGATCCAAGAACTTAGAAAAAACTTGCATTTTTTTGTTCACTCACCCCTAACTGAAATTTGCCATTTCTTCCATTATAAATGTAGGCAATAACAACAAAAAAATAGTATCAGCATTTTTGTATCACACTCCGATACTTCAAAAGTACACTATTAAACCCACAACTAAATTTCATTGTTGAATGCATTTTTTCTTGTTGTTGAATGCTTTATTAAAGCATATATAGTACTATAATTTTCTTAAATGTTCAACTGGATTTCAGTACATTTGGTTTCCTGTATATGCACTTTATTTTTATGCATTTAAAGCATAATCTGATAGGAGGTCCATAGACCATAGACCTCACCAGCCTGCCAACAAGATCTGTGTTACAAAAGTGGTTAAGAAACCCTAATCTATAGGTTGGGGGCACAAAGAAGATGCACTCTGAAAGGTGCACTGAAATCACCTTAGGGGAAGACCTTCTAATAAAGGGGGGGGGGGGGGTAGTTATAGAAGTTTCCACGTTAAATAATTCCTCAGTGTATCCCTCATCCTACTGGTCCCATTCCCCACCCCAAATCATTCTACTCTAAATCTAATCTACTTCAACTCGAAACCACAAATCAATTCTAGTAACAAGTGAATCTTGTTACTTTTTTTTAAAGTGGGGACAGAAATGTAGGAAATGACCATTTGATTTTATAAGACATGAGAAGACGCAGTTACATTTCTTTGTAACAAAGTGAATTTTGCTTAACCATTCTGAAATCACAGTTTTTAAATAAGGATGTATGTACCTTTTGAAAAATGCTTCAGGCAAGTAAGACTACCCAAATTAACAATGTGTTCAATTCTTGACTCACTTAGAAGGCATCGCATCAAGGAATGTGTAACTATTTGATACACCCTTCTCATTCAGAAAAGGTATTGATATTTCAAGTGTTCATTCTAAAAAAAATTCAACGGTTTCTAATTTAGGTGCCTTTGTGGCGAAGATTGCCCGGCCGAAAAATCGAGCTTTCTCAATTCGCTTTACAGACTTAGCAGTAGTAGCTCACATAGATGGCAAACCTAATCTAATTTTCCAAGTGGCCAACACTCGACCTAGCCCTCTAACCAGTGTCCGGGTCTCCGCTGTACTCTATCAGGAAAGAGAAAACGGTGAACTCTACCAGACCAGTGTGGACTTCCACCTTGATGGCATCAATTCTGAGGAATGTCCATTCTTTATCTTTCCACTAACCTACTATCACTCCATTATACCATCAAGTCCTCTGGCTACTCTGCTCCAGCATGAAAATCCTCCGCACTTTGAATTAGTTGTATTCCTCTCAGCAATGCAGGAAGGGACTGGAGAAATATGCCAAAGGAGGACATCCTACCTACCCTCCGAAATCATGTTACATCACTGTTTTGCATCTCTGTTGACCCGGGGTTCCAAAGGTGAATACCAAATCAAGATGGAGAATTTTGACAAGACTGTTCCTGAACTTCCCACTCCTGTGGTCTCCAAGAGCCCAAACAGGACTGACCTGGACATCCGTATCAATGGACAAAGCATGGACAATTTTCAGATCTCTGAAACAGGACTGACAGAATAAGATGTATCCACGGCACCCTATTTTTTAATGTATTATGCAGCTACTTCTCCTTCGTTATAACTTTTTTTTCAATGCTGATTACATCTCTCTGATGATATCATGGTAACAAGCCTATGCCCATAAAAATGGCTGAGCTAATAATACACATTCTGGAAATTTAACATTCTACCTTATAAGTTTGTATCTGTGGTTATCTGCTGAAATCAATGCATCTCAACATGACAGATATTTATATAACAGCAAGTTGGTGAATTTATCATAACATGGATGATACCACTAATGAAGGGAAAACAGGACAGTAAAGTTTAACTCAGCCGAACTCTAAGATCAACCACAAATCTCTCATTTTCATCTGCAAGTTGAAGCAACAGTCTAGTTTGAAACCTAGCCCCCTGGGTAGAATGATGATTTCACAACATTTAGCGAACATCCTTTTAAAAGTGTTATTTTTTCAAGACAACAAAGATCATTCCTCTGGTTCTTCATACTACAAAGCTGGAGTAAGTATTACCCCCCCCCTTAATTTTTAACATCTAGGAACAAAAAAATTCACAAGAAAAACAATGGAGAGATTTATATGTAGCTCTAAAGGCATTATACCCAAACACATGCACATGTTCACATATTTGTGGCAGAGGTGATGAGATCAAGTGAGAGCTCCAGCCTGAATGGAACCTGTAAGGTGGTATTTTTGTAAGGAGATGCAAAATTATATCTACTATCAAACAGTGATTTAAAAATCATAATCAACCATTCATCTGAATGGCTTCTAAGTAAAAACAGTCCCTTCTTACCTATGACCTATTCAATGGTATAAAACAGTGCAACAACTCTAAATAACTCATAAATGCAAAGCTATTTAAGTTTTTGTAGATACAAAGGTTTACTTATACGTAATTCAAATAGGAAAAAAATCTCCAGTAGATAAAGCAAAAAATAATTAGGCAACAAAGTATTTTCAAACCCAAATTCCTGTTTCCAACTTCAAATAGTTTTTTCTATAAACACAAAATGAGTGTTTATTCATCAGTAGGAGGTTGAACTAGATAAACTCTATTATTTCTTACCAAATCTAATACTCCATGAAAATTATACTCTCTCTCTGCTTCAATTTTTATTTAATATATACTTAGATGAACGCTTTCCCTTACCTCCAGTTTAATTTAAAACCATTCCCTCTGCATAGTCTTCATTTTGATTTAAAAAAAGAAAAAACTGTCTTCAAAGCAAACAAGAACCAAAAAAGTCGCCCTATCAGATTTCAAGTAGATTTGTGGCTGCTCTTCTTTTCTGTAATTCTCCTCCTTCAAGTTTAGTAGGAAAAGTAAAAGATTAACCTTCCCCACTGGTGATGACCTAGCCAGGATTCAGCCCATGAATAAATACTAGCCTAGTAAAGGCAATCTGGTGTGACAAGCAGGGCAGAGCAGCAGTCACATTTTTCTACTCTTTGACCAAAAGGAAAAGCAAATAAAGAAGAGCTCTGGAGTAGTCAAACCGTGATAACAGCAAAAAAAAAAAAAAAAAAAAAAAAAGTCAAGGACACAGAAACTTAATTATTGTAAACTTTTGCTGTTTGAAACTTTTAGGCATCCTTCAATGCTAACCAGACCAACAGACTTTTTTTTCCAACCCAGGACTGTCATAACCCATATAGACAACAGGAATTCTTATTTCTATAATAAAGTAACAAGATTCACCTAACCTGTGAAAATAAAGTAGTATTAAAGATTTACATGGTATGTTTTTTCCTAAGAGCTCTATATCACTTACACAGATTACAACTCCCAACAGTTAGGAGAAGCTGCCCAAAGATCTGGGATGAGTCTCCCTGCAGACACAGCATGTTCTCCATTCCAGTCAGAGCACTCTCAAAGTACACAATGTACATATAAGCTCTGCCTCTGAAAACTAGATGTGACTTCCCCTACACACACCCCAAAATAACTGTTGGTATACTAATGCTATTTGATAAATGTTTCACAAGTAGACAACTAAGAAATGCAATCAGAAAATCAGAAACTTCTGTCTAGGTGGCTTAAAGCTTCTGAAAGCACTGTTCATGATTCTTTCACTTACTTTCAGTGAATCACAGCTTCTACATTAAAGATTAAGTTTTCCGCCAAGATACCATTCTCCTTGGCAGGAGAAGGGAGTACAAATGGAAAGAGGGGGTGATTGCTGGGAGATGGGAACAGCATCTCTAATTCCTGGCTACACAGCTCACTAATCTGGGGCACCTGGGAGCCCAAGGATGCTACCTTAGATTCATGACTAAGAAGACCACGTTGGAATTAACTTTAAAAATGATTTAGGAAACTGATACAGATAAGCATGACAATCCCAACAAACTACACAAGCAGTTACTAAAAACATAACATGTAGTTTTGATATATGTACAAGCCCATAATACCTACTGCAGGCAGCACCTAATAACCAAAAGCTGCTATGTCTACTTCAAAGTATTTTACACCAAAATGCACTAACTAGTATTACATCAGGCTGAACCTATTAGTATCAAATGAATCATTTTTTATTTAATGAACTTTCAATTGCATCCTCAGAGAATCATACTACAAGATCATCACCAGAACTGATCTCCCCCTCTGCAACAATAATTCCTACTGAATAGAAATTATAATTCCAGTATCACAGGCCTTTTTCTACCTCCACATTGCCCCATAGATGTGTTCATAGTCGTTATGTACAATTCTTGTCCCAATGTCTATAAATATACCCATTTCTCTCCAATAGAAGAAGCAAATACAGGATATAAACCATCTTTAATTTTAAAAACAAGTCATTCTGAAACCTTTAGTACTCAAATTATCTTAATTTGATGTCAGAGAACATCTCACAAGTGACCAATATATCACTCTGCCCCAACAAACTAGTTTAGTACTGCCATTCTTGAAGAGTGGAAGATACAAAAGCAAATTTTTTTGAGAGAGAGAGAGAACAAGTGCACAGCACGAGCAGGGAGCAGGGCAGAGAGAAAGGAAAGAGAGAATCCCAAGCAGGCTTGTGCTGTCAGCACAGAGCCCAACACCGAGCCTGATCCCACAAACCGTGAGATCATTACCTGAGCTGAAATCAAGAGTCAGATAGACACTCAACCAAATGAGCAACCCAGGCACCTCCAAGAAAAACACTTTTTAATCTACAATATTTACAACAAAAGTGGATTACTTATAAAAAGAAAGGCTCAAAATTATTAGCAGAGTTAATATACCTAAGTGAGCATCTTATCAAAAAACATTCAATAAAAGCCACTATGATTTATTTGAACATATATATGGAACATGCCCTGATATTTTAGTAGGGAAAACTTTCTTTATACTCTTAATCACTTCACATCAATTTAGTTTTACAGAACTCATCTTTTCAAATATATACCTTTGTATACACGTATACAAAGGAAAAAACCTGTATTTTTTTAAGTTTTTTTTTTTTAAGTTTTTTTTTTTGAGAGAGCACAAGTGAAGGAGGGGACAGAGAAAGAGGGAGACAGAGAATCCCAAGTGGGCTCCACGCTGTGAGCCCAGAGCCTGACACAGGACTCAAACTCACAAAACTGTGAGATGATAACCTGAGCTGAAATCAAGAGTCAGTCGCTAACTGACAGAGCCACCCAGATGCCCCAAAACCTGTATTTTTAAAGAGAGTGGTCGGAGAGATTTCTCAGGTTGAATTAATATACTACTTAAAATACAAGTCGGGCAAATAATGATGAAAAGGAACTTTACACTCTAACCAAACCACGAAAGTATGACTGTGGTGAATAGTTAAAATCGAGCTACTGTCATAACAGAGAACACAGGGCTTTTCCAAAGCAACCCAAGTCATTTTCAGACACCTCTATTAGATCTTTTTAACTGAGACTATGTTGAGTACCTACCACCTTAAACCTACCCTTTAGACTAACACAGATCAAACTTAATTCCTCTTTCTCAATTGTTGAGCAAATATTTGCAGACAGTAACCCTAAAAACACTCCTCCCCACTCTGTCCTGTCCACAGTTTTGTCTGCTGTGTAAACAGCCCCATTTCCGTCAGGCATTCACCATCACAGGGCTGCAAATGCCCCATTCTACTCCAATATATGGATCCCTTCCAGGTGTGGCCAGTCCTGCACACAATATTTAAGCTGTCCTGTGTCAACATAAGACAGCGGGCGTCCCTATTGCCCGCCTCATGAGGATCCTACAGTTCTAGTAAATGTTATGCTGGTTAACACGGAGGCCACAGTCAGCTAAGAAAGCTGTGCTTTTCCCCAGCAAGTTGCTATTACACCATTATTCCATATCTTAAATTCTAGAGTTTACGTGAGAGTTAACATTTTCTGCTGTTAAACTTCCATCTGATTAGATCTTGTCTCTTGTTCCATCTTAATTCTGATCTTAAGTCCCAGGTGTTCCACTCTATAGCTACCCCTCTAACTACTGAGTAATCTGAAAATCTGATCACACGTCAACACTGTCATCCAAAGAAAAGGAATGTTTATACAGCATATAGCACAAGACCTATCATACAAGTCAGAATTCAGTAACTGTTGAACAAATAAAGGAGTCCATATACTCTTATTTAATCCTAAAAATTCTGTAAGGCATTCTCACCTGTATTTATTATGAGACTACTGAATATGAGAGCTTAGATTACCAGTGATCTTCTGATTCAAAACCGTGTACTCTTTAAACTACCCCTCATTATCTGTCTCTAGTCACTGGCAAAAGTATTAAGTCAGACAAGGATGAGAGCAGAGGTCCCAAAACATCCTCCAAATTATATTTATCCAACAGTCTACAATACAAGTAAAGCCATTCATCTAGCAGTAAGTTATCTACCCAGTCTGTTCCAGATTTCTTGGTGCTACACTCATTTAATGGCTTTTCATTAATATAAATATAATTGATTATTTCCAATGCCATATTAATAAATGAGAAATTTAAATAACTGATATGTTAAAATGAACTGGTGTGAAAACAATGATGCCAAGTTGACTATTTGGTGTTTTAAAAAATCTGCAAATCTTGGGGCTCCTGGGTGGCTCAGTCGGTTAAGCGTCCAACGTCGGCTCAGGTCATGATCTTGCGGTTTGTGGGTTCGAGCCCTGCATCGGGCTCTGTGCTGACAGCTCAGAGCCTGGAGCCTGCTTCGGATTCTGTGTCTCCCTCTCTCTCTGCCCTTCCCCTGCTTATGCTCTGTCTCTCTCTGTCTCTCAAAAATGAATAAATGTTAAAAAAAAAATTTTTTTTTAATCTGCAAATCAGTCTGTGAATGATATTTGCATGTTTAACATATATTTTTGACAAATGCTTACTATTGTCAGATACAATCATGCCCTGGAGAACTTTTCTGGTACTTCCAGGAATTGGGCAATCACAAGGTAATTTTCATAACTCCAATGCTGGGGGGGTGCCTGGTGGCTCAGTCGGTTAAGCGTCCGACTTCAGCTCAGGTCACGATCTCACAGTTTAAAGGTTTGAGCCCGCATCAGGCTCCATGCTGACAGAGCAGAGCCTGCTTGGGATTCTCTTTCTCCCTCTCTCTGCTCCCTGTAAGTTCCCCACTCACACATGCTTATGTGCGCATTCTCTCTAAATAAATACATAAATACATAAATAAATGAATCCAATGTTACTATGAATTGGCATTCCTTTTTTCTCTCAGACCTTAATACCTACTGGCACTTTAGAAGGCAGTACCTTTAATCAGTCAGAAAAGCCCATCTTAACATTATAGGTTCTTTAATATAAACTATAATTAATTCATCACAAACACTGAAACCTTGTTCTCTTACTATGTTCCTTTTAATTCAGTAGCTACCTTAACTATAATTTATTTTGACTCCTCTCATCTCAAAACAAGAAAAAAAACAAAGATTAGGTATCAAAAAGACCAGATCAATAATAAAAGGCTAAAGAAAGAACATTCATAGTTGTAAAATTTGCTCTCTGACACAAAAACAAGCATTCCAGCTTTTTCCCTGTTTCTTTTCATCCTGTGAGAAATATCTACATTGGAAAAGGAGTTAGACTGGTTCCTAACTTAAAATTTCACTTCACAAGAGAGCCTTAATAAAGAATATATGCCTTGCAAAGAATACATAGACCTAAAAAGTTAAATCAAGTAAATCCTAATGGTTGTGTTCATCACCCCTGGTTTTGTGCAACAGAGCCATCAAATAACCACGGAATTATAAATCCAAGCAATGCTACAACTCCATCTACTGGAGAGGCACAGGTAACTGAGTCAATTTTAAATAAATGGATCCTTACATGTGAGGCTTTTAGGAACTAATATCATGGAAGTTCAGATAAAAATACTTCAAAACAGTAAGAAAGCCTTACCTACATCTTTTCGTCCTGGTTTTTCAAAACGTCTGTCACCTCTAGAAAAGATAAAAGAAGTTTCAAACAGGACTTAGGAGTAATATATAGATTTCCTATACGTGACAACCACTGCTGTATCTGTCCTTAATAGCATTGCTTTCCTTTTCAAATTGTAAAAACAAACAGCGCCCCAACATTTGGAAAATATAAGAAAACACAAAGATGAAAACAAAAATATCCACTATCTCACTTACCAAAAGCCAGCTTCTATTGACCCAGAAATGTTTTTTAAAATTAGATAAATTTTAATTAGATAGATGCTTTACTTTAGATACACACTATATATAGTTTTATATACTATTTTTGGCACGTGTTTTCCCACATCATTAGATATTTTCAAAATCATCCTAACTTTTAATGGTTATAGAATATTCTATTGTGTGGATATACCATTACATAAGAAGCCATGCTGATATTAAGCTATTTGGCTTGTTTCTAATTATATTATAAATATCATCACAGTGAACATCTTTGTACATACAACTTTGTGGAACTGCCCTCATTCATCAACAGACTTCACAGAGTCACAAAGAACAGAGAAGATGCTTTGACTGATAGCAACAAAAAATAAAATGTCAATTGTCAATGCCTCCCTCTGAACACTAATAAAATAACAAATCTGACTAACTATGAAATATCCATGCTGGCACTAACATATTAACCTATTTATCTCCAATGCTTCTTTCATTAAATAAGGATCATTTAAAACTTTCTAACATACATCTTGATACTCAATAATTAAAAGCATTTTTTAAGTGAAATCTTATAACTATACAAAGAAACGTCTCCTCTGGAGAAAGCAGAAAAAAAATTTTTTTACACCAAGAAGTCTTTATGCCAAGATCTGGATCTTTTAGTTACCTTTCCTCCCAGCTCTGTGACCTATGCATTTCCCTGCCACCTCCTCGACCAAAGACACCCTCTACTTCATCAAAGCTTCTTTGGTAGAAACCACATTCACCTCTGCCTCTGCCTGAAAATAAGAAAACAGAAAAAATGATACTCAGATGTCAATATTTGACACATATTCAACACCAACGATTAATCTTTGAAGTTCTGTCTCCACACAAAGAGGATGTCTATGTTTAAACATTTAGCAAGGCCTGACGGATCTTTACCTGAGAGACCAATAATGGCACTGAAGAGGCTAGACCACAGGAGGTTGAAAGAAACAAGTTAGAAAACAGGTGTTAAGAGTCCCAGTCCTGAATAAGAAACAGTGTCAACGTTAAGTTCTTTAATAAAAAGTTTAACAGTAAAATTCTAAGAAGATCGGTAAACTATTACTACAAATTGGACCTTTTATTGGATTTTTTTCAACAAAAATGAAAGATTTAGGGAGCTTCAGAAGAGAGCAGATAAAATATACAAAAGTGAAGCACAAACGTTAATATAATTTATCTAACTCCACAGAAAGGATATTTAAGGGGCGCCTGGGTGGCTCACTTGGTTGGGCGTCCAACTTCAACTCAGGTCATGATCTCACAGTTCATGAGTTGGAGCCCCACTTCGGCCTCTGTGCTGACAGCTCAGAGCCTGGGAGCCTGCTTTGGATTCTCTCTCTCTCTCTCTCTCTCTCTCTCTCTCTCCCCCTCCTTCACTCATGCTCTGTCTCTGTCTCTCAAAAACAAATCAACATTAAAAAAAAACTTAAAAAAAAAAAAAAAAAGAAAGGATAATTTAATATAGCCAACTCTATCAATTTTGGGAACTAACTCCGTAAAGGATGTTCTACACCAACAAAAGCACTCTTTCCCCTTTGCTCAAGTCTTCAAGGAAGAAAAACATCAGGACTAAATTTGAACCCGAGCTAGTGAGAATGTGCTGTATGCAGAGACTGAGAGGTTCTAAATGTTCAGATGTAAACTGGTCTTTACTGAAGTCAATTTGGTCAGATCTATCAAAATCTGACTCAACGATTCTAACCACAATTTATCCTAACAGAAATACACAAACATGCAAATACATATATATGCAGATGTTCACTGCAATGTGTAACACCAGAAATAACCTAAATAAATTTTGATAATATTAAATTTTAGTAGAACATTATGAAGCCACAGAAGATAAAACGCTGACATTAAAAGAAATCTACATTATTCTGTTGAATAACAGAATAATACTTATAAAAATAACTCCGCTTATATAAATTATATGGCTGTTGGGATCAGGAGGAACATCCATCCAACTGGTGCTCTGGGGGCAGAAAGCAATATGAACGTTTTAGCTTTATACTTTCTGCACAATGTGAGGTTTTCTCAATTAATGCGCACCATTTGTATCCAACACACAGATGAGAAAACTGGAAAAGGGTGGGGAGTTTAGAGCTGTACTTAGATAAAATATTACCCATCATCCGTAGCTCACCATTTTTAACAGTGTAAAAACACCCAAAACAAAATGATGATGAATTATGAACGAAAGAATGCATTCCAAAGCTAAATACAAGTGAGTTAAATAATTATTTCAAATATCCACATAGGATTTCTACTTTCTGCTTATAATGTATGAAAACCTGACTCAGAATATACTTGTACTTTTATGTAACCTTACTATGAAATGCACAGAAAGGTACCCCTCATAACTAGTCCAGGTAACCCACATTTCTTCATCTGTAAAATGGAAATGAGACTAGGCTTAAAATGTAATAATCTAAAAGTTACTTTCCAGTCAATCTAACTTTGTATCAACATAACGTCGACTCCCCAGTTTCCCATTTCAGTACCTCTCTCCTTAGGAAATGTATACATTTTTTAAAAAATAGTATCTGCATTCTATTAATCAAAAAGGTGCATGTTACTTGAAATACAGTATCAAATGTGTATAATAATATAATTTAGTGTTTAGACAATGCCTGATGCACATACAGATTCCCAGTCGTTTATAATAACATAATTACTCATTCGATAATATCCTTATAATAACACGGCTACCAGTGAATATCAACCCACAGGCTAGGAATCCCTGCTTTTGATAAGATACTGCAAATGTATACATTTTATGTAAAATCCTAAAACAGTATAATGCCAAGTGTTATGTAACACTGGGGTGGATCTCCTGCAATGATGATTCTTGGGGTGTAAGAAAGTCCCCTCTTCTGAAGAGGACAATTTTCTCAGTAAACCAATAAGTACCAAGCACCTTGAAAAAGTATTTTATTTTAGAAACCTGAATATGAAAAAAGCCTTCAGGTTGCCAGAAAAACAAGCAAACCACAGACAAAAATATTTTCTGCCAAGTTAACTAGCACTGGTACTGGTCCTCCTTATTAGACTAAAGCTTATTATAAGGAGACACATAAAAAGAATCAGATTCTAGAGCTTACCAGTTGTAAGGACCATAATCATCTCTAAATACAGTTCTCATATAAGCAGCAGCAAGTACACATAACATGATGAATCTCTCACACAGCTAAATATTCAAAGGACTGTCCTATTGTCTGAGATTTCACCCGATTCTTTTGGGGGATTAAAATATACTTCCTTTAAACGATGATAAAGACAAGTGGCTGACAGCTGTGTGGATCTGCTGTACTCTTAAACACCTTAACCAGGTAAAATAGAAAGATGACATTTTACACTGTTTCCCCACCCATTTGTTTGTTTAAATTTTACTAGTTCCCGATATTTAGAAGTCTAGACATCAGTCGGTTTTCACATCAAAATCTCCTCAAGTTTGGGACACCTGGGTGGCTCAGTCGGTTAAACATCCAACTTAGGCTAAGGTCATGATCTCGTGATTCATGAGTTCAAGCCCCGCATCGGGCTCCGTGCTGACAGCTCAGAGCCTGGAGCCTCCATTGGATTCTGTGTCTCCCTCTCTCACTGCCCCTCTCCTGCTCACACTCTGTGTGTGTATGTGTGTGTGTGTGAGTGTGTGTGTGTCTCTCTCTCTCAAAAATAAATAAAATATTTTAATAAAAAAAATCTCAAGTTAAAAAGAGCCAAAATAACCATCTAACGTTAGCTTTGCCCATGGGGGGGAGCCATAATAATCATCACTTAACCAACAAGTTAAAATTAAGTACTAACTAAAGAAAACAAAACCAGATTAATGATCTCATGAAATCATCGGAAAAGAAATCACATTTTGGACAATGATGCTAAAAATGTTTCTTACAAAGTGAATTCATTCATTTGACCAGTTTCGTACCATTTGTTCACATCAATGTTAATTAAGTCACTGCTTTTCTCACAGTATCTATCTTTTTGCACATGCCCAGTTTAAGTTCTGAATGTAGGACACTATGCGATAACCCCCCACTTGAAAGAATCAGAAAGCAGGGAGAAATTTACCAATCCTTCAGTTTGTTTCTCAATATGGAGTTTTTTAAAGACTGTTTAGTCGGGGCGCCTGGGTGGCACAGTCGGTTAAGCGTCCGACTTCAGCCGGGTCACGATCTCGCGGTCCGTGAGTTCGAGCCCCGCGTCGGGCTCTGGGCTGATGGCTCAGAGCCTGGAGCCTGTTTCCGATTCTGTGTCTCCCTCTCTCTCTGCCCCTCCCCCGTTCATGCTCTGTCTCTCTCTGTCCCAAAAATAAATAAACGTTGAAAAAAAAAAAATTAAGACTGTTTAGAGAGACTGGTGTGTATTTACAGCACACAAAGTTGGTGATCACTTGAGGTTCACAGAAGTGCTGGCTTGTGGACCACCCTTCTTGAATAATCATCTCTGTACAACTTACCCTAAAAAGCACTGGAGGCAAAGCCACCTGAGTGCAACCTCCCCCTGTTGCCAGCCTACCAAAGAAAATCATAGGCAACACCCAAGCAGTAGCCCAGAGCCATCTCCACATCACCACTGCACCACACCACCAAGACACAAAGACCTCAGGTGAATTCTGGACCAACGGAACCTCACTGCACGTGAGAAGCTGAATGGCATGGGGAGCTTTTGAAGCACACACATGCCTAAATCTCACCACCCAGGATCTGACTGCAGAAGTACTTCTAACAAATCCCCAGGTTAAAAACTACCGTTCTGGAAACTGACAAATTCAGAAGGAAAAACCACGTATACCTTGCTAACAGTACGTGGCCTACAAGCAGAGAGCTTTAGCTGCCCCATTATTATTCGCCACCCCTGCGCTCCCACATGCTACACTTTTTTTTTAAGTTTACTTATTTATTTTGAGAGAGAAAGACAGAGAGAGTGCACAAGCAAGGAAAGGGCAGAAAGAAGGAGAGACAGAATCCCAAGCAGGCTCTACGCAGAGCCTGACGTGGGGCTCAAACTCACGAACCGTGAGATCATGACCTGAACGGAAATCAAAAGCCAGACACTTAACCGACTGTGCCACCCAGGCGCTCTGCATTCCCACATTCGGAATGGACTACCGAAAGTGTCCTCTTCACAGGAGTGCAGAACTTAATATGGCCTCTATAAAGGCTGAGTATAAATTATTCTATTCATAAGGCACAACTTTAAGAAAAAGAGAATCCAGATATTCCACACCCTTAATCACACCAACCTGGGTGGTGTGATATGTGGAGACAGTGGCCTCTGGCTCTGCAGATACCCAACTCTTCCACTTCTGAAGCACTTCTTCAAAAATTACAAGAGATGTCTAGACTACTGCGATGAGTTAACCAACTCAAGAGGTAAATGCTGAATATTTATATTGAAAACATCCAGAATGGCCTCATGTTGCAGAAAATCAATGAATAAAAAACAAGGAACAGACAGCGAAAAAACAAGTAATATCAACAAAATAATTCTTCGGAGACACAAATCTATAAAACCATAGGTTAAGTAAGTTGACTGATACATAATTATTTTTTGCTCTACCCTCTAAAAGAGCCCTGGCGCTGATGAGACAGAGGGCTTTTACTAAAGCCTCTCTCTGGCTGGGGACACTCTTCGCACACACGGCCTTATATAGAAAGGGTGTGTCACTAAGGCCTGTGGGGACTTAGCTGCTGCCTCAGCAGCCAAGGCACTTCCCAGAGCTATGGCAAAGGGCAAGGCTCCCTGGGGATGAGGAATATGGATGGGGATTTGCCAAAGTTAACGAGGAACCCTCACGCTCAAGAATTACCCTCTTCTGCTCCAAATCAGGAGGTGTGGAGCTGATACGCCGAGAAATGATTCAGGAAACAAATATTCAGACACTTAACACAGAGTGAATGTCAAAAGCAGTTTTTTTAAAATCAAGTATTGTATGTTTAAAGTGACTTCTCTCTCCTCTCCCTCCATTATTACATTTGCCACATGGAAGCTCACCTCGCCCTCTTGAAGAACTTCGACCTCTAGGAGCCCCCACCACTGTTCCTCCTCCTCCTCGTCCTGTCAATCGCAGGACAGCAGCACTATTAACAGACATGGAAAAGTTTCTCTGTCGAAAACAAAAACAAAAACGAAAAAAAAAGAAAGAAAAAAAGGATAAAACAGATAAAACTGCATGTTGCTTCACCCCATCTCCCGTTCCAACTATAAAATGGCATCTAATTACTACAAACAATGGGAAACCATAACTACACCGCATGCTAAGATGATCCAAAACCTAATTTTACCTGAAAATCTCAAATTAACATTTCAGATCAACAAACACTGACAACCAATGCCTTATATCTTATTAGGTTCTGTGAGGAAATATTAAATAAACTCTAATCACTGTATGTATCCAGAAGCAGACAGAATAAATATGCACCATAATGAACTTGGTAGAAGAAATTCTGTTTGAAAAGATACTTTATTATTTTATTAAAAATTTTTTTCATGGTTTTTTTTGATTTATTTAAATTTAACTTAGTTAACATACAATGTAGTATTGATTTCAGGAGCAGAACCCACTGATTAGGCACCTACATATGACACCCAGTGTTCATCCCAACAAGCGCCCTCCTTAATGCCCATCACCCATCTAGCACATCCCTTCCCCATCCACCTCCCCTCCAGCAACCCTCAGTTTATTCTCTGTATTTTAAGAGTCTCTTATGGTTTGCCTCCCTGTTTTTATCTTATTTTTCCTTCCCTTTCCCTATGTTCATCTGTTGTTTCTTAAATTCCACATGAGTGAAATTATATGGTATTTATCGTTCTCTGACTTATTTCTTCACATGGCATAATACCCTCCAGTTCCATCCACACTGTTGCAAATGGCAAGATTTCATTCTTTTTTTGTTGCTGAGTAATACTGCATAGTGTGTGTGTGTGTGTGTGTGTGTGTGTGTGTGTGTGTACCACATCTTCTTTATCCATTCATCCATCGATGGACATTTGGGCCCTTTCCATACTGTGGCTATTGTTGACAACACTGCTATAAACATTGGGGTGCATGTGCCCCTTCAAAGCACTTCCTGTATCCTCTGACTTAATACCTAGTGTTGCAATTGCTGGGTCGTAGGGTAGTTCTATTTTTAATTTTTTGAGGAACCTCCATACTGTTTTCCAGAATGACTGCACCAGTTTGCATTCCCACTAACAATGCAAAAGGGTTCCCCTTTCTCCACATCCTCACCAACATCTATTGTTACCCGACTTGTTAATTTTAGGCATTCTCACCAGTGTGACATGGCATCTCATTGTGCTTTTGATTTGTATTTCTCTGATGCTGAGTGATGCTGAGCATCTTTTCATGTGTCTGTTAGTCATCTGGATGTCTTCCTTGGAAAAGTGTCTATTCATGTCTTCCGCCCATTTCTTCACTGGATTATACTCTACATAGAAAACCCGAAAGACTCCACCAGAAAGCCGCTAGAGCTAATATGTGAATTCAGTAAAGTCAAAGGATATAAAATCAACGTACAGAAATCGGTTGCATATCTATACACTAATAATGAAGCAGCAGAAAGAGAAATCAAGGAAATCAACCCCATTTACAATAGCACCAAAAACCATAAAATATAGGAATAAACCTAACCAAGGAGGTAAAAGATCTGTACGCTGAAAACTATAGAAAGTTTATAAAAGAAATGGAAGAAGACACACAAAAAAATGGAAAATGTTTATTTATTTATTTTGAGAGAGAGAGAGACGGAGCACAAGCAGGGAAGAGGCAGAGAGAAGGAGAGAGAAAATCCCAAGAAGGCTCCCCACTATCAGCACAGAGGCTGGCTCGGGGCTCAATCTCATGAACCACGAGATCACAACCTGAGCCAAAATCAAGAAATGGATTCTTAACCAACTGAACCACCCAGATGCCCCTGAAAGGATTCTTTAACTAGTGAAAGGTAGAAACAAGAGATGGTCACCAAAAAGTCTGAATCAAGAGTAGCAAGATAAAGAGAAAAATGATCATTTTTGCCTCATTCTGCTCACCAATGTGAATTAGTAGCACCAAGTATTATTTAATAGAATGACAAGAATCATAAATAAAAGGGAAGGGCCAAATAAGAATCTACATAAACAAGATCAACCATCTTAATGGGGAGGGGAAGAGCATGCTTGAAAAAACCAAAATCCCAATTAGTCATTAGCCTGCATTTGCAACCACAGCCAATTTGGATAGGGTCAAAAACAATGGGATAGTAGTGAGTGGGAATCCTTGAAACAGGAAAGGGGAAGATAAAGGAACACTGGAAGCCTAGGAGCCAAAATATACGTTTAGTTGACACTTCTGAATAAATGCAATACGTAGGCCTTAGGAAACAGTAAAACAAGAAGCAATTTTTAAAATCTTGAAAATAATCTATAAAATATAAAAATCCTGGGCATTTGAAGGAGAATTTTGCAAGGGAGTTTTAAACTCAGAAAATGTTGGAATATATCCTTACAAGAATACTTTCTGTATACTTAGAACCTAACAGACATTTATGCAAACACGCAGAGGTATGGCACAATGAAGAAAATGTAACTTGTGCATGGCTGCAGCTAAGGACCCTGCTAGTGGAAGGACAAGGAACAAGGCTTAAGAGTTTGGTTGAAGAGAATCTTGTGATTCAACTAATAATTAAAATCCAAATTGTGTTTCCACTGTGAAGTCCCCATCTGCAGTTTCAATTCAAAATCAACTGAAATGTGATTCTATACCTCTTCTAAGGAAATCAACATGCAACTGGTTAAAAAACTTTTCATTACTGAATTTTTTAATTCTTTAATTTATTTTTGAGAGAGACAGAACGTGAGCAGGCAGGGGCAGACAGGGGGGAGACACAGAAGCCAAAGCAGGCTCCAGGCCCTGAGCTGTCAGCACAGAGCCCAACGCAGGGCTCGAACTCACAAACTGTTGAGATCATGACCTGAGCCGAAGTCAGACGCTTAACCGACTGAACCATCCAGGCGCCCCCATTACTGAATTTTTTTGTTTTTTAATTTATGGGTCATTTTCTCATTACCTTCTTCATTAGTTATCTTTCTCAGAATTTTATTTATTACAATTTGTTCTGATAAATTTTAGAAATTTATAATGTAAGTAAGTTTTTTTCCTTTGAGTTTCATAGGTATATAAGCGTATAATCAAGTAACTTCAAAACTCAAGATTTAAGGTCTAATCAGTAACTAAAATTTACAGGATGATGCCCAACACTTATTTCAAGCTGTATGTTAAAAAACGTGCCTAATAATAATTTTTAAAAAACTGGCTGAAACAAATGTGTCAACTTACCTTATAGCACAGAGCAACCGGGGGAAGAAGTGCCTCTGGGAACACAATTAAGCAAGGCTATGACATCCCAAAATCTAGATTAATATAATTTAATACTGGAATAACAGAGCTCTGGGGCACCTGGGTGGCTCAGTCAGTTAAGCCTCTAACTTCGGCTAAGGTCATGATCTCACAGTTCATGAGTTCAAGTGCCATGTTGGGCTCTGTGCTGACAGCTCAGAGCTGGAGCCTGCTTCAGATTCTGTGTCTCCCTCTCTCTCTCTCTGCCTATCCCAAGCTCATGCTCTGTCTCTGTCTCTCTCAAAAATAAATATTAAAATTTTTTTCTTTTTTTTTTTTAAAAACAAGAGCTCAGAGCTAACTTCACTAATTAATGCCAGGATCCCATGCAGGTGAACACATTACCAAACATGTATACAACTCAAATGTACCCATCAATAGAGTGCAAAGAAACTTGCATATACTTTCCTACACCCTCACACACTGCAGCTGAAAATGCAAACTTCTATCCTCTCTGGAAAGCAATTTCTGGAAGTTCTATATTTAAATGTCTATACCCTTTGGGGTGCCTGCGTGGCTCAGTCAGTTAAGCATCCGACTTCATGATTTCAGTTTGTGGGTTCGAGCCCTGTTTCAGGCTCTGTGCTGACAGCTCAGAGCCTGGATCCTGCTGTGGATTCTGTGTCTCCCTCTCTCTCTCTCTGCCCCTCCCTGCTCACACTCTATGGCTCTCTCTCTCTCTCCCTCTCAAATAAATAAACATTAAAAAAAAATTTTTTTTTGATGTCTATACCCTCTGACAGAATTCCTCTTGTAACACATGTGAAAACTCCCATAAGCAAAAAGATCTTTAACTGCAGTACTGTTGTAAAATTGAATTGGGGACCTCCTAAGTATCAACCGATGGGAGCAATTTAAAAATCATGAGGGGTGCCTGGCTGCTCAGTCAGTAAGAGCATGAGGCTCCTGCTCTTGGGATCATGTGTTCAAGCCCCACGTTAAGCACAGAGCTTTTAAAAACAATTAAAAAGGGGCGCCTGGGTGGCGCAGTCGGTTAAGCATCCGACTTCAGCCAGGTCACGATCTCGCGGTCCGGGAGTTCGAGCCCCGCGTCAGGCTCTGGGCTGATGGCTCGGAGCCTGGAGCCTATTTCCGATTCTGTGTCTCCCTCTCTCTCTGCCCCTCCCCCGTTCATGCTCTGTCTCTCTCTGTCCCAAAAATAAATAAACGTTGAAAAAAAAATTAAAAAAAAAAGAATTAAAAAAAAAATCAAGGCCATCTTCATGTGAAATTCTATGCAGTTGTTTTAAAAACTGAGGCAACTCTATTAGGTTGATCCATATGAAATTGCTAATATTCAACCACTTCTGACCTACAAAAACTGCAATTTCATATGATCAACTGAATGTATAAAGATAAAAGCACAGCTGTAGTAAAGAGCATGGAAAGGCCAGACTGCCTGAGACTGACTTTTATTCCTTTAACCCACTTCTCAGAACCTCCTTTTCCTCATCTAGATAAAGTAGATAGGAACCACATTTACATCTACCTCCTGGGCTGCTGCCAGCACTTAACCCATTACATGACAAGTGCTTAAAACAGTGTCTGACACATTAAAAGCTAAAGAAGTATTTGCTCTCATCTCAACAGACCCAAAGGTGAAAATAATGAAGTACAGAACTATGTGCATAGCATGCTGCATTTAGGTTTATGTGTTTTTTTTTACAGGAACAGATATTTAAGTAGGTGCAGATATATTCACCACCACTGAGAGGAAACACAAAATGGAAACAGTGGCTACTTCTGAGGAACAATATAAGTAGGCAGAATTAGGGTGACTCATAGAATAATTGCTTCCCACTATATGTGCTTTTTGAATTTTTTACATAAATACATGTTATTATCTATTCAAAAATGCATACATAATTTCCTTTGACATCATATAAATAAAATACAACAATGTATGGGGCGCCTGGGTGGCTCAGATGGTTAAGCATCTGACTTCTCAGGTCATAATCTCGCAGTTTGTGTGTTTGAGTCCCAGGCTGGGCTCTGTGCTGACAGCTCAGAGCCTGGAGCCTGCTTCAGATACTGTGTCTCCCTCTCTCTCTCTCTCTGACCCTCCCCCACTCGCCCACTCCCAAAAATAAACAAACATTAAAAAAATAAACAAA
Organism: Herpailurus yagouaroundi; assembly: GCF_014898765.1. Taxonomy (NCBI): domain Eukaryota; kingdom Metazoa; phylum Chordata; class Mammalia; order Carnivora; family Felidae; genus Herpailurus; species Herpailurus yagouaroundi. The sequence goes on from NW_024412433.1 coordinate 7,303,286, forward strand.
TAAAATACAACGATGTAAATTAGGTAGCAGCTATGTAAAAAGTCCCACTTCTCAAACTGATAAATGTATTCAAGGGAAATGCCAAACCAAAATAGTGACCAGATTTCTGAGCATCAATTTTGTTTTTTTGTGTTTTTCTTAATAAATTTTTTTAATGTTGATTTTTGAGAGAGAGAGAGAGAGAAAGAGAGAAAGAAAGAGAGAGAGAGAGAGAGAGAGAGAGAGAGAGAAACAGCAAGCAGGGGAGGGGCAGGGAGACAGGGAGACATCATGACACAGTGTCATGACCCGAGCCCAAGTCAGACGCTTAAACAACTGAGCCACCCAGGTGCCCCTCAATTTTGTTTTAAGAAAATGTCATTCCAGGGCACCTGGGTGGCCCAGTCAGTCAAGTGTCCAACTCTTGATTTTGGCTCAGTTCATGATCTCATGGTTCGTGAGTTCGAGCCCTACATGAGGCTCTGCACTGACAGCATGGGGCCTGCTTGGGATTCTCTCTCTCTCTCTCTCTCTCTCTCTCTCTCTCTCTCTCTCTCTTCTCTCTGTCCTTTCTCACTCGTTCTCTCTCAAAATACATAAGTAAACTTAAAAAATTTTTTTCCAAGTTGTGTTTTAGACATACACGCATCCATTCATTAATACAAAAAGAGAATGCACAAAACTAACTTGCATTTTAAAGACATAAAATACCTATTTCAGGTAACTTCAAGAAATTTAACATATGCAACAAAAAGCTATTGTAGGTTATTAGAACTAATCACCTCCCCTATGAGGGTATGGGTGAAAAAACAATATGCAAAATTCTAGTCTTCAAAGATCTAAACAATCCCTGAAGGGAGTGCCTATCCATCAAAAGGACAACATCAAAATGCTAGTGAATCTTTTGCCTGCTTTAAGCACTGTCCTACTCCAGCATACTTTATAGACAAAGGATTCAAATAAGTTAAGTGTCAGGAATCCAAAATGATGTGTTTTAACTGAGTCCAGAAATGGACCCTGATGATCTTCTGTGGTTATCGTAATCATAATACCCAGACCACAGCACCTTAAGATAAACTTTTCCATTATAAAAGCAAAAGAAGATTTACTCCATTAGTCATTCCAGACATACTTTTGTTGGGTAGGTGTAGTGCAAACCTTACTTTACTCTTTTTCAAATTGTTAACCAACAGTTCCCAATAGCATTTTGTTGAATAATCTTTGATTTTTCAAATGATTTATTTGGCACTTACTAAATACTGATTTCTTAGAAGTGTTACAGGGTGTTTCTAGATGATTCAATTACTTATTCTACTGATTAAAAGTCTATCATGTTTTGGTAAACAGAAACAAGTCCTCCTCCCTACTTCTTAAAAAGCTTTTCTGGCCCATTTACATTTAGCCTGTAAGAAATCTAGGAAATTATTATAAGAAAAAGAAAAAGAAAATATTAAAAGTATGTATAAATACATTTAAAAATTGGAAGATAATCACAGAAGATTAAAACTGGTATACTAAGGCATTAAGTGCACTTTTAAAATTTTTAAAATTGAAAAATTAAAAATTAAAATTAAAAAAATTAAAATTTACAAAATTTAACAGGCAGGATCAGGGTGAGCTCACATAAGCAGTTACTAGAAAAAGACTACTATCCATAGAAAAATTGGCAAAGACAAGAACAAAACATTATATATGAACACGAACATTCAAAAAACTCTTCACTATACTGGGGAAAGATACACAAACTAAAACAATGGAAGAACATTTTTGCCGATTGTGCAGTGAATTTTTCAGTAAAAATACTCAATGTTTGAAGTGCAGAACAATGCACAGTGTATACCATTACGTGTATAAAAGGGGGAAGACATTTAAAAAAATTTTTTTTAATGACTGTTTATTTTTGAAACAGAGAAAGACAAAGTATGAGCAGAGGAGACACAGAATCTGAAGCAGGCTCCAAGATGTCAGCACAGAGTCCAACGTGGGGCTCAAACCCATGAGCTGTGACATCATGACGTGAGCCAAAGTCGGACATTTAACAGACAGAGCCGTCCACGTGCCCAGGGGGAAGACATATTTAATATTTACTTGGAAAAATATAAAACAAACTGCTAACACTTGCTGCTTTTGGGAAAGAGATGCTGGTGGCCGAGGGAAGTGATGGGAAAGCGATTTCCTATTACATGCTATTCAGTAGATTTTTATTTTGAAACCATGTGACTTATGACTTATTCTTTATTCAAACAATAAATAAGTAAATAAATCTGAAAAAATAAAAATACTGAACATGGCAAAAGTACTAGAAAAATGCTATAGCTATGGCATCAGCGAAACAAGAAAGATCCTCATACAAAGCTTCTTAAAAGCAACTCAGCATATGGAACAATTTGGTGTTATTTCTGGACTTCTATTCCACTGACCTGTAGGTCTATCCTTATACCACAGTTGTGATCCCTGTAGTTTTGTAGTAAAGTTCTGAAATCGGGGAGTATGAATCTTCCAACTTTGATCTTTCTCAAAACTATTTTGACTATTTAGGGTCCCTTGCAATTCTGTATGAATTGTAGGACCAGCCTATCAATTTCTACCCCAAAACCCCTGTGATTTTGATGGAGACTGCACCGAGAGTAGATTGACTGGCAATATTAAGTCTTCCAAGGCTGAATGAACACTGATGGCTTCCCACTTATTTAGATCTTTTTTAATTTCTTTCAACAGTATTTTGTAGTTTTATGTAAAAGTCTTACATCCCCTTGGTTAAATCTGTAACTATGTACTTTATTGTTTTTGATGCTATTGTAAATGAAACTGTTTTCATAATTCCCTTTGCAGATTATGTCAATCCTGACCCCTACAACTGTGCTGAATTCATTTATTAGTGCTAATAGTTTTTTGTATGTGGATTCTTTAAGATATTCTACATGTAGGATCATGTCACCTGAAAATAGACATAGTTTTACTTCTTCTCTTCCTTCTTATTTTTTTAATGTTTCTTTATTTTTGAGAGAGAGCACAAGCAGGGCAGGGACAGAGAGAGGGAGACAGGATCTAAAGCAGGCTGTGCACTAATAACAGTGAGCCTGATGTGGGGCTCGAAATCGCAAACTGCGAGATCATGATCTGAGCTGGAGTTGGATGTTCAACTGACTGAGCCACCCAGGTGCCCCTTTACTCTTCCTTTTTACAGGTCTCTCATGTCTTTTTCTAGCCTAAATGCTCTGGTACAATGTTGGATATCAGTAGTAAAAGCAGGTAACCTTGTCTTGTTCCCAATTTTAGGGGAAAAGCGTTCAGTCTTCCACAGCTGGGAATGAGGTTAGCTGTGGGTTTTTCATAAATGCCTTTAATCATGTTGAAGGTCCCTTCTATTACCGTCGCTGACAGTTTTATCAAGAAAAGTGATTAATTTTGTCAAACACTTTTTCTGTGCCAACTGAGATGATCAAGTGGTTTTTCCTTGGTTCGATTAATGTGGTATATTACATTGATTTTCCTTATGTTGCACCACGTTTGCACTCTGAGTATAAACTCCACTCGGTCATGGTGTATAATCCTTTTAATATGCTGTTGGATTCAGTCTGTATTGGTATATTTTGACAACTAAAGATATACAAAGAAAACAAACTGCAATAAAACATACTAAATGTTAACAGTAATTATCATGTAATTATCTCTACATGATGAGTTTATGGGGGAGATTCTCTCCTTTATACTTTTTTGTATTTTCTACAATGAATATGAGTACCTTTTATTTTAAAACACGTAAGATTTTATTGATACAGAGTATATAAAGAAATTGTAAAATCACCATGAAAGACAAACCGAGTAAAACAATGGACAAAACACGGGCAAATCAAAAACCATAATGACCATGAGCATATGAAAAGATGATCCAGCTACTAGTTACTAGTGAGATACAAATTAAAAACAACTATCACAGCCAATGTTTTGGCCAAAATGTAAAAAACAAAAGCTGGGGGTTTGCATAAAAATGAGCCCTCTCATTTGCTGCAGGTAAGAGTGCAAAAGGGCTTAAAACACTACAGAAACAAATGTAGCAACACCTACATTACATTATACACATCTGTGCATTTAAAAACATGTAAAGAACCATGCACCAAAAACCAAAGAGGTGAAAAATCTGTACACTGAAAACTACAGAAAGCTTATGAAAGAAATTGAAGAAGACACAAAAAAATGGAAAAATATTCCACATTCTTGGATAGGGAGAACAAATATTGTTAAAATGCCAATACTACCCAAAGCATTCTACATAGTCAATGCAATACCTATCAAAATAACACCAACAGGGGCGCTTGGGTGGCGCAGTCGGTTAAGCGTCCGACTTCAGCCAGGTCACGATCTCGCGGTCCGTGAGTTCGAGCCCCGCGTCGGGCTCTGGGCTGATGGCTCGGAGCCTGGAGCCTGTTTCCGATTCTGTGTCTCCCTCTCTCTCTGCCCCTCCCCCGTTCATGCTCTGTCTCTCTCTGTCCCAAAAATAAATAAACGTTGAAAAAAAAAAATTAAAAAAAAAAAAAAAAGAAATAACACCAACATTCTTCACAGAGCTAGAACAAACAATCCTAAAATTTGTACAGAACCAGAAAAGGTCCCGAATAGCCAAAGCAATCTTGAAAAAGAAAACCAAAGCTGAAGGCATCACAATCCTAGACTTCAAGCTGTATAACAAGGCTGAACTCATCAAGACAATATGGTACTGGCACAAAAACAGACACTCAGATCAACGGAACAGAACAGAGAACCCACAAATGGACCCACAAACATACGGCCAACTAATCTTTGACAAAGCAGGAAAGAATATCCAATGGAATAAAGACAGTCTCTTCAGCAAGTGGTGCTGGGGAAACTGGACAGCGACAGGCAGAAGAATGAACCTGGACCACTTTCCTACACCATACACAAAAATGAACTCAAAATGGATGAAAGACCTAAACATTAAGACAGGAAACCATCAAAATCCTAAAGACGGCAGGCAAAAAACTCTTTGACCTCGGCTGCATCAACTTCTCACTCAACATGTCTCTGGAAGCAAGGAAAACAAAAGCAAAAATGAACTATTGGGACCACGTCAAAATAAAAAGCTTCTGCACAGCAAAGGAAACAATCGGCAAAACTAAAGGGCAACCAATAGAATGGGAGAAGATTTTGCAAGCGACCTAACAGATAAAGGGTTAGTATCCAAAATCTATAAAGAACTTATCAAACTCAACACCCAAAAAACAAATAATCCAGTGAAGAAAGGGGCAAAAGACATGAATAGACACTTCTCCAAAGAAGACATCCAGATGACCAACCAACACATGAAAAGATGCTCAACATCACTCATCATCAGGGAAATACAAATTAAAACCACAATGAGATACCACCTCACACCTGTCAGGATGGCTAACATTAACAACTCAGGCAACAACAGATGTTGGAGAGGATGTGGGGAAAGAGGATCTCTTTTGCACTGCTGGGGGGAATGCAAATTGTTGCAGCCACTCTGGAAAACAGGATGAAGCTTCCTCAAAAAATTAAAAATAGAACTACCCTACGACCTAGGCATTTATCCACGGGATACAGCTGTGCTGTTTTGAAGGGGCACATGCAGCCTAATGTTTATAGCAGCACTATTGACAATAGCCAAAGCAAGGAAAGAGCCCAAATGTCCATTGATGGATGAATGGATAAAGAAGATGTGGTGTGTGTGTATATATATATATATATATATACACACACACACACACACACACACACACACACACTGTGGTATGTGTATGTATATATATATATATATACACACACACACACACACACACACACACACACACACACACACACACA
>NW_024412433.1:7309121-7322505 GCF_014898765.1 Herpailurus yagouaroundi
ACACACACACACACACACACACACACACACACACACACACACACACAAAGGAGTATTATTCGGCAATCAAAAAGAATGAAATCTTGCCACTGGCAACTACATGGATGGAACTGGAGGGTATTATGCTAAGTGAAATTAGTCAGCCAGAGAAAGATAAATATCATATGACTTCACTCCTATAAGGAATTTAAGACACAGAACAGATAACATAAGGGAAGGGAAGCAAAACTAATATAAAAACAGGGAGGGGGACAAAACATAAGAGACTCTTAAATATAGAGAACAAACAGAGGGATACTGGAGGGATTGTGGGAGGGGAGATGGGCTAAATGGGTAAGGGGCATTAAAGAATCTACTCCTGAAATCATTGTTGCACTAAATTCTAACTAACCTGGATATAAATTTTTAAAAAGAAATATTTAAATATTTAAAAAAACACAAAGAAACAAAAAAAAATAATAATAATTTTAAAAAATACAGAACCAAATCCAGCAATTCCAATTTTACAACACATGTTCTAAGAATGATTACTTTAGCATAATTTGCAACAGCAAAGTTTGAAAACAACCTACGTATCTAACCAAAAGAGACTGGAAAAACTCTGGATTTTCTCACTTAAGAAATACTAGGCAAGAGAGATGAACAAACTAAAGCTATGTGTATCAACATAGATAAATCTAAAATCATTACTGAAAAAAAAAAGCAAGCTGCAGAATAAAAACTACAGTATGCTACCTTCAATACAAAATTCATAACCCTATAGGGGCACCCAGCTGGCTCAGTCAGTAGAGCACACAAGTCTTGATCTCAGGGTTGTGAGTTCAAGTCCCATGTTGAATGCAGAGATTACTTAAAAACAAACTCTACGGGCACCTGGCTGGCTCAGTACATACAGCGTGTGACTCTCAATCTCAGGGCAGTGGCCCCACAATAAGTGTAGACATTACCTTCAAAGATATTTTTAAAATAATAATAAAAATTTTTTTTAATTTTATAGCCCTATAAAATGAAACTTTTATGGCAAGAGAATACACAAGCATGTAATAAAAATAATAAAACATGAATGAGAAAAATAATCCAATTCAAAGTAACCCCTGGGAAAAAGGGGTATAGTATACCCCAGGCAGTCTCAAATGAGAAATCTTATTTTTTAAAACAAAAACACACACAAATATGTAATGATTTTAAGATTTATATATCTGAATTGTAAATGTATCGTTATTTGTAGTAATACTTTCAAATCTGTCTGTTTCAAATACTTTATAATAGGAGTATTTTTAAGAAAAACTAAACCAAAATATAGCCAAATGTCAAATCTATTTGAAAAGGAAATTGGCCAGTTTTGAAAAGGAAATTCCCAGCCATCACTGGAGACAGAACCCTTTCTTGTGTACTCCTTATAGCAATAAACACCTTTTGGTCAATGAAAATATCTGATGATTCTAGATGAAATTACATTTCAGGAATAAAGACAGAACTAGCCTAATTCAGAAGAAATCATAAAACAAAAACTGCTTATGACACTATGGTGATGAAAATCACCAAAGATTAATAATATCACACCTGTTTTAGAACTTAACACGGTTGTGACAGAGGTCTTCTAACAAGCCTTTTTTTTTTTTTTTTTTTTAATGTTTGTTTATTTTTGAGAGAGAGAGCACAAACAGGGAAGGGGCAGAGAGGTGAAGGGGGACAGAGGACCCAAAGTGGCCTCTGCACTGACAGCAGGGAGCTGATGAGGGGCTTGAACTCACGAATCATGAGAACATGACCTGAGCCAGTCAGACACTCAACCGACTGAGCCACCCAGGCGCCGCAGCCTCTCGTTCTTAATAGTGATATCTTCATAGAAAATATGGCCAGAGTGTAAACGAAATACCCAGAGTTATCACAAAAAATAATGATGAAATGTTCTGGAATTAAACAGTGGTGACGGTTATACAACTCTGTGAATATATTAAAACCCACCGAATTGTATACTTTAAAAGAGTGAACATAGGCACAGCTGGGTGGCTCAGTCAGTTAAGCGTCCGACTCTTGATTTTGGCTCAGTCATAATCACACGATTCAGGAGTTCAAATCCCACAACAGTCTCTGTGCTGACAGTACAAAGCCTGCTTGGGATTCTCTCTCCTTCTCTCTCTGTCCCTCCCCCACTATCTCTCTCCCTCCTTCTCACTCTCTCTCTCACTCTCAAAATAAATAAACGTAAAGAAAAGAGTGACTATTATGACATATGAACTATGTCTCAAGAAAGCTGTTTTTAAAATTAAAAAAGCAAAAAAACAGTGATGATTCATTTACAGTGGCATTCCAACATTCCAACAAAGCTCCTTTTTTTCCATTTACTGCAATTACCATAAGTTCCATAAAACCAAAAACTCTTATTTATCTTTGGAAAGAGCACACTATAAATAAAGCAACACAAAATCTACTTTCCAGCCTAAAAATCTAACTTTCTCACAATGTCATAAACAAAATCTGTGATAGAACTACACATTTTTAAGCATATTTTGAGCTGAAAATCTACATTTTCCTTTAGTGGCAGAATGCTCTGGTGAGAAATCAGGTTGCCAATTACTTCTGACAACTACATTTTTCTGAAAAGAAGGCCCTACCTCCCCCCAAAAATACCTCTACTCAAGTAAATTATAAGGGATGGCTCCTATCATCCATAAGGAAATAGAAACATTTCCTTACCTCTACAGAATACTCAAAGCTTCAGAACTAAAGCAGAATCTCATCTACCAAGATAGGCATTCACATATCAAGAAAACAGAAAGCAGGTGGCAGACCTGTGGGGATGTTGGGGCCTTAGAGCCTAAGTGGTAACTTCCTGTTTTCATAACTCAGTGGAAAGGAACAAGGGTTTGACCTAAGGCTCAAAGTTAGACACAAACCTGTTCTTCTTCTGTAAAGGGTACAAGAGCCAACGGAGGCAGGGGCTCCTCCTGTAGGATAGGCAGAAATTCTTTATCCAGAAGGTCTGAAGGTATCTGTATGACCAAACACATGACCATGAAATTAATGCTATCCCTCCAATTAACAAAAATTATAAAAAAAGAAAAAAATACTCTTCTGTTTATCTCTTGGTGATTGTTACAAATATGGAATAAACATTATTCAACCACAATTACCTCCAGTAGTACTTACATATTCTGAGAAGGTTAAATATTAATAACCCCAGTCCCTTTCCTCTTCCTCCCATCAGACCACCACTTTAGATTTGATATACAGCATTAACTCTGGCATTCCAGAGTGCCCAGTGGAAGGGTAAATATCCTCACATTTAACTCAAGGCACAAGGCAGTAAAGAGTTTCATAAGCAATTTTATCTGTCCTCAGCAGCCATCATTAAAATGTGACATCCCCAACCCATTAATAAAAGCAAAAACAAAGTATATTGTTAAAACAGAAAATATTATCTCTCACTAGTCAGATAGTTAAGTGTACTTTACACTGTTTGGGTTTTGACCATTTATAGGAAACACAAATGTGGTAACATATTTTAAGATGTTCTCTCTGCTAAAAATTGTACATTTAACACAAGAAGGGAAAAAAAGCAGCAACTCCTCTCCTCACTCGTAACTTCTAACTGAAAAGAGGTACAATAAAGACAAGAAATTCCTCCTTTCTCAGACATCAAACTGGGATAGAAATGGACATGAATGAGACATTGAGAGGAAATCAGACAAAGTATTAAGTGCTGAATATTCTGTTTCCATGACGTTTTCTATTCCTATAATGAAATCTTAGGTCCTCAGTAAAAAACACGGGCTCCTTACACTTAGAAGATTCTCTGTCAATTACTACAGGTTTCAAAGCAGGAAAAAAGAGAAAAACCATGAGTCCATCATCTATCAATGTATCACTGTACATACCCTGAAATCTCATTCCTAATTCTGAAGTCTTTCCTTTCTCCTTACCTTGTTATCTTTAAGGAAAAGTGCTAACATTTCTTCTCTACCGTAACGATAGTCTGCTAACTTATACTTCGGCAAAGCTGGAGAAAGAGGAGGGGACGTGATACTCCCACCACTGGACAGAGCTCGGAGCCTAGGAGAGACATAAAATACAAAAATGAAGGGTCAAATATTCTGGCACCAAGGACTTTTGTTTTTATGTGCTATAAAAAGGTTCACTTTAGGTCTTTAAAAGAACAGAACGAAATCCCATTATCTCAAGATTTCAGCTTTCATATAACCATTGTCACAACACGTTGAGAGCAGTTCACTGAGAAACAGACAACCATGTGGTAATTCCCTAACTTAAAGAGGTATCATGATATATCCCTGAGAAATCTGGAGTGAAAAGGTGACACTGTTTCAAACTTGTAATATCTTAAGCAGGCTTCACACCCAGCACAGAGCCCAATGTGGAGCTTACATTCTTTTTTTTTTAGTGTCTGTATTTATTTTTGAGACAGAGGGAGACAGAGCATTGAGCAGAGGGGGGGGGGGGGGGGGCAGAGAGAGGGAGACAGAGGGAGACAGAATCTGAAACAGGCTCCAGGCTCCGAGCTGTCAGCACACAGTCCTACGCGGGGCTCGAACTCTCAACCACGAGATCATGACCTGAGCCGAAGTCAGATGCTCATCCAACTGAGCCATCCAGGCGCCCCCCAATGTGGAGCTTAAACTCACCACCCTGAGATCAAGACCTGAGCTGAGATCAAGAGTTGGACACTCAACTAACTGAGCCAGGCAGGTACCCCTTGAAATTATAAAGGTAACCTGATTAAAGTAAGGGGCGCCTGGCTGGCTCAGTCAGAGGAACATGCGACTCTTGATCTTGGAGCTGTGAACTCGACCCCTACGTTGGGTATGGACATTACCTAAAAATAAAATCTTTTTTTTTTTTTTAATTTTTTTTCAACGTTTATTTATTTTTGGGACAGAGAGAGACAGAGCATGAATGGGGGAGGGGCAGAGAGAGAGGGAGACACAGAATCGGAAACAGGCTCCAGGCTCCGAGCCATCAGCCCAGAGCCTGACGCGGGGCTCGAACTCACGGACCGCGAGATCGTGACCTGGCTGAAGTCGGACGCTTAACCGACTGCGCCACCCAGGCGCCCCAAAAATAAAATCTTTTTAAAAAAGAAGTGAAATATCACCTTCTACCTGTTAGATTAATAAGAATTAATAAATCTGACAATACCAATTAATAAATCTGGAGTATCAGTTGCTAGTAAGTATGAAAACCAATGGAAATTCTCAAGTAGTAACTGTGGGATTGTAATGGAACAACCACTTCAAAGAATAATCTGCTAATGTTTAATAAAATATTTAGCAAAGTATACTACACGAAAGAAAAAGCAAAACACAGAAGGTTAGGAGCGCCTGGGTGGCTTAGTCAGTTGAGCATCCAACTGCTGATCTCAGCTCAGGTCATGATCTCACGGTATGTGGGACTGAGCCTCACACTGGGCTCTGCACTGGAAGTGTGACCCTGCTTGAGATTCTTGCTCTCTCTCAAAATAAATAAATAAACTTAAAAAAAAAACACACAGCTTACAAAAAAGAGATACACGTAAACCTGTAAATAAGTTTATACTCTTTAAGAACCATACAAAATGTAGCAAAAGTATAGACACAAACATGAACTGACAAATATAAAACTCAACATAAGATTCTATGTGCAAAGAAAAAGACAGCATCAAGGGAGTTTTAATTATACCTGCAATGTTTTATTTTCTTAGCTTGGCACTGGGTACATGGATATTTGCTACAATTTATACTTTTATATGCCTGTAATATTTCATGATTCATTTTTAATAAAAGCAATCAATGATCAATGTAGAGAAATTCAAAATGCAGTGAAGAATGAAAATACAAAAAAAAGAAAAATTTAACCCATATTTACTGTTAGGCAGAAAAAATATATAACCCTAAAAGGAATGGAACTGGGGAAAGAGGAACATTTTTTTTAATTTTATAAGATGCTTTTATTTTAAAAAGGTGGGGGAACCTCAGCAAAAAATGGCAAGAGTAAGATCCCACTGCAGCACTGTGTCAAAGAGCAAGTGGCAAAACTATCAGCAGCAACTCATTGTCTGGGGGCCGCCTGAAGTTCTATAAAGTAGTAAGTACCAAGGGTAAAAGGGGCCAGTGTACTTTAGCCTAAATGAAAATTCAACAGAAGCATTAAAATACATCCCCAAATTGCTAACTTCATTCACATTAGCAAAAAAGAAGAGAATAATCTACACAGTAAAAAAAAAAAAGAAAGAAATCAGAGCATTGTAATACCAAAAAAGGGTGGGGGGGGAAGGAATGTATTAGTAAATTCAATGGTAGTCTTTTCTCAATGTTTCTATCTTCTCTTTTGCACTTACTTTTTTTTACATTCATGGGCAATTTTGAACATTTATAAAAGCCAAGAATTACAGAACAAACTCTCATGTACCACTCACCCAGCCCTCAGCTCAATAACCCATGGCCAACCCTGCTCCTTCCACCACCCCATCTAACCCTTCTTTAATACTGTTTTGAAGGAAATGATACACTTTCAAAGATTTTTTGAAGGGAATTATTTTCAAGATTTTTTGAGGAAATTTTTGAAGGAAAGTTATTTCATTTGTAAATACTTCAGAATGTTATAAAAGATAAGGATTTTTTTCTAGTCTGGATTTTGCTGATCTTATTCCGGTGATATAGGTTTACCATGTTTCACTGTTCTCTGCATTTCCTGTACACTGGTGACTGCAAGTGAAGAGTACTTCGATGTGGCGGTGTGTAATGCCATCAGGAGGCAGTCCCTGGTTTTATGGGTCTAGCAATCCCTGAACCAATGCCTGCATAAGTCCCTAAGTTCACTAAGGTTACAAAGTGATTTTATTTTATCATTCTTTATTAGCGGGAGTATTTCTACAAGGAGAAACTTCTCTCTTAACACTATTTGGTGTTGTTACTCAGTAGGAAATAGGTTGTTCCTATAAGAACTCATGTTGTTCTTATAGGAAAGTTAGAAAAAAAGCCTTCTTAGTTTTCAAAATAAGGACTTAGTTCACTAGCATTCTCCAATGGTAACAAATTATTTTTTATTAAAGTATTTCAATTCAATGCAGTTCACAATGTCCAAATTGTCTTATCCTTTTTTGCTTTTTAGGTAGGTTCCCCACCCAAGGTGGGGCTTGAACTCCCAACCCCGAGATCCAGAGTCGTATGCTCCACCAACTGAGCCAGTCAGGCGCCCCTCAAATTGTCTCCTCTTTGACTGTGGGAGATTCTTCAGGTTGGCTCCTAATTCTGACACAACCCTAGCAGTCTTTAACAGCTTCTTTTCTATCTGCTGTGTCAAAATGTTACCGGCACAGCTTATTATTTCTTGCCTCAGCCCTAGAATCAACCACTTCTCCACGGAGCCTGATTCTCTTTGGTACATATTAAGAGCACAATTTAGGGGTCAAGAGTACTCACTGCTACTAGGTTGGTCTTTTGTTTTCTTTCCGATTATTCTTGGACTTTGAGGTCATTTAGTCCAACTCCTGTAAGACAGGTTGGAACAACCAGGAAAGACAACATGCCCACAAAGAAGTGATCCAACCTCTGTTGAAGGACCTTCCAGGAAACTGCTTTCCATCAAATTCATGTAAAGCTGGATTCTTTCCTGACGAAGTGGAATTAATACCCACTCAGAGCTGAGGCTGGGAATTTTACATACGCACTACCTCATTTCATTTCATTTCAGCTCTGCAACAACCCCAGTAACAAACAAGGGTTACATAACTTGCCCACACAGACAGAGCAAAGATGCAAACATAGGTTTTCATGACTAAAAAGATCAAAATCCTTCCAGCAATACATCCCAAAATTTTATTTAAAATAGCCAGGGTTTATTCTGCCACACGTTAATTTTAAAATATATGTATTTTATTAGAAATTATTTTAACGTATCTTTCTTATACTGAGCCGATGTGCTCGCCAATAGTTTCTACCACTAGAGGGCATATCTAGGTGCTCTTTCAAGTGAAAATCATTCCCAAAGTGGCAAATAGTCACAATGCCTCAAGAGACTTTCCTTCTCATGGCCCAACATCCCTAATTTGTTCATCAGCTCCTGACAAGTGGCTTCAAATCCACTCACCACCCCGGTTCCCTTCCAGTGGATCCCCATCACCCATGCCCAAGAGCTCCTCCAGTGTCCAGGACTGAATACTTCTTATAGGCACCACATTTATTAAGAGTAACGTAACCAGAGCGCATTCTCAAGAGATTCCTCCAGCTACTGTGAAGAGAACAGCCAAACAAATGGAGAGTAATTCAAACAAAGTTGGTGGCCTGAATAAGGATAATTGTGCTCTACTTAATAATCGACAAATCCTATTCCAAGTCCCTCTTCACCTACAGATATTTGGAAAAGCTAACTCATACCTGGGTAATAAATATCCCTAAAACCCCACCAGTGATCTTTAACCTCTCTTGGATCTTGCTCCATACAAGCCTCTCTTCTAGAAATTTAATCCCTATTTGCTTTCCCCTTAGTCTCTAAGTATACCTAAAAGTGATGTATTTAGGGGCCCCTGGGTGGCTTAGTCAGCTGAGTGTCCGACTTCAGCTCAGGTCATGATCTCATGGTTCATGAGTTCGAGCCCCAAGTCAGGCTCACTGCAGTCAGTGTAGAGTCCACCGTCCCCCTCTCTGTGTCCCTCCCCCACTCACGCGGTCTCAAAAATAAACAGTAAAAAAAAAGTTGGGGCTCCTGAGTGCCTCAGTCACTTAAGTATCCAACTTCAGCTCAGGTGATGATCTTGCAGTTCACGAGTTCAAGTCCTGTGTCAGGCTCTGTGCTGACAGTCAGAGCCTGGAGCCTCCTTCAGATTCTGTGTCCCCCTCTCTCTCTACCCATCTCCCACTTACACTCTCTCTCTCAAAAATAAAAATTAAAAAAAAAGTCCCCTCGCTCTCTGCCTTCCCTTGCTTGCACTCTCTCTCTCAAAAATAAATTTTAAAAAAATTTTCTATAAAATACAATTGTTAGGGGTGCCTGGGTGGCTCAGTCGGCTAAGCATCCGACTTCAGCTCAGGTCATGATCTCATAGTCCATGAGTTCGAGCCCTGCGTCAGGCTCTGTGCTGACAGCTCAGAGCCTGGAGCCTGCTTCAGATTGTGTCTCCCTCTCTCTCTGCCCCTCCCCTGCTCATGCTCTGTCTCTGTCTCAAAAATAAATAAAAACATTAAAAAAAATTTTTTAGTAAAATTTTTTAAAATTTAAAGCTGGAAATAATTTTTAAAAATAAAAAATAAGTAACAGTGATTTGTTTAAAACCCCTTTAATGCAGCATCCCCCCTAGCTATGCACCACTGCATGCACCCCCAAACTATGCACCACATTCCCCCAGTTATGACCTCTTCCATTCAGAAATATCCCCAACAACCCCAATTACGGGTCACTTCAAAACCCAGAGCAATCTGGATTCTCCCCTTCAATTCCACTACTCCAGTAGAGTTCACAAATAACATCACCAAATCCAAGGGACAATTTCCTATCTTTGACATCATCTTCCTGGCCACACTGAGATCTGTTTAACACAAGAGGCCCACTTCTATTGTAAGTAGTAGTAACTAACAGGTAGCAGTAGCAGGGCCTCCTAAAACCCATGATACCCCCAAAATCTTCACTTATTATTGTCCCAAATCCTAATGTCAGCTTATGAAAGCAATGTGAAGTGTCAATATAGATGTGTGAAGTCAAAAAACATTTCTGGGTAAGCTCCTGATTCTCAACTCTGGCCCTGACCTCTCCCCTAGAGAACAAGCCTTTCATATACAATCACTTACAGCCTCTCCACTTTAGCCCCAAACCCTACTCATCAGTTTATTCATTCCAACCCCCTTCATCACCGTATTCCCAAAGGCAGATAAGGACACCACCATCTAAACCACTGGATTACCAGTCAGGGAATCACGCTTTACTCATTCTACCACTGCCCATACCTAATTACCAGATCCTACCAGTTTTAAATCCTACATCTTGGGGTGCCTGGGTGGCTCAGTTGGTTAAGCATCCAACTTCAGCTCAGGTCACGATCCCACAGTCCACAAGTTCGAGCCCTGCGTCAAGCTCTGTGCTGACAGCTCAGAGCCTGGAGCCTGCTTTGGATTCTGTCTCCCTCTCTGTCTCTCAAAAATAAACAAACATTAAATCCTAAATCTCTCAAGCCATCCCATGGATCAACTAACCCATTATTGTCCACACTTTCATTTCTTACCTGGACTGCTGCAACAGCATCCTAACTGATGTACCCAGTCATCTTCCATCTCCCACAGAACTATACGTATATTCCCAATGCAAACCTGAATAAAATGTCCCGATTAACAACTGTTGACTGACACACGATGATCAAATAAACCCCAGAGCTTCTGAACACAGAAGGGCTGCCTCCAAACTCATCTCTCCCACACTTCACACTATAATAAACACAATGTCTCAGAGTTCCTCTCTCAAACTTGCTGTTTCTTGCCCCCTTGTCTTTACACATGCCTTTTCTGCTATCAGGAATATATTTCCAAACCATTTTCACTTGGGCTCCTAGGAGGAGGGGTTAAGTGGAAGGAAGGGAAAAAAGAGTCGAGTCAGAATGAGGAGGATGAGGGGTTGGAAAGAGAATTGTAGAGGGAAAGGAAGAGAGGTCGAAATCCTTAAGACCTTGGCTAGACAAAAGTACCTGCTCAACCTTCACGGATCTAACTGGCTACTGGAAGAAAAAAACTAACAAATGGTCATACAAATACACATACAGCTATCGAAGGATTCTGGAGAAAAACTTGACCCAAGTTATATCTTAAGATTATTCTGGATGCTGTAGAGAGAACCGTAAGAAGAATGAAAGCCCGACAACATCAGGCCACTGCTGCAATGGTTTATGTCAGAGATGGTGGTGGCTTATACTGGGGTGATGGCAATAAACAGAAATGAACAGATTTCAAGAGATATGTTGGAGACGAAATTGACACAACACTGTGATGAACTAGATGTAGAGATACAGAAGTAAAAGAAACCGAATATCCAGAAAACTCCAAGACTTCCGGCTTGAGCAAATGGGCACACAGTAGTATTTAAGATTAAAAGAAATAAGTAATCCAAAAGTAGGTACCATGTCCTTTCATGTTTGTTGCGTCAGCACCTAATCCAAGGCACAGAATATAGGAGGCAGGTGAGAAATGTTTTCTAAACAAATCTTAACATTCTCTTCTAAAATACACCCCTGGATAACATCGAATTACTATCCCTTCAGACTGCATAGATGTCTTTTACTCTTTTTGAAAACTGGGATGATTAATGCATCCCATCCTCCAGAATTTCGCTCATCCCCCACAAAGATGATGGCTAATAACCCAGCAACCTCAGGTTTCCCTTCTTTGCCTCCATTTCTCCCCACCCCCTTGAGACTTGAATGCCTTCATCCAACATTTACTAAGTGCCTATGTCCAGTAAGCTAGGCTAAACATGTGCTTACCAAAACTGAGAAATACAGTGCCGTTCTTCTGTTCTCTTCTGAGTAAGGAAAACACATAGAAACACAACACAAAGTCGTAACTATTTCAACACAGTTATAAACAAAGTGCTTTAGGGGAAACAAATACCTCACTTTCTTGCAAGGAAACACTTGGGAAAACTTCCTTAAGACCATGTAATGAGATACAAGAAAACCTAAAGGCAATTCCTTGGCTCCTTCCCCATAAAGACGACTAACTATCTGCAATCATTCCCCCTATGATAAATTCCTTAATCATCTACATTTATCTATTTTCAATCCAATATATGTATTTATATATATAAACATGTATATATATAAATATATATTTATATATATATAAAACAAGTATAATGAATTTGCGGTTTTTTTTAAATGTCTTTAAGTATACATAACAAAATTTTGCAAAAAAAAAAGTAGAAGAAGAAGAAAAATGGGAGGAAGCAAACCAAATGTTGGCGATGGTTCTTTGGATGGCAGGATTAAGGATAACTTGGATCTTTTCTTTTTCTTTTTGTACTACTGTTTCCTCCAAGGTTTTCTGGGACAAGCGTGAATTACCTTGTTACTGAAACTAACAAAAAATTTCAAAAAACCTAAACCTACCAGATTTAAAACCAAAAAAATTGTTTTTCTTAAGGTAGTACTTAGTGTTTGGTCAAGGGTAAAGCAAACAGGCAGGTGATGGGAACTAAACTAACACAACCTTTCTGGTGGTCAATCTGTCCGTACATTAGGGAATTATTCCAGGGAATACTTCCAGGGAATTATTCCAAAATAAATAAGCAGCAACACAAACAAAACTGTTGAAGGCTGTATACGCATATTTATAATAGAAAAACATTAAAAACAACTTTACTTTCCAACAATTCGTTCACTCATTTAACAAATATTTATTGTGTACCTATTACTTGCAGGCACTGGAGATACAGCAGTGAACAAAGTATACAAAAATTGAGACCAAAGTACTTGCCCTCAGTGGAGCTCACAGTCTAGTGGGAGCTGGAGAATGGAATATGAATAATAAAGAGAATAAGTGAATAAAATGTTTACCATGTTCTATTTGGATATAGGTCATGAAGAAAAAAATAAGCAGAGAAGATAGGGAATAAGAGGAAGACATTATATATAGATAGTCAGGAGAGGTCTAAGGTGGCAACATCTGAGTAAAAACAATGGTTTTATTCCTAAAAATGATGTGCTCCTCCATTAAATCTATCACACCCTTTTGGTGTGTTTATATATATAATACATACCTTTTGGTGATTATATAATACATACCTTTATCCCAAATACAGAGATAAGCTAAGACCTAATGACTCCACAGACCTACCTTAACAAGTCCATGTATACAGTCACCCGTAGTCTGTCTCCACCACAACTGTCAACACTCTCCCATCGTCACTACTATCCCAAGTACATCTCTTCATTTTCTCCGTCTTTCATTGAATATTTATATTTTACATCGTAATAAAAATTATGATCTTGGGAAATAAAGTATAACTAAATGTTTCTGTATGGTTCAGAGTTACACACTGACTGAATGCAATCACTCTAAACTTTGATTCTAAAGTATTCTGGACCCAGCTCCTTGCCTCAAGTTTCACAACAAATGTAATGTTACATGCAGAAAAGCACAGTAGCAGCTTCTATTTATACTACAGCTTTCTAGTTCAGAGTTACCAGAGTTCCTTAAGGTTCTCATATATTCCCTTTGCCAAAAGGAATTTTCTTTTTTTTTTTTTTTTTATTTTAAATTTTTTTTTTCAACGTTTATTTATTTTTGGGACACAGAGAGACAGAGCATGAACGGGGGAGGGGCAGAGAGAGAGGGAGACACAGAATCGGAAACAGGCTCCAGGCTCTGAGCCATCAGCCCAGAGCCCGACGCGGGGCTCAAACTCACGG
>NW_024412433.1:7327505-7332505 GCF_014898765.1 Herpailurus yagouaroundi
TTTTTTTTTTTTTTTTAATGTTTATTTATTTTTGAGACAGAGCATGAGCGGGGGAGGGGCAGAGAGAGAGGGAGACACAGAATCCAAAGCAGCTCCAGGCTCTGAGCTGTCAGCACAGAGCCTGACGCGGGGCTCAAACTCACAGACCGTGAGATCATGACCTGAGCCGAAGTCGGACACTCAACCGACTGAGCCACCCAGGCACCCCAGCCAAAAGGAATTTTCATAGCTGGTAAAACAAAAAAAAAGGCAGTGTGCCTACTTAGACCCCCACTCCTCAGTTTATATGCATTTCATATGACTAAGGGAAGGCTCCTAGGCTCTAATAATGATGCCTGAAGGGTGACAATTAGGTAAAGCTACTGTTTAAGCAGGAAACTGGTAACTGTCTTCTACTAAAGTTACTTCAATTCAAATTTGGTATAAAGCACTGGGCTGATCAAACAAAACACCATCAAACATGACTTCTTAGCATCACTGAAAAAATGTGTACCATGCTGTTGATGGACTGGGTCACTGACTGATGGACTGACACACTGAAATGACTTTGGGAACCCATGATTTAGGGCAGGGGCCAGAAAACTTTTCTCTGTAGAAGGCCAGAGAGTAAATAAACTTTTTGAGTCAGATGGCCCCTCTTGTAACCACTCAACCTTGCCACTGTAGTATGAAAACAGCCTGATAATATGGAAACAAACAGGTGTATCTGTGTTCCAATAAAATTTTATTCAAAAAAACTTTATTTATACTTCCACGGGCCATAGTTTCTCAACCCATGGTATACAGCATCCAGCTAAATGTGTACTGACTCTAGAACATCTCCAGTAGTTTTTTTCTTTTGTTTAGGCTAAATTCCTGGTGTTGTCTCTTTTTCTTAATAGATGATGGGACAGAGGGGGTAGGGGACAACTTCCTTAAATTAGCTGACAATTTTAATCATGTTTTTACAATGAAAGAAACACGTGTAAATACAAAAGAGAAGCAGTTACAAATTCTAGATAAAGGCAGAAGAGTCACACACAAAATGGTTTACAAAATGAGCTATATGGATTTAAATCCACCATATAAAGGAAGTTAATAAAATGTGAATAAAGATGTAACTATGAGAATGTTCATCAAAAATATTTTGTAATAATGGAAAACTGAGAACGGCCTATGTATGCTACATCTACAAGTCTAGTTAAATAAACGATGGTACATCATACAATGCAACCATTTAAGATGACAGAAAACATTTATTGAAAAAAAAGATACTTTTGATGTGGTTATTTTTTAAAAGCAGGTTACAAAGTTGAATGTACAGTATGATCCCATTTTCGTGAAAATAAATGTACACACACACAAATAAGCATACACAGAACCACCTGGAGAGATAAATCTATTTACAGTGGTTATCATGGATGGTAAAATTGTATCTTCCTCTGGCTTACTTGTAATTTCTAATTTCTTTAGAAACATATTGATTCAATAATAAAAAACTTATTTTTTAAATATAAACTAAAAACTAAAACAGGTACAGCATTACTTAGGTCAACATTTCCAAAATAAATTATCAAAGTATAGAACTTGCATCAGTTCTTAGAATTTCAAGTAGAGATTTCTCCTCAGTCTCCAAATGCTAACTAAAAGGGCCGAGAAAATTTAGGAATTACATATAAAAAGAAATGCATAAAATAAGTTAATATGTGTCCTCAAATAGGGAGTTACTACAGAAGTCTGCATCACTTTTCAAACCACCACCACCTAAACAATCAAGAATATTTAAAACACTATTCCAATTTATCTACTATATACTGCCTCTGGTTCAAGGTTTGAAAAGAAAAAGCAACTATTCATGCCACTGACGAGAGGATCTTCAATCACCAACACTGGGGGGAAAGGAAGAAGAGGGGGAAAAAGTCACACTACAATGTGATGGATCTCAAAATTCCATAAGAATTCCATATTCAGGGTCCAAACACATCTGTAAGAGACTCA
Organism: Herpailurus yagouaroundi; assembly: GCF_014898765.1. NCBI lineage: Eukaryota > Metazoa > Chordata > Mammalia > Carnivora > Felidae > Herpailurus > Herpailurus yagouaroundi. Next base: position 7,329,483 of record NW_024412433.1, read on the forward strand.
AAGGTCAATTAATTGTTATTATGGCAAATGCTATCCCAATCTTAGATGGGCTACAGTTAATAACCAGTATAATTCTGGACCACCTGCCTAGCCCATCAATAAAAAAATTCAAACAGTAATTCAATAAAAGTATGTTTTCAAAGAAGTCTAGGAGTAGCACTTACAAAACAGTACTGTAACAGAAAACATTCAGATAAAAAGATTACAATTATATGTAAAATTTTATATGTACCTAGACAAGGGCTGAAACAAAAAGCAAGTAATTTGCTAGGGTGGTGGGACTGCAGGGAGTCCATTATCATTACAAAACCAGACCAAGAAAATTTCATTATTACCTAACCAGACCAAGAAAAGTTTTTTAAATATAGAATGCAGTCATTGACCAAACAGAATTTATTCCTAGACAAGCTACACTGTTTTCAACTAGGCACATAAATCAAAATCTCAAAAACATGTACATTTATAAACCACCCAACATCTGTAAAAATACCTTACTACTGTACTAGTAGTACATCCAATATCAAGCAGGATGAGATTCTGAAAACTCACCATTCAGGCCCAAAGTTCAGTGTCTGCGTTTCCGCTGCCATTATTTTCCGTATTTTTACAATAGATTTTTATATGTGGAGAAACCTGTTAAAGAGAAAAATATCTCCATACAGTTAGTCAAGAGCAAATGCAGAATTCCAGCCCAGAAAGTCTAGCTAGGGTGTTTTATTCATTCCCGGGCAGCTATCAGAATGGGTTTTAATCTGTGTTTACAACAATCTAGCAGGCAGTGTGAAATTAACAAATCTACCTCACATTTCAATTCACATCTTCTTATGTGGGAAAAGGAGACGCGGTATTAAGATGAAGCCCATGAGATGGGTGGATGCAGACCACACAGGGCACCAGGGACCAAATTAAGGACTTTCTCCTTCAGCCACTGAACAATAGGGAGTGAATGAAAGGTAACAGATTTACATTTTAATTTATATTACTCCCTTGCAATGACTCTCCCATAACCAACCATGAGCTATATTCAAGATTCTTAAAATAAGCACCCCCCCTTTCCTATCTCACAGCTTCCACTACAACTCTCCCCCACTTTCTGCTTAGCACTTTACACGCTAGTGATTATTTTAAAACACTGTCTTGAACCATCAATTTCATGAGTGACCTTTCAAAAGCCATTTTAAAATATCAGAGCTTAAAGTGAAGTCAAACAGGGAAAGCCAAATGCTGTAGGGTACTTCTTGTGTATGGAATCTAAAAGGGCCCATGAGTACTCAGAGAAACCAAGAGTGAGTGGCAGTCACCAGGAGCTGGGCGGTGGGGGAAACGGGGAGATATCTGGTCAAAGGGTACAAAGTTCTAGTTACAACATTAACAAGTTCTGGGGACCTAATGCACAGCAAGGTGACTATAGCTAATAATACCATATTATATACTTGGAAGTTACTAACAGATTAGACCTTAAATTTTCTCACTACAAAAAAGAAATAGCCATTGCGTGCTGGAATGAGGTGTTAGCTTGATGCAATGGTGGTAATCATTTTGCAATATATAAATGTATCAAATCAACACACTATATACTTTAAACTTACACAATGCTATATGTCAACTACATCTCAAATATGGGGCGGGGGGTGGAGGATATCAGAGCTTAAAAATGGAAAATACTGTAAACATTGTAAATATACTGTAAATATCTCCAAGATAAATTCACATCACCCTGACTTTTGTTTATGTTTAGAAGATCTAAAAAAAAGTTAACTGGAAAAATATGCCTCAGGACACCTGTTGGTAGAGCATTCAACTTTGGAGTTATAGGTTCAAGTCCCATGTTGAGTGAAAGATGGCTTAAAAATATTAACCAGAAATTGGTCAAAAATGCAAAAAAGACAAAGTAAAAGTACGTTAATGTCTATAATCAGCTATTAATTTATCTGCCCTGTCGGGAAAAAATAAAAGGAAAGAAAAAAAGGGAAGAAGCTCAGTGGGTGGGGGAAAAAAATAAAATTAAAAAAAAAAAAATAGGGGCATCTGGATGGCTCAGTCAACTGAGCAGCCGACTCTTGATTTTGGCTCAGGTCATGATCTCACACTTCATGAGAACCTGCTTGAGATTCTCTCTCTCTGTCCCTCCTCCTACTTGTGCGCACTCTCAAATTAACATTTAAAAAATAAAAATAATAAATAAATAATAACTTATCTGCCCCCCTCCTGGAAGGTATTTCCAGCCCGATTTCAACCCTGAGGGTTCCAAGATGTCCACATTCTAACTTAATTTAACCCTGTTCCCTGCTACCTGACCAGGCAAGCTTATACATCAGACTTAAGCTGAAGTCAACTTAGAGCCCACCCCACCTCTTAAGCAACTAGTGATTCAAGAATACAATACATAAGGGGTAACTGAGTGGCTCAGTTAAGCGACCAACTCTTGATTTTGGCGCAGACCATCTCACAGGTTCCTGAGATCAGGCCCCAAGTCAAGCTCTACACTGACAGCACAGAGCCTTCTTGGAATTCTCTCTCTCTCTCTCTCTCTCTCTCTCTCTGCCCCCTCCCGCTCACCTCGCACTCTCTCTCTCAAAAAGTAAACAAACTTTAAAAAAAAATTGTTTTTTGGGGCGCCTGGGTGGCGCAGTCGGTTGAGCGTCCGACTTCAGCCAGGTCACGATCTCGCGGTCCGTGAGTTCGAGCCCCGCGTCAGGCTCTGGGCTGATGGCTCAGAGCCTGGAGCCTGTTTCCGATTCTGTGTCTCCCTCTCTCTCTGCCCCTCCCCCGTTCATGCTCTGTCTCTCTCTGTCCCAAAAATAAATAAATGTTGAAAAAAAAATTAAAAAAAAAAAATTAAAAATAAAATAAAAAATAAAAAATTGTTTTTTAATGTAAAATAAGGGGCTCCTCGGTGGCTCAGTTAGGCGTCCAACTCCTGATTTCAGTTAAGGTCATGATCCCGAGGTTGTGGGATAGAGACCCACATCGGGCTCCGTGCTGACACTCTCTCCCTCTCTCTCTCTCTACCTCTCCCCCTC
>NW_024412433.1:7334705-7390006 GCF_014898765.1 Herpailurus yagouaroundi
CCCCCCCCCCCCCTTAAATTACTACTTTAAGGCCACACAGGTCTTGGAAGCACAAAACTCCAAGGATACCATCACAGCAAAGGATGCAAATGGAGGCCCTGGAGTTGAACGCATAACCTGTATAACTGCCGGGAGCAGTCTTGAATTCCAAGACAAAACCCAGGAGCAGGCAAGGAAATCCTGTTCCAGTCCCCTTTATCATTCTACCTAAAAACCTTTCAGGTAGTGCCCAACTACCATACTACACAAACATTAAAAGCTTAGTTTCTTTAACGCCCTGAGCTGGAAACCTAATTACCAATTTATAACATGGTTTCCATACAAAGATTACTTCCCAATGTAAGGATTTCTGAAAAATTCTTAAGAACCTAAGAATAATCATCCAAGTGACTTAATTATCAGCTAAAGAGATCTACATTACTCAGAATGATACTGTACTCAGGCTCTCTTTTATGAATTGAAGCAGGAAATCTAAGAGCCATGTCTGCTGAAGAAATCTCATTTAAATTCTTACAGTACTGGGGCGCCTGGGTGGCGCAGTCGGTTAAGCGTCCGACTTCAGCCAGGTCACGATCTCGCGGTCCGGGAGTTCGAGCCCCACGTCAGGCTCTGGGCTGATGGCTCAGAGCCTGGAGCCTGTTTCCGATTCTGTGTCTCCCTCTCTCTCTCTGCCCCTCCCCCGTTCATGCCCTGTCTCTCTCTGTCCCAAAAATAAATAAACGTTGAAAAACAAACAAAAAAAATTTTTTTTAAATAAAAAAAAAATAAATTCTTACAGTACTGTAATCTCTAATTCTCAAGTCCCCACCTCAAATTGCTCCTTCCAAAATCGATTTAAATGAGCTCAGTCCTAATTTTTTATGTATCTAACAGAGAGACTCTCTTACCCAATGCCCCTGAATTATATATTAGAATGGAAACTGAGCCTATTTCTCAACTGTCCTTTCTAAGATGCAGTGAGGTACTGAAATGACACAGGTTTCGCCGTGAGCTAAATGTCAATGCAAAGCTCCAGGCTTGTGATCCTTAGAAAACAGCTCTGAATTTTTAGAGCAAGTCAAGATTTGGACCAGACTCTGGATGCTGTGCTCCCACCATGTTCTTCTGTCTCTCTAGACTGCATTTTCTTGAAACTATCCCCTCTTCTTTCCTCCATGACCAGCGCTGTACTGGTACTGCTTTCCTATCTTCATTTCCTTCCTATTTAGCTGCCATTCCCCCAAAGTTTCTAACTTCCCTGAGCATACCCATGGTTTATTTAACTACAAACTGTATAGGTATTGCCTTGAACCTTCTGTTGTCTACAGCGGTGTTCTCTACTAGCACTTAGGGTAGAACTCTACTAAATCACAGCGGTAGCAAGGAACACACGGGGGGGGGGGGAGGGTGACTGTAAAAAGAGCAATAAAAACTTCTCCCACAAATTTCCAAACTGCTTCCCTTGGGAAGGGTCCCAGCCCTGCTGTGAATAACAGATTTTTTTTTTCACCCATGACCTATATGGCATTTCCAGCTGCCTGCTCCTCCTATATATCTACCTCAACAACAGATCAAGATACCATTTTTTTTCACAGTCCAATAGTCAGCCAGACTCAAAAACCCAGAATCATCTGCAGCTCCTTCTTCCTCATTGCCTGTCTCAAATTCAATCAGTTCCTCCTTCAAGATTCTTCTTGCATTCTCCTCTCATTATAATTAAACCTTTGTTAACTCATGTTTGGATTATTACAATAAAGTTTCCAACTTGCTTCCCTGAATCACCCTCTAACTACTGACATCTAACAACATCAATCTTCCTAAAGCACAACTCTGGTCATGCCTACCCCTCTGTAAAACAGTCAATTAAACCTACCATGTAGGGTCAAAACTGGTATTTCAGGTCACCACCAACCTGATAATCTATACCCCTCTCCTCAACTCAACCTCCTATGGTTTCACCTCCAAACTCAAGGCCAAATGAGAACTTTCTATTCTCCACTGCATTGTCCTTCTGTGCTTCTCTGTTCATGCCATTCCTTTGCCCCAGAAGGACTGCCTTGCTCTACCTCCCTTACAATGGCCTGCATAAAACCAAGGATCCATTCAAGTATCTACTCCATTTCCTAAGTAGAAGCAGCACTGCTCTCTCTGGAAAGGAAAATGTAAACATAAGATGCAGAAATGGGGGCACCTGGGTGGCTCAGTTGGTTAAGCATCTGACTCTTGGTACCAGCTCATATAATGATCTCACAGTCGTAGGATCGCCTGGTGTCAAGTCTCTGCACTGCGCGTGGAGCCTACTTGGGATTCTCCCCCTCACTCCCTGCCCCTCTGCCACTCACACACTCTCTCAAAAATAAATTAACTCAAAAAAAACAAAAAAAGATGCAGAAATGGAATGGAACCTATAGGATTCAATACTGAGATGGCAGTGCTTTTTGAATCAGTATATATAACTTGAAAGCAAAAAGAAAATGGAAAAGATAACTTAGGAGCAAAGACTTATAGTTTTGATCAAAATGAATGCACCTAAGGAAACACCCCAAAAGACCATTAATATGGACCTTGAACTCTAGTGTAGAGTCAAGATGGGGATGAGAAAACAGATTTGGAAGTAAATCTACACAACTGCAACCAAAATTGAATGAAACTATCCCAAAGCAGAAATCAAACAGGAACAAGCTCAAGGGACAAGAACAAAGCCCAGCAAACACCATGCGGGAGGATACTGGCAGGAAGAGAAAGACTGCGCAGTTAAAAATCTCTAACACTAACCTTTCACCCTATCATGGACCCTCACTTTCTCCACATTCACTGTATCTATAACAGAATGGAGAAAGAGCCAGGATCTTTGGGGAAGATTATCCATTTGTTCAATAAGGCTAAAAACTAAAATGAAGATTGGTAAAATAGTGCCCATATCATAGAAGACTTTGTATTTTATATCCCAAGGGCAATGAAAGGCTATAAAAAGATGAGGGCAAGAAAATGTCTAGAATGAAATCTGCACTTCAGGAAGATCATTCAAGATGCCAGGAGGAGAATGAATTAGCAAGAGCTAACGTAAGGATGCCTGGGTGGCTCAGTTGGTTGGGCATCTGGCTCTTGGTTTTGGCTCAGATCATTATCTCACGAGATCAAGCCCTGCACCGGGCTCTGCACTGGCAGCATGGAGTCTGCTTAGGATTCTTCGGCGCCCCCCCCCCCCCCCCCCCCTCTTAAAAAAAAAAAAAAAAAAAAAGCTAAAAGGTAAGGAGAGGTGTTAGAAATTCAGCAGATATTGTGGAAGCCAGACCTATATACCTATAGAGAAAAAGGTGATGATAACAAATAATAACTACATTCACAGACATAAAAAGAGGTCACCAACATATTAAATGTTTAAGGCAGGTTACAGAGCACAGAGAATCATTACATTCAACACATTCTAAAATATATTCTTAATGAGTATACATAAATATGCCCCACGTTATTAATATTTACTTCTGAATGGTAGAATTATGGATAATCCTTTTCCTATTAAGTTTCTAACTTATGTATACAACAAAGATAGTACAGGCACAATTTTTTTTAATGGAAAAACTCAAAAGTTTCAAACACTGAAGTCAAAAAAGGTAAAGATTGAAAAGTCTTCGCTGGCTTCCACAATGAAGTCACTAGTGACCTGAAAAGCAGTTATAGAAATGTGAGGGGGATACCTGACTGGCTCAGTTGGTAGAGCATGTGCCTCTTGATATCAAGGTCATGAGTTTGAGCCCCACACTGGGGGTAGGGTTTATATACATACACACCAGGAAATAGTATCTGCAAGCGGTGTATAAATAATTGCACAGAGACAACAGAAGCAAACCAGGTTGAATGGTCACCCTAGTCAAGGAACAGAACAGGCCATAAATGGAAGAAGATAAAATGATAAAATTCCTGATTCTGCCTACCAACAACCGACATATCTACAACCATACAGGAAAATGTTCTGGTAACCTCAGAGGGCTAAAGAGAAGGTAAAATTATCAGGGCACAATAGACTTCAGTTACCTTAATAATGCCGAAAAACATCCTATGAACAATTTAACATATGAAAAGGTTTAACACACAAAAATTACAGAGACCCCAGTAATAGTTCTTGAAATAGAACCAGGAGACTGGGTCAACAGTAACAGAAACTCCATGGTTATGAAGATGATACAACAAAAGGATGAATAAACAGAGGGATCCTCATTCATCTCATGACCAAGGATGACAGTAACACACAGCACAGTGGAGAATTCTGAGAACGAGTCCTGGTCCGAGTCCTGGTCCTAGCATCTCTGAAATATAAAAGCACCCAAATCTTGCAGGAAGGATTCAGAAAAGGACATAAAATGGATATAATGGCATAAAGTGCTTCTTATGGAATATGTGCAAAATACTGTTAGTTCAGAGACCACCCTATAAGCCTATCTTTCTCGTGCCGAAAGCAACTATGACAGCACAGATAGATGGTAAGGCTCTAGCGGTTTCTCTCCTTTGGCTACTCCAATTCTGAGATAAGGAACTCAGACATCGGCCTACCCTCAAATTTTCAGAGCTGACTTAAAAACAGCTGATAAAACACTCCTATATAACCAAAATTTCAGACCTTGTCCTTTAATCAAAATTCCTTACAAGTGAATTCAAGTAATATATTCCTTCTAATACTAGGAAATCGGTCTTGTTTGATAAACTGCAATCTGTATTTGACAATGAATGCAAAATAATCTGGCCTTTTTATCAACATCCTAAGAACTCTGTGCTAGCGTCACTTGGGTGGCTCAGTAGGTTAAACATCCAACTCCAGCTCAGGTCATGATCTCGTGGTTTGTGAGTTTGAGCCCCGTGTGGAGCTCTGTACGTACTGACAGCTCAGAACCTGGAGCCTGCTTCAGTTTCTGTGTCTCCCTCTCTCTCTGCCCCTCCTCCACTCACACACTCACTCACTCTCTCTCTCTCTCTCTCAAAAATAAACACTAAAAGAAAATTAAAAAACAAAAAAACAAAAAACACTCTGTGCTAAATTAGCCCCCACTGGCAATTATCTTATCTGTGATTACTAGTATAAATATTTTCTCTATGTATTGTTTTCCTGGGTTCCTTACCTCCTCTTTGGGACCGCATCAATCACTCTGTGGGCATGTGACTGCATGTTCAAGAGAGGAGAGAGAAGAAATCAACCCAGCTCTAGATTACCATTGGATGTGCAACAAAGAAAAGGGAGACCCTGGTCCCTCAGCTCTAAGTCTACCATTTTCTCACAACCTGGCACAATGTCAAGAAGGCAGACGACTTCTGGGCATAGTCACTGTCAACATGAAGGAGCTGCAGATCTATGTAAAGAAGTTCCAACTGGAGAAACACAGCAAGGAGAAGCAAAAGCAGAATCAGAATCCGGCACAGCAGCAGAGAGTTCAACTGATCCTGCTTCCAGAAGTCTTGACAGACCAATTAGTTACAGCTACTAATAATTCAAAACGTATACTCCTTTAAAACCTCCTGAATTTTTCTTATAAATATCATCTGCTGATGCAAACCTCCATCTCCTGGATATGTAAAAGTTACCCAGAAAAAACTATGGCAAATCTGGAATGAACTCCAGCCAGTACTACAGATAGTCTGACAAAGACTAACAGAATGAACACCAAGGAACTGAATCTGCCCCCACTTCTTTAATTCCATTTTGCCAAGAGTAGAAAAAAGAGCTACTCTTCTAGCACTCCTCACGTACACAGTCCCAAATAAATGAATAGTTCTGTCCCCATTCCAACAGCAAGCTATTTTTACCTTAGCCAGATGTGGATTAAGATAACGCAAGATTAATAACTCCGTTAGTGCAAATTAGTTCAACCACTTCAAAAATAGTTTGGCAATATCTATCAAATCTAAATATATGCCTACCCCATGATCCCATAATCCACTGCTAGACATATATGCAAGGGAAATTTCTACCAAAAGACAAAGACAAGATATTCAAAGTAGCTTTATTCATAATTACCAAAAACTGACATTTGGCTGCTGTGTTCATCACCACAAACAGATGAATGGGTAAACAAACTGCAGTGGAGCTTCAAGGAGAGGGTGGTATGCCAGACAGAGCACTGAAGCTCTTCCCGTCCTCACAGCTCCCTTGCCCTATGCATCTCTTCCCTCTGGCTATGCTACTGAGAAAGGTAACATCGTTAATAATGAGACAAACAGGGGCACCTGGGTGGCTCAGTCAGTTAAGCGTCCAACTCTTGATTCCAGATCAGGTCAAGATCTCACAGTCAGTCCTGAGATCAAGCCCTGCGTCAGGCTCCAGGCTGGGCATGGAACCTGCTTAAGATTATCTCTCTCTCTCTCCCTCCCCTGCTCTGGGGCACATATGTGCTCTGCCTCCCCCTCTCTCTCTCTCTCTCTCTCTCTCTCTCTCTCAAAAATAACGAGACAAACAAACAGACACCATGTGCCTCCTGATGTGTTGCACTGAGAACACAGCATTATTTATGTTTACATTCCTGACAATAATGCATAAACTGAAACTAATCTTGGGGCGCCTGGGTGGCTCAGTTGGCTAAGCGTCCGACTCCGGCTCAGGTCACAATCTCACAGCCCGTGAGTTCGAGCCCTGCGTCAGGCTCTGGGCTGATGGCTCAGAGCCTGGAGCCTGCTTCCGATTCTGTGTCTCCCTCTCTCTCTGCCCCTCCCCCATTCATGCTCTGTCTCTCTCTGTCTCAAAAATAAATAAACGTTAAAAAAAAAAAAAATTTAAAAAAAAACAACAAAAAAAACTAATCTTGAAAAAACATCAGATCTACCCGAACTGATAGACATAAAACCAATGTAGTCTCCAAAAATACCAATGTCATAAGACACCAAAAAAAAAAAAAAAAAAAAAAAAAAACCACCTGAAGATTCATCCCAGATTAAGGGAGACTTAGAGATATAAAGACCAGGTGCCTGTATGATTCTTAATTTCATCCTAAACCAGCTATAAGAGATATTAAAGAGGAGCACCTGGGTGGCTCAGCTGGTTAAGCATGGACTCTTGATACCAGTTCAGGTCATGATCTCACAGTTCGTGAGTTAGAGCCCCTCATCAGGCTCTGTGCTGATGGTATGAAGCCTGCTTGGGATTCTGTCTCTCCTTCTCTGTCCCTCTCCTACTTGTGAGTGCACACAAGCTCGCTCTCTCCCAAAACAAGTGAACTTTAAAAAAAAAGAGAGACATTAAAGAGACAACTGTAATAATCTGAATAGAAGTTAATGAGTTAGGTAGTAGCACCATATCAATGTTAATTATGACTGAAATTTTTACTGTGATTATGTAGGAGAATGCTCTTATTCTTAGAAAATAACACTGAAGGGTGCTGCTGGCTCAGTCAGCGCAGCATGGGACTCTTGATGTCAGGGTCATGAATTCAAACCCTATGATGGATATAGAGCTTACTTAAAAAACAACAACAACAATAATAATAATAAATTAGGCGCGCCTGAGTGACTCAGTATGTTAAGCATCAGACTTTAGCTCAGGTCACAATCTCACAGTTCGTGAGCTGGAGCCCCAGATGGGGCTCTCTGCTGTCAGTACTGAGCCTGCTTCAGATTCAATGTCTCCCTCTCTCTCTGCCCCTCTCCCGCTCACACTCTCTCTCTAAAACCTAAACATTTTAAAAATAAGTTTATTTTTAAAAAAATATTGGAATGCTTATGGGAAAAGGAGCATGAGGTCTGTATCAAACTCTCAAATGGAATGGAAAACTTTTTTTTTTAATGTTTATTTATTTATTTTGAAAGAGTATACAAGCAGGAAAGGGGCAAAAAAAGAGGGAGAGAGAGAATCCCAAGCAGCCTCTGCGTTGTCAGCAAAGAGCTGACACCAGGCTCAAACTCATGAACCATGAGATCATGGCCCTTAGATGATGACTGGAGGCAAAATCAAGAGTCAGACGCTTAACTGACTGAGCCACCCAGGTGCCCCTGGAATGGAAAAAACATATATAAAATGCTATATGTTACAAATTATGTGAAGAATTATATACATACATACATGCACATACAAGAAAGAAAAAGAGAAAGAAATGAATAAAATAAATACAGAAAATGTTAAAAACTAGTGACAACAAACTACACGAAGGGCATACTAAAAACTCTTAGTAATTTTTGGCAACTTTTCTGTAAGTTTGAAATTATTTCAAAATAAGTTAAATTGTAGTATATTCCTACAATGAAACATTCATCAATAAAGAAAAGAACCCATTACCAAAGAACCCAGCTACCAAAGAATATATACTGTGTGATTCCTTTGAAAAGAAGTTCAATAAGTAATCAAAAGGGGACAGATGTCAGAAATGTGCTCATCAGGAAAGTAGAACTCGTGAGGAGGAAGGAGAAGAAGCCTTCTGGGGTGCTGGAAATGTTCACTATTGTGATCTAACTGGTGATTACGTAAGTATATAATATGTAAAACTTCTTCCAACTATACACTTCAGATTTGTGCACCTATTTACTATATTTTATACCTCAATATAAAAAACGTTGAAATAGGGGGCACCTGGCTGGCTCAGTCAGTGGAACACGTAACTCTTGATGTCAGGGTTGTGAGTTTGAGCCCCATGTTGGCTGTAGACATTACTTAAAAATAAAAGGTAAATAAATAAGTAAATAAATAAATAAGGTTAAAATAAACCGTAAGATAGTTTCACTAAAAAAAAAAAGTCCAATTAAAAATATTTTAGGGGCACCTGATGGCTCAGTTGGTTGAAGGTCCAAATTTTGATCTTAGCTCAGGTCATGATCTCATGGTTCCTTATATTTGAGCTCAGCATTGGGCTCTGCACTAACAGCGTGAAGTCGGCTTGGGATTCTGTCTCTCCCTCTGTCTGCCCCTTCCACGCTTGCTCTCTCTCTCAAAATAAATAAACTTTAAAATATATATTTTTTTAGTGGACATGAAGCTCAGCTATTTTACTTTTTTAAATAAGCTCTATGCCCAACATGGGGCTTGAACTCACAACCCCATAATCAAGAGTTGCGTGCTCTACCAACTGAGCCAGCCAGGCACCCTTAAGCTGGCTTTTTTTTTTTTTTAAAGTAATTTCCACACCCAACGTGGGACTCTTTAACAACCCTGAGAGATCAGGAGTTGGATGCTCTAACAACTAAGCCACCCAGGAACCCCGAAGCAAAGCTATTTTAGATACAAATCATCTGGGGCGCCTGGGTGGTTTAGTCGGTTAAGTGTTCAAAACTCTTGATCTTGACTCAGGTCATGATCTCACGATTGTGAGATGGAGCCCCATGTCGGGCTCTGTACAGACAGTGTGGAGCCTACTTGGGATTCTCTCTCTCTGCCCCACCCCCGTGCTCACTCTCTCTCTCAAATAAATTAAACATTTAAAAAATAGGGGCGCCTGGGTGGCGCAGTCGGTTAAGCGTCCGACTTCAGCAGGTCATGATCTCGCGGTCTGTGAGTTCGAGCCCCGCGTCGGGCTCTGGGCTGATGGCTCGGAGCCTGGAGCCTGTTTCCGATTCTGTGTCTCCCTCTCTCTCTGCCCCTCCCCCGTTCATGTTCTGTCTCTCTCTGTCCCAAAAATAAATAAACGTTGAAAAAAAAAAAAATTTAAAAAATAAATAAAGGCCAATCTTCGGATAACAAATACTAAATTTATTCCCTACTTAAACTTTTGATTAAAAAAACTTATACTGCTATACTGATATAATAATCTACACATCTATTATTTAAGACCAAAAACAAGTCTACATTAAAATGAAGCAAGACTAGGAGCACCTGCCTCAGTCAGTAGAGCATGCAACTCTTGATCTCAGGGTCATCACTTTGAGCCCCATGTTGGGGGCAAAGATTACTTTAAAAGTTTAAAAAATAAAATAAAATAAGGCAAGACTCAACCACTAAGCTAAAATATGTAAGTCTCAGAATGCGTATTTTTCCCAAACTTCAGAAAAAAGCTAAAGCTAAGCAAAACAATGAAAAGGAAACATGAGGAGAGAACCACATACACCACATCACTTATCTTCATAAAAGACAGGAAGCAATCTTATGAAAGCAGCACATTCACACAACATAATATAGGTACAATGAGGTTTGCACACAAGAGTATAATTACTCATGTCATTAAAAGACAAAAAGAACACAGAAATGAAGAAAAGTTAGTGAGATGAGATTAAGGATTTTATCCCTATTTTCCTAATTTACAATAATCTTCAATTACTTTTATGATAAAATATATTTTAATTCTCACAGGAAGTGTTTGCCTGGTTTCTATGAAATATTTTCCCAACCCCAACATAAATGTCATAGAAAGTTAATATTCTCTTGAACATTAACTCAGTTTAAAAAATAATTTTAAGGGGCGCCTGGGTGGCGCAGTCGGTTAAGCGTCCGACTTCAGCCAGGTCACGATCTCGCGGTCCGGGAGTTCGAGCCCCGCGTCGGGCTCTGGGCTGATGGCTCGGAGCCTGGAGCCTGTTTCCGATTCTGTGTCTCCCTCTCTCTCTGCCCCTCCCCCGTTCATGTTCTCTCTCTGTCCCAAAAATAAATAAAAAACGTTGAAAAAAAATTTTTTTTTAAATAATTTTAAGAGGGTGCCTGGCTGGCTCAGTCAGTAGAGTGTGACTCTTGATCTTGGGATTGTGAGTTCAAGGCTTACATTGGATACAGAGATTACTAAAACACACACACACACACACATTTTAAGGTAAAAAAAAATAAAAGGAAACTCTTCTCTCAACTATTATAGCAGAAAACACTATTCCCTTTGCACCCATCTGATCTTCAGTTTTAAGCAGGCAAACATTTTTTTTTAAGGTTTTAAGTAATCTCTACACCCAACATGGGGCTCAAACTTACAACCCTGAGATCAAGAGTCCCATGCTCTACTGACTGAGCCAGCCAGCACCCCTAAACAAGCAAATGTTTTTGAATAATTTTGAAAACATGATCTATTAACACATTTACTGAGGACAAAACTTCATAAAGCAAAATTAGGCTTCAATTATTTACTTTATTACTAAGCAGTTAATCCTAGGAAAAGGAACAAAGAACTTTTTTCCCAGAAAATTACCAAAGATCAAAAGAATCATGCACATCTATCTGGACCACGTATTATATATAAAACCTTGCAAAATACTATTTATTTCCATGTTAATTACCCTTTTGTGTCATATCTTTAAAAAAATTATAGATGCTTTGCTGACTTTTCTCCTCATCCTAAAAGAAATTTCAATCCCTAATTTACAGTGTCGTGATAAGCACTGTAATCCAGCACAATCTGAATCACTACCCAAGCCATAAAAGTAAGGTCAGCTTTATTCCTAACAGCCCCAAAGCAAAAACAACCCAAATGTTCATTCAAAGTTGAATGGATAAACAAATACTATAATAGTCATACCCAATATTCTCAGCACTAAAAAAACTAATGACTGATACCTGCAGCAACACGAATGAATGAAATCAGACACTGAACTGAGCCAAAGAAGCCAGACCAAAAAAGAAAATATACTGAATAATTCCATTTATGCAAAACCCTAGAAGAGGCAAAATTAATCTACAGTCACAGAAACTAATTCAGTGGGGGAGGAAAAATGACTGCAAAATGTAGAAGGAAACTTCTACAGGTGATGAAAATGTTACACATTTTGATTGTGGTGATGGTTATACAAGTACATACATTTGTCAAAACTCATCAAGTCAAAAAAAAAAACTCATCAAAATGTACATTTAATATGGGTGTACTTAATATCTTCATTTTATTCTATGTAAATTATACTTCAAAAAAAGGTGAATTTTAAAAAGACTGAGCTTACTAAAAATAGACTGGCTCCCTCAAAGAGCAGTGCACTCCAAGACAAACATTTTATATTCCTTTTATATTAAATAATCTCTCTTTATACATTTTTTTAAAGTTTTTATTTTTAGGGGCGCCTGGGTGGCTCTGTCAGTTGAGTGTCTAACTTCAGCTCAGGTCATGATCTCACAGCTCATGAGTTCGAGCCCCGCATCAGGCTCTGTGCTGACAGCTCGGAGCCTGAAGCCTGTTTCAGATTCTGTGTCTCTCTCTCTACCCCACCCCTGCTTATGCTCTGTCTCTCTCTGTCTCAAAAATAAATAAACGTTAAAAAAAAAAAAAAAAAGAAAAAACATTTTATTTTTAAGTAATCTCTACACCTAACATGGGGCTTGAACTCACAACCCTGAGATTAAGAATTACATGCTCCACCAACTGAGCCACCCAGGCACCCGTAAGTCATCTTTCTTTAAATCTATTAAAATAAATGTTAGGGGTGCCTGGCTGCTTCAGTCAGTAGAACATGCAACTTTTGATCTCAGGGTTGTGAGTTCAAGCCCCATGTTGCATGTAGAGATTACTTAAAAATAAATCTAAAAAAAAAAAAAAAAGTTAAAGTTTTAGATAAAACCAAGGAACACTGTCTAAAACTGTTCTGTCTTATATAACAGTACCCATTAGCCACACGTGGCTGTATCAAGTTAAGTAAAAATCAACTAAAATTTAATTTAGGTCCTCAACGGGGAAAGAGTGACTTTACAGTGGACAAACCTGACAAGGAATCAAAGTCAACCATATTATCAAGTATATCTAGGTCAGCATTAACAATGATAAAGCACACTGATAGTATACGTGCTCTTAATATAATCTGATAAAAATGGGAATTTACCTCTGAGGTCTTCCTCCCCAAAACCCTTAACCCCACTCTAATCGTGAGAAAAACATCTGATAAATCCCAACAGAGAGGCATTCTACAAAAACACTTAGCCAGTAACTCCTCAAAATCGCCAAGACTGTTAAAAACAGGGAAGTCTGAGAAACTATCACAGCCAAGAGGACCCTATAGATATGTGACCAAATGTGGTATCCTAGATGGATCCTGGAACAGAAAAACTAAGGATATCTGAATAAACTATGGACTTCAGCTAATAATGATGTATCAGGATTGGTTTATTAACTATAACAAATATATCACAGCAAGGGGCATCTGGGTGGCCCAGTCAGTTGAGCATCAGACTTCAGCTCAGGTCATGATTTCTTGGTTCATGAGTTCAAGCCGCACATAACAGGCTTGCTGCTGTCAACACAAGAGCAGCTTCAGATCCTCCTGTCCCCCCTGTCTGCCCCTCCCCCACTTGTGCTCTATCAAAAATAAACATTAGGCGCGCCTGGGTGGCTCAGTCAGTTGGCTGTCCACCTTCAGCTCAGGTCATGATCCCACAGTTCGTGAGTTCAAGCCCCCAGTCGAGTCTGCTTCGGATTCTGTGTCTCCCTCTCTTTATGCCCCTCCCCGCCTCCCCACCCCCCCCCCCCCCGCGACAAAAAACAAATAAACATTAAATATATATACCACAGTAATACAAAACATTAATAATAGGGGAAACTGGGTGTGGTATATATGGGAGATCTCTGTACCATCTTCTGTTTCTCTGTAAATCTAAAACTGTTCTTAAAAATGAAGACTACTATATGGGCACCTGGGGGACTCAGCCGGTTGGGAATCCAACTTCAGCTCAGGTCAAGATCTTGCGGCTAGTGAGTTGGAGCCCCACATCGATCTCTGTGCTGACAGCTCAGAGCCTCAAACCTGCTTCGGATTCTGTGTCTCCCTCTCTCTCTTCCCCTCCCCTGCTCGTGCTCTGTCTCCATCTCTGTCTCTGTCTCTCAAAAAATGAACAAGAAAAAAATAAACTTTTTTTTTTAATGAATGAATAAATAAATAAACAAACAAACAAACAAACAAGGGAATCTGAAGGGCACCTGGGTGGCTCAGTTGGTTAAGCATCAGATTCTTGGTTTCAGCTTAGGTCATGACCTCACAGTTCACAGGAGTGAGCCCTGTGTCAGGCTCTGTGCTGAAGCATGGAGACTGCTTGGGATTCTCTCTCCCTCTCTGCCCCTCCCCAACTTACAAGTGCACTCGAGTGCTCTCTTTCAAAATAAACTTTAAAAAAGTCTTAAAAAGAGAAGGCTATTTTATTACTAATCACAACTTAAGAACCAATGCTCTCTCTCCCTCAAAATAAACTTTTAAAAAAAAGTCTTAAAAGCAGAGGGCTACTTTATAACCATAACGTATGAACAAATCTTTATCTACCCAGCACTAAAAACCCTCAATGAAATCTACAAGACCTCAATGTTTATTTCAATTTCTATTTCAAACCATTACTTATTTTTTAATGCTTTAAAAAACAAAACAACAAAAAAACTACGTATCATATGTGAATAGAACATTGAAAACTGTTCCACTCCCGATAGTAACAATTCTCAAAGTAACATCTGAAATTCTTTCAAGGTAGCCATGATGTCAAAACTATTATTACAATAATACTAAGATATTACACTTTTCAGTATTGGCGCTGCACTAATCATGCAGTGAAAGAGTAACCGATACACAGACCGGGGTATTTAGCAGACATTTTTTTCAAAAATGATCAAAGTGTGGGGTGTCTGGGGGGCTCAGTTAAGCATCTGATTCTGGATTTCAGCTTGAGTCATGGTGTCACGGTTCATGAGTTCAAGCCCTACATCAGGCTCCATGCTGATAGTGTGGAGCCTGCTTGAGATTCTTTCCTTCTCTCTCTCTCCTCCCCCTTCAGTCTGCCCCTCCCCCACTCCTGCTGATAAACTTTAAAAAAAATGAACAAAGGACAAGAACCATATGATCCTCTCAAAAGATGCAGAGAAAGCATTTGACAAAATACAGCATCCTTTCTTGATAAAAACCCTCAAGAAAGTAGGGATAGAAGGAGCATACCTCGAGATCATAAAAGCCACACATGAACGACCCAACGCTAATATCATCCTCAATGAGGAAAAACTGAGAGCTTTCCCCCTAAGGTCAGGAACAAGACAGGGATGTCCACTCTCACCACTGTTAATCAACACAGTATTGGAAGTCTTAGCCTCTGCAATCAGACAACACAAAGAAAGAAAAGGCATCCAAATCGACCAGGAGGAGGTCAAACTTTCACTCTTCGCAGATGACATGATACTCTATATGGAAAACCTTAAAGATTCCACCAAAAACCTGCTAGAACTGCTCCATGAATTCAGCCAAGTTGCAGGATATAAAATCAATGCCCAGGGGCGCCTGGGTGGCGCAGTTGGTTAAGCGTCCGACTTCAGCCAGGTCACGATCTCGCGGTCCGTGAGTTCGAGCCCCGCGTCGGGCTCTGGGCTGATGGCTCAGAGCCTGGAGCCTATTTCCGATTCTGTGTCTCCCTCTCTCTCTGCCCCTCCCCCGTTCATGCTCTGTCTCTCTCTGTCTCAAAAATAAATAAACGTTAAAAAAAAAAAATTTTTTTTTAAATAAAATAAAAAAAAAATAAAATCAAATCAATGCCCAGAAATCAGTTGAATTCATATACACCAACAATGAAGCAACAGAAAGAGAAATCAAGGAATCCCATTTACAGTTGCACAAAAAACCATAAAATACCTAGGAATAAATCTAACCAAAGAGGTGAAATTATACACCTGTATATACATACAGTGAAAACTATAGAAAGCTTATGAAAGAAATTGAAGACACAAAAAAAATGGAAAAAAATTCCATGCTCCTGGATAGGAAGAACAAATACTGTTAAAATGTCGATACTCGGGGCGCTGGGTGGCTCAGTCAGTTAAGCGTCCGACTTCAGCTTGACTTCAGCTCGGGTCACAATCTCGCGGTCCGTGAGTTCGAGCCCCGCGTCGGGCTCTGGGCTGATGGCTCAGAGCCTAGAGCCTGCTTCCGATTCTGTGTCTCCCTCTCTCTCTGCCCCTTCCCCCTTCATGCTCTGTCTCTCTCTGTCTCAAAAATAAATAAATGTTAAAAAAAATTTTTGGGGGGGCACCTGGGTGGCTCAGTCGGTTGAGCATCCGACTTCGGCTCAGGTCATGATCTCGTAGTCTGTGAGTTCGAGCCCCGCATCGGGCTCCGTGCTGACAGCTCAGAGCCTGGAGCTTGTTTCGGATTCTGTGTCTCCCTCTCTCTCTGACCCTCCCCCGCTCATGCTCTGTCTCTCTCTGTCTCAAAAATAAATAAACGTTAATAAAAAAAGATTTTTTTTAATTAAAAAAAAAAAATTTTTTTTTTTAAATGTCAATACTACCCAAAGCAATCTACATATTCAATGCAATCCCTATCAAAGTAACACCAGCATTCTTCACAGAACTAGAACAAATAATCCTAACAAAAAAATGAACAAAATGACACTATCACTTCAAAAACAAAAAAATTGGCAGTACTTGTGGCCAATAATAAAATTTGAACTTTCGGGGAGCCTGGGTGGCGCAGTCGGTTAAGCGTCCGACTTCAGCCAGGTCACGATCTCGCGGTCCGGGAGTTCGAGCCCCGCGTCAGGCTCTGGGCTGATGGCTCAGAGCCTGGAGCCTGTTTCCGATTCTGTGTCTCCCTCTCTCTCTGCCCCTCCCCCGTTCATGCTCTGTCTCTCTCTGTCCCCAAAAAAATAAATAAACGTTGAAAAAAAAATTAAAAAAAAAAAAATTTTGAACTTTCAAGCAAAATTCGAATTTTGGAAAACTTCTATTTGCCATGAGTTTGCTGGGCTTTCCAGTACTTCAGACTTTCCCAATTCTTCAAGGCTTTCCTGATGAGTACTAACATTAATAAATGCAATTTTTTAAGTTTATTTATTTTGAGAGAGATCGAGAGCAAGCTAGGGAAGGGGAGAGAGAGAGAGAGAGGGACAGAATACTAAGCAGGCCCCCACTGTCAACACAGAGAGCAACGCAGAGCTACAGTAGAGCTAGAACTCACAAACCATGCCATCATGACCTGAGCCAAAATCTGGAGTTAAACGCTTAATCGACAGAGCCACACAAGCACCCCTGAATCCAAGTTTTTGGTACTATGTCATTTAAGGTAGTCATTTAAGGTACAAGAAAGACCAATGGATTTTAATGTTACAGAATATAAAAAGTGCACTGATATAATTCAGATTTCATATTGCAACTAACCTTTCAAAACTACTACTTGGGGCGCCTGGTTGGCTCAGTCCATTAAGCGTCTGACTCCGGCTCAGGTCATGATCTCGCGGTTCATGGGTTGGAGCCCCACGTAGCGCTCTGTGCTGACAGCTCAGACAGAGTCTAGAGGCTGCTTCAGATTTTGTGTCTTCCTCTCTCTCTGCCCCTCCCTCACTCATGCTCGTACTCTCTCTCTCAAAAACAAACATTAAAAAAAAAACTAAAAATAAGATAAAATAAAAAATAAAAACTACTACTTGTCGGGCACCTGGGTGGCTCAGTCGATTAAGCTAAGTTGATTAAGTCGAACCAGCTCCTGGTTCTTGAGTTCGAGTCCCACGTCAGGCTGTGCCCTGCCAGCCTGGAGCCTGCTTCAGATTCTGTCTCCCTCTCTTCTCTGCCCCTCCCCCAAGCATGTGCTGTCTCTCTCTCTCTCTCTCTCTCTTCCTCTAAGAATAACATTAAAGAAAAATTAAAGGGGTGCCTGGGTGGCTCAGTCAGTTAAGTGTCCAACTCTTAGTTTCAGCTCAGGTCATGATCTCATGGTTTAATGGGTTTAAATCCCACATCAGCTCTGCGCTGACAGTGCAGAGCCTGTTCTCTCTCTCCCTCTCTCTGTCTCTCTCTGCCTCTCCCCCACTCACGATGTCTCTGTCTCTCCCCAAAAAATGAATACATTTTTAAAAAATTTAAAAAGCTACTACTTGTCGAATTTTGGTGTACTATACCAAAGAATAATCTGCAATTATCTGAAAAAAGTCTTAAAATATTGCTCCCTTTTCCAACTACATACATATCTCTGTGAGGGTTAATTTCCTTCATATACTTCAACCAAAGTAATAAAGAGCAACTGACTGAACACAGCAGCAGATATGTGAATCCAGCTGCCTTCCACAAAGCAAGACATAAAAAGCAACTTGCAAAAAGATAAAACAATGTCACTCTTCTCACCAAATTTTTTTGAAATGTTTTAGAAAATGGGTATTCTTCATTAAAAATATATTCATGTTAATATATAATGAGACTATTATTTTTAAACTAATAAATCATTTTAAATTTCTCAATATAATATAGACACATAGAACTAAGAGGCCTAAAAGTTCTTTGGGGGTCCTCTAACTTTTAAAGAATAAAGGAGTCCTGAGGCACCTGGCTGACTCAGTCAGAAGAACACATCTGACTCCTGATCTCAGGGCTGTGAGTTCAAGGCCCATGATGGGTGTAGAGATTACAAAAAAATAAATAAATGAACTTAAAAAAAAAAAAAAAAGGATAAAGGAGTCCTAAGATCAAAAAGTTGAGAAGTGTTGGGGCATCTGGATGGCTCAGTTGGTTGAGCATCCAACTCTCAATTTCAGCTCAGGTTATAATCCCACAGGTCATAGAATTGAGCTCCACATAGGGCTCTGTGCTGACAGCAAAAGGCCTGCTTGGGATTCTCTCTCTCCCTCCCTCTCTCTCTCTCTCAAAATAAACAAACATTTAAAAAAAAAATTTTTTTTTAGTTGAGATGTGTCTATCTCAGAGAAAAAGGGAAAAATGACAAACAAAAGGAATACATAAATTAACTTACAACAAACATACGTAGCCTGGAAAGCTAATCAAAAGGCGTAAAACATCACTGACAACAAGAACACCAAGATCCAAAATGTGACACTTAAGTATCTAGGTCTTAAAAATGTATCTTTTCCAAGGACAGAGAGACTTCTCACATTTTGAAATTTACTTATATGATTTTTAATGTTTATTTTTGAAAGAGAAAGAGAGAGAGAGAGAGAGAGAGAGAGAGAGGAGAGAGAAAAGGTGAGTGGGGGAGGGGCAAAGAGAGAGGGAGACACATAATCCAAACCAGGCTCAGGCTCCAAGCTGTCAGCACAGAGCCCGAAGCAGGGCCTGAACTCAGGAAAGGCGAGATCAAGACCTGAGCCAAAGTCAGACGCTTAACCAACTGAGCCAACCAGGCACCCCTACTTATATGATTTTTTGGTTGCCTCTGCCATTAGGCTATAAACCCTATGAAGATAGTTCCTTATGTGTTTTGCTCACCACTGTGGCTAGCCCAGCACTCGGCACAAAGCAGCTATTCAAGTATTGCTGGACTGAGAACAAAACAACACTTACTAACAGAACTCACTGATGTCTCTATTCAAATTATAAAGATGAAATTTTACAATCAAAATTTACCTATTTACATTGTAATAACAATCATAAAAGCTACCATTTACTGAAATCCCATTTACTGTGCACCAGGCATTACACTGGCTTTTAATTTTATTTATTTTTGAGACAGAGAGAGACAGAGCATGAACAGGGGAGGGTCACAGAGAGAGAGGGAGACACAGAATCTGAAACAGGCTCCAGGCTCTGAGCTGTCAGCACAGAGCCCGACGCAGGGCTCAAACTCACGGACCGTGAGATCATGACCTGAGCCGAAGTCGGTCGCTTAACCGACTGAGCCACCCAGGCACCCCATGGCATTTTAGATTTTTAATTCCCACAACCACTATGGGATATACTTTACAGGTGAAGGAAATAAGACTACCAGCAGTTAACTTTTTATCTCGAGTTACATGTAATTAAGTAACAGAAAATTAAACCCACATTTCTCTGCTTTAAAAGGCCACAAACTTTTCACTACATAATGATACAATGCTCTACAATGCTCGATACTCCTTGGTTACCTTTTTCTTTCTTCTCCATTCCCTTGCAGTTTTCAGAGGAATTCATTTTGTGCAAGTCACTTTTTCTCCTTTTCCCAATCTTCCACTCTGCTCCACTATCCTTTAACTTCTACTCCTCTGCATCACTCAGTTAAGCAATATACTAAGCCCTCGGGGTAGGGAAGAGAATAGACTCACGATCCAAACACACTAAGAAGAAATTTCTCCTAACACACTACAAAGAAATTTCATTAACAATGGTGGAAGCAGTATAAAAGGCCAAAGAGTATCAGACTCCAAAACATAAACTAAGGCTCTCTGACACTGATCTTGCAGGGTGGCTTCACATCCAGCCCTTCAACTGGCCATGGCTTGAGCATTATCACCTCAATTCTCAAGGACCTAACCACGAGAGCCCCTCGATATGGCCATGTCTTCAAGGCCTGAGTCATGATTTACCAATTAGAAAGTACCAAGCCAGTACCTCTGCCAATTCCTGTCAGGATCTGCAACCAAAGAACCAATACTGAGGAGACCAGAGTTCCCAAGACTTCCTCCAGGCCCAGGACAATTTGAATAAAAGGAGCTTTGTTCCCCAAGAACATACTGGCCACAATATCACTGTAAGAAGAAATGCTATTACTGTCATTCTCCCCACTGTTTCTGAACAATATGTAAACATTTCTATTTTCCTCCCTTTTGGTAAAGAAGAACAAAATTAGGAATCAATGAACTATTCTAGGAAAAATCACAAGGCCGTAAACATTACCACGTCATTTGATAATCTCACCACAAGCCAATGTTTTCCAGAAAGGGAACCCCAGAGCCTGTGAAGTTTTACACAGATTATGTGGAAATCTTTTTAAAACCTCACAAAGCCTTAACTCAGTAAGCCTGAATATACCTCACCTCAAAATTCATATTAAAGAGAACATACAATATGAGAGAGGGCTATTCTACCTTAAAAATGAATTCAGCTAAGGGGTGTCTGGGTGGCTCAATTGATTAAGTGGCCAACTTCAGCAACAGGTCATGATCTCACAGTCTGTGGCTTCGAGCCCCGCATCAGGCTCCATGCTGACAGTTCAGACCCTGGAGCTGCTTCAGATTCTGTGTCTGCCTCTCTCTCTGTCCCTTCCCTGCTCACACTCTGTCTCTGTCTCTCTTTCTCTCTCTCAAAAATGAATAAACATTAAAAAAAATTTTAATAAATTCAGCTAAGAAAAAAAAAAGAATTCAGCTGCAATCTGCTAAAGTAAACCTTGTCTGCAAAAAAGCATCAGAGGAAGTCACATCTGTGGCCTGTCATTGAATACATCACTCTACAACAGATGACTTTTATTAGTAATCCCTAGGCTCTGCATTAAAAATCTTGGTATACAAGGGGCACCAGGCTGGCTCAGTCAGTAGAGCATGTGACTCTTGATCTTGGGGTTCTAAGTTCAAGCCCCATGTTGGATGTAGAGACTACGTAAAAATAAAATCTTTAAAAAAATAATCTCAATATACTAAGAATATTCAAGCAATAAAAATTACTTAAGTAATCAGGTATCACCAAATACATACAAGCTATAAACAAAAATAAACAGGGCTTCAAAATGGTCCATTAAAAATGTTTTTCTTCAGTATTACCTAATAATTCTAGAATACAAGATGTTAATACAAAAGTTTATATATACTGTCTAACTGATCCTTTCCCAACAGTGAAAATTCCTGCTACCACTCAAATAATGTGAATATATGTTCACATGTAGAAGTTCCACCCTTCATATTCTCCATGGCTTCCTAATACTCAAGTGTTGCTTAACACTGTAAAAAGTACCCAGAAATTAAAATTTACAAAAGTAATCAATGAAAAATAACCAATGATTTTTCCACAAACCAAGTCTCTCATTTGCTAACCTTTACCACAGACACTCCTCTGAACCTTCTAAACCAAGAACTTTTGTTAAAACGCCACAGAGGGGGGCCGACCTGGTGGCTCAGTCGGTTAGGTGTCTGACTCTTGATTTTGGCTCAGGTCATGACAAGCTCCACTGTCAGCAAGGAAT
The DNA here is from genome assembly GCF_014898765.1 of Herpailurus yagouaroundi. NCBI lineage: Eukaryota > Metazoa > Chordata > Mammalia > Carnivora > Felidae > Herpailurus > Herpailurus yagouaroundi. The sequence continues at coordinate 7,356,387 of NW_024412433.1, forward strand.
CTACTTGGGATTTTCTCTCTGCCTCTCCCCCATGCACATGCACGTATGCTCTCTCTCAAAACAAACAAACAAACAAACAAACAAAAACAAAAAACACTGCACTATGAAGTTCAAATAAGGATGCTTGGTGAAACCTACCAGGCCTCACTGACCAGTAGATAAACCTCTATTTTAATTCTTCAGGACATATAAACTGAAACTGCCAAGGTACCTATAAGAAATTTTTCTATGAAAGGAAAATGTTCAGAAGCTTCTGCAGGTTTCTGCCTAGAAGAGCCAACACTACACCTTCTCTGAGACCTGCCCCCACTCTTAAAGTGGAATCTTTCAATTATGTTTGCACTTCTAGACTACAGTCCTATGGCCCTACTAATTAGACCAATAATGGAGAACGGGACAAACTTCAACCAATCAAATTTCCCCTCCCAGGAATTTAAAATGTAGACAATGAGCTAGTAACAGTTGCAGTGGCACTAGAATTTAAGTTCATATGTGGCACCAGGAATGAAAGTGGTGATTTTCTTCCATGTGTTTTTAAAGCAGGAAAGGCCAGACTGTGAAAAGACAACTAAAGCAGGATAAAAAGAGACAAGAGAGGACACTGACAGCCAGCAGGGAGGGAAGTGCTATCTGTGCTGCCTTAGCTCCCGAACGCTTCCCAGAAGCTTCCCAGTTTCTGGTTCGTGTCCTTCATGAAAGCCAACTGCCCCCAGGTTCTTTAAGTATCTCCTTACTTCTGCTCCCAAAGAATTCCTCTTCCTATTTCACACCATCAGAAAATCATGACAACAGTTTAAGACACAAATTCACAATAGGAACAGTGTAGAAAGGGTATGATTCTTCTTGTGGTTCATAAGGAATCTGAGCAGTAGCTAAGAAGTTGTTTCTATCACTATCTATAACTTCAGGAGGGGGGAAAAAAAAGGCAAAAAAACCCTGAAACCTTAAAAGCAAAAATCATCTGTTTGCCTAAGTCCTCAGCTCTGTGCTTCCCTTCAACACTCACCTGTTCAAAAGTTCTGCTGGTTCACAGCAGGAGATGCAAGCAGACTTTGTTCAGGTCCTTTTAACACTGTAAATAACAAAAGTATTAAAGTAATTGACCCAACAATCAATCTCTTAGGAAACTTTTAAAAACAATCTCTTATAATGAATAGTTTTACAGGAAATGGTTCCAAACCTGGTTAAAATATTAGAATCATCTTGGGATTCTCTCCCTGTCTCTTAGAAACTAGCTTAGAAACTAACTTCCATTTTCCTAACATTTAAAGAGTTTCTCAGTAGCTCTGGAGGGGGACTAAAAAAATACATATTTTTAACAGAAGTTCTAAGTGATTCTGATAAAGACAAATGAGCACCAATACAGGGTTTAGGAAAGTGATTACTTGGGGCTTTCATTCAAACTACATTGCAGGGATGTGATACCAATTTTTAAACGTATCTGATAGAAAAATGACAGCCACCAACACAGCAATACAGTATGTATCCTATGCAAATAATCAGTGAACCCAAGAAATATAACCACTGCCAAAATGCCCAGGGAGCAAAACTCCAGGTGTGCTTTCAGTTGCAAAATCACAACCTTCCTTTAATGCTCTAATGAGACAGCATCTTAAAAATCCACAGGATGGTGACATCTCAATTGACTAGGAGGAGACTGAATGAAACACAACAGCTTCAAGTGGTTTCTTAGCTAAAATCAAATAATGCTTTGAATGCTGTTATGTGTCAAAAAAAACAATAATTGCAAATTAAAGAAAGTAACTTGGGAAAGCGATGTCTGCCTTTTGACCTTAACTTTGCAAAAACATAGCCGTGTTATTTTAATACCCAAAAGGTCATTCAACTTTGTGCAATGCAGTCTAGTTTAGTTTTATAAGGGCAGGCAAAAGGAAAAGAGGGGACAACTAGGTAATAAAGTCTTCTCTGGGCCTAACTCAAAAAAACAAGCTCTAAAGTATCTCTTATTGCAAGTATAATTAAGTTCAAGTCCTCTGTAGTTAATGAAACTCTGCAGTTAACAAGAAAATATAAAATCGTATACTTTAATTACTTGAAGTAGGTAGGTACATAATACTTTGAAAATATTTTTATAAAATTAATTGTAACCACTTAAGGGAGTATTCTTTCGTTTTTCAAACCTCCCCCTATTCCTCCCCCTCAACTTCACACAAAATTATGGGCAATTCGGGGCGCCTGGCTGGCTCAGTCAGTACAATTTGATCTCAGGGTCGTGAGTTCAAGCCCCACATTAGGTGTAGAGCTTACTTAAAAAAAAAAATTTTTTTTTTAAATTACCAGCAATTCAACAAAAGTATCATTTTGCATTCCCATATAATTAATCTACTGTATTTCTCAGTCATCTGAGAGCATAAAAAACAAACAAAAAAAAGCCAATTGGGTTAAGAAATACTAGGATTCCAACTATCAGCAAGCCTTCCTATGGAGTAAAAATCTACTTATATATTTAAAAATATGTAACTTTTCAGGGCATTAAAAATGAATGGAAATCCTAGAACTTTATTACCATAAAAATCCTAGCAGAGGGTGAATAGGGAAAAAAGGCTTGGGTTCAGAGTTTTACAATGATGACCAAATGATGTTAAGGCAATTCAAATTGCTGAAGGAAAATGGACATTTAACTTGCCTCTAAGATACCCGGATTAACACCAACAGAGGCTTGTAGATTCAACCTAATGAGACTGGTCCCACTACAATCTATAAGAAATAGAATAAAACAGAAAGTACTGAAAATTGAATCAGCAGGGGATAATGGAGAACTGCAAATGAAGTCAGTCTTTGAAAATGGCACAAATCAAAGATCCTTTAGAATGGCAAGGGTAAAAGGGTCAGCAATAATCTTTTCACCCAAAAGGTTCTCCCAGACAGCAATCTCTATCAGTAGTGTCATCTCCCAGTGTGAAAGTCAACAAAAAGAGAATAGACACACGGAGTATTAAAATGCAGAGTCATGAGAACAAATGAGATGATATGACATCAAAGACATAATATGAAAATGTCATTTCAAAAATTCAACAAAAGAACAAGAGGGGAAAAATTCATTAAAAAATACCACCTCATCACTATCATTGCTATGTCTCCTTTTAGCCAAGGAGCTCCACTCACACCCTGAAGTTGTAAATTCCTCTCTTCTCATGAGCTTCAGGCAAGCTATGACAAATTATTTTTCATATATGCAACTCAACTCACCAGCAAAGGCACTTCAAAACCAAAATATTAAATTCCTCAGGTGAATTAAATGCAAAAAGACATTTATGAAAGCTCAGTAATAAGCATATGGAGATAAGCTGGAAGGAAATCAGAAAAAAATTTTTTTTCCAAACAAAACAAGCCTATGAAGTATCAAATTAATTGGTGAACTTGTCAGCTAGTCTGAAAGGCAAAAGGGGAAAAATAAGACACTCAGCACAAAAAGTTCTACACATGTAAAATGCTATAAAAGACATACAAACAAACTAGCGGAAGAGACCCTGAGGAATTTAAAGCTAGGATGGACAGAACAGAGATAATTAAGAATTCTTAATTCTTACTAATCAGATTAAGAATAACATAAATTAATATGCTGATTCTACCATTCTCCCAGGTTGTATTTCTTAACGATGTGTCTAAACCTCACAGGAAATTAATTTCCCTACCTTTTCAAATATTCATAAGTGTTCCAAAGATCCCCTCCCTCGAAAGCAATTCCAGATTTTTAGGCAGTCTATCATCCATCTCATTTAAACACTTTTAAGAAAGATTTTTCAAGACAATTTCCTGAAATATGTTATATGAGCATCCTGGATTTTTCCAAACTCGGGTGGGGCGTGTGTCATACACAGAGGGAAGGGGATCTGGGCATACTGGCCCAAATTTCCAGAATCTGGTCTCCCCTTCCAATAGTCACAAGAGATGTGGAAAAAATTTCTAAGTCACTGAACAACCCCTCTTAGCACCAATGAGCAGGGTACACATTCTCTACTAGCCTCCGTCTTCTTGGGTCCCTCTGGCTAAACTAGCCTCCATACTTTTCCCAACACCTGACCTGCACCCACTTCAGCTTCTGCCTCAGTATCCCTGCCCTAGCTTGCCTAGCCTGGAGCATTCCTTCTCCATACAGCTACAGGAATCCCTCCACCTATGTCAGGTCCTTCTTCAAACCTGAGCTTCTCCGTGCAGCCTTCTCAGGGCACACAACTTAAAATTAACCCCTAAATCTTGGTCATCCGATTTCTGCCTCATTTTTTTTCCCCGCATCATTTACCACAACACTATGTATTTTACCCGAGTTTTTATTTGTGTGTCTAGAAATGAGCTCCCCAGAGAAAGGATTTTTGGTCTGTTTTGGCCCCAGCACCAAACAGTGTAGTAAAGTCCCAACCTTTGTCACATGAATGAATGCATGAATGAAGGAAGGGAAGCACGTAGTCCCTTCCGCCTGCTCAGTCTCAAAATTCTGAAATGCTTCGTCAAGTACACAAAAGGTGTAAAGCCCTTTCTTTGCCGATAAATCAGTGCCATTACCAGTGTATTCCTTGGTGTCAAATGTAAAGGAACAACTGTGTGACATTTCTCCAGATACATGCCACTTTGAAGTTTTTTTCCCAGCATCCTCTACTGATGTCAACATGTGATGTAACAGAAAAGTACATATTCCATCCATCTCGTCTGAGCACTCCAAAACCTGCTACACTAATTAATAAGACACAGGAAATCATCAATGAGTGAGAGAACACATTTGTGATCTAACCAAAATGGACAAACTCCGTAAGGTCAGAGATGCAAATATCAGACGGATGAAAGTTAACGTACAGAAAGGGCTGGTATGGAAAAAAAGAAAAAAAAAACTGTTTTAAATCTAAGAAGTGATTAGATTCTAAAAAGGAAATACTACGGAAGGACAAAATATCTTCCCTGCACACCCCACCGGGAATCAAAACTGCCTATAATCCGAGACGCACAACACTGGATGAAAGGCTGTTCACAGCTTCCGGCCCCATCCTCAATTTCTTCTAAGTGTAATTGGAATACTCACCTTCCTTTACAGAGAAAACTTGGTGTGCTTACGTGCTTTGACTTTCAGGGAAAGGAAAACAAAACAAAACAAAACAAAACACAGTGCCATATAAATGCGAAGCAACGTTGCTGCTTCCCAAACAGGGTCATGCAACCTGCTTCTTTCATAGACCATTCTGTGGCCGGAAGTATCAATCTGATTTAGGCTTCAGCCACAAAACTCAAGTATTCCAAGTGCTTCGTGGGAAACTGCTGACACTGAAAAGACTAATACCCATCTCAATCTGACAAGAATGTTCACGTCCCAAAGCTGCCTCGGGCTCGACTTTCCCAACCTCCGTCCCAGGTTCAGATCATGGCTCCACCTTGCCTCAGGCCTGGTCCAGACCCGTCCTCTCGCCACGGAAGGAGTCTCCACAGTGCAGATGCTCGGTGAGGAAGGCAAAGGCGCACCTCCCGGAGGCCAGGTGTGGGGAGGAGGGCCGGCAGGAGCAGCTGTCTGGCCGAGGCAGCTGTTACCCCGAGCACCCCAGCCTGGGCGGGTGGCTGGCCCGGGGAGCAGGTAGCAGAAGGCGAACCCTCTGGCCCTGAACAAATCGGCCTGACACTGCCCACCCCACCACCCTCTTCCCCTCCTCGGCTCCCCCCCCGCGATGCCACCGGGCCCCGGAGGTGGGGGCTCCCCGGCTCGGCGGTCGAGACGCGCCCGGGCCCGGCGTGCCGCCTCGCGGGGTAGGAGGCTCCCTCCGGCCCAGCACCTGACCTGTCCCCTCGCCTGACGCCCTAGCCGGCCGTGGCCGCTGCCGGGGCGGCCTGTGGGTTGTCCATGCGGCTGGGCCGGGTCGGACCGGAGCGGCGGGGACGCGACCGCGGGCAGGAGTCCCGGGCGGCTCCATGGGGGGTGGGGGGGTGATGGGAGACAGCGGAGTCGGGGCGCGGAGCGGAGCCGGGCAGGGGAGCGAGACGGAGTCGCTGGTTACCTGCGGTCCGGGACAGGGAGTCTCTCAGAATCCAAGTCAGTCTTCAGCCTCAACAACACAAGATGGCCGACACGTCGCCACGCACGTCACGTGACAGCGCGCTCCTTCCGCCACGCCCCTTGCTCCTCCCCCGCCCCGCCTCACCTCCCTTACCCGCTGATCCAGCCTCCCACGACGTCCTTCTTTTCCGCTGCCTCCCGCCCCTCTTCCCCGAACACGCCCCTGCCCGAGCCCCGGATGTCAGGCTGGAAGAGGGCGGGGCCGCGGCAAGGCGCAGGCGCCTGCGGGTCCTGGGATGGGGCTCCCTGCCTGCCCTTGAGTTGAGTAGAGTTGGTGTTCAGAGTTGGACCCCGGCCAGGCACTGTGTGACTCACCGTCCTATGCACCCAATCCAGAGCCAGTTCGCAGTTCAAAAAGCTCTTCATCATTTACGAGCTGATTTTCAACACTAGAACTTTTCCACAGCTTTTAACCCAGCATTTTCCTGCCCGTTTGCCATCCTGTAGAAAACAGGGAAACGACAAAAGCCGAAATTCAAAGCAGTTTCTCTACTTGTTAACGGTTCTGGTAGAACTGGGAATTCATTCTAGAGCGTTGAAATGCGACAGCTCAGAAGGGCTAGAGAGCTTGGACCCCCTTCTGGTGCGTCAAGGGCTATAACCCTTTTGCCAAAAAATCTACCATCTGGGGGCTGCCAAATAAAATACAGGACGCCCAGAAATATTGGGAATATATTTACACTAAAGAGTTACTCGTTTTTCAGAAGATCGGATTTAACTGGGTGCCCTGTATTTTTATTGCTCTGACAACTCAACCCTTCTCAGGTCATCCTCTTCTTTCTTGTACATCCAAGCTTTTTTTTTTTTTTTTTTTTTTTTTACAGGGTCCTTCTGAAGAGCTTTTTATTTTTTTTTAATGTTTATTTTTGAGAGAGAGGGGAACGGGAGATCCGAAGTAGGCTCGGCACTGACAGCAGAGAACCTGATGTGGGGCTTGAACTCAAGAACCACGAGCTCATGCCCTGAGTGGAAGTCCCGCAATTCGCTGACTGAGCCACCCTTAACAGTGTTTGAAAATACTCAAATGTTGGAGCCCATTGCTGGTTCAGATGGTGGAGTATGTGACTCTTGATCTCAGGGTTGTGAGTTCAAGCTCCATGTTGGGCATTTAGCCTTTTAAAAAGTAAAAAAATAAGGGCGTCTGAGTGTTCGAGTTTGGCTCGTCATGATCTTGATCTTGGGGTCCAAGAATTAACAGCCCAGCATCCAGCTCTGTGCTGACAGCTCAGAGCCTGGAGCCTGCTTTAGATTCTGTATCTCCCTCTCTCTGCCCCTCCCCCACTCATGCTGGCTCTCTCTCAAAAATTAATAAGTATTTTTTTAAAAAGTAAAAAATAAAATACTTGAATGTCTTCCATCTCAAAAGTTAATGGTAAAAACTACAATTCCACCTCCCTACGTCTCTGTTTCAAGGCCAAACTGCACATAAGAGTTGTTTAGACTCACTTTCCCAATTTCCATACCTGGCAAGCAAGCAATTGTCAACCACTCCAATGTGGCTTCTATTCTGACTCATCCACCTAATGCTTGTCCTTAGACACCTCAACCTACAGGTTGGTAAGTGGAGTTTTTCAGTCCCAATCTTGATTTAGTGCTTTTCCATCTTCAATACGATTGGCCACTCCCTATTTTCTGCAACACTTTATTGCCTTGATCTTTATGTCCTTGCTGCTCAAAGTGTGGTCAATGAACCAGCAACAATAGCATCACTTGGAAGGTTGTTAGAAATGCAGAATCTCAGGGGCATGTGGGTGGCTCCGTTGGTTTAGCACCCAACTCTTGATTTCAGCTCAGGTCTTGATCTCAGAGTTGTGATTTCAAGCCCCTTGTTGGGCTTGAAAACAAAACAAAGCAAACATGCAAAACCTCAAATGGGCCCTTCACAATTCCATGCTGTTGAACTCTAGACCCTTTATAATCCTCATTGTCCCCCTCCCCCTCCTCTTTCCCCTGAATTTATTGTTCCGGATATGCCCATGTTTGAGGGTCCTCAAATATGCCACTCTGTTTTAGCCTTTGCCCATTCTGTTCCCTCTTGTTACAATGTCATTCCCAACACTTACCCCACTTCTGCCAACCTGTGTAACTCCTGCTCATCTTTAAAAGCCTAATCATAGGGGTGCCTGGGTGGCGCAGTCGGTTGAGTGTCCGACTTCAGCCAGGTCACGATCTCGCGGTCCGGGAGTTCCAGCCCCGCGTCGGGCTCTGGGCTGATGGCTCAGAGCCTGGAGCCTGTTTCCGATTCTGTGTCTCCCTCTCTCTCTGCCCCTCCCCCGTTCATGCTCTGTCTCTCTCTGTCCGAAAAATAAATAAATGTTGAAAAAAAAAAATTAAAAGCCTAATCATATGTTAGTGCCTCTGTGAAGCTTTTTTTAATCTCCTCCCTTAGACCAAAGATCTTATCCCTTGAACTGTTATTTTTAAGAAAAAAGGTAATACTATGTTTGTTATATGCTAACCACTTCATTAAGTGCTTTACTTTCATTCTCTCTTGTAATCCTGGTGAGAGCACTTTGAAGCACTAAGAAAACCAACGAGGCACCTGAAAGAACTGCTTACTTTCTCCTAATCTCAGCCAGGACTTTGTAGCCCAGGCTGACTGACTGCTGAGCCCATGTCCCTAACTGCCTCTCTGATGCTGTGTCATCTGTACCTGTAATTTCATAGAGAGATAATATAGATAATGTATGTAATTGATCTAGAGACTATATAATTTAAATATGTATAATTAAGGTATAATTAATATACATTAAAATTTAGCATTTTTAGTGGTCGTTCTGCAACTTTTGACAAATGCATACACAGGTGTGTTCAATACCACCAAAATTAAAGTACAGAATCGTCCCATTATCCACTAGAGTTCTCTCAACAACCCTTTGTAGTTGGCACTAACCTCCACTCTTGGCCCCTGAAGCAACTGTTATGTTTTCTGTCCTTATAGTTTTGTCTTTTTTTTTTTTAATTTTATTTTTGAGACAGAGAGAGACAGAGCATGAACGGGGGAGGGTCAGAGAGAGAGGGAGACACAGAATTGGAAGCAGGCTCCAGGCTCTGAGCCATCAGCCAGCCCAGAGCCCGACGCGGGGCTCGAACTCACGGACCATGAGATCGTGACCTGAGCTGAAGTCGGACGCTTACCCGACTGAGCCACCCAGGCGCCCCTAGAGTTTTGTCTTATAACATCATACAAATAAAACCATAGAGTATGGAACCTTTTGCAGCTGGCTTCTTTCACTTAGTATAATGTACTTGAAATTTGTCCATATACCGTTGCATGTTTAAATACTTCCTTCTCCTTCTCCTCCTTCCCCTCCTCTTGCCCTCTCCTCCCCCTCCCTTCCCCTTCTTCCTCCTCCTCGTCCTCCTCTTCTTCTCCTTCTTCTGCTCTCATTCATGAGTGTATTTAATTGTATGTATTTGCTTATCCATTCCCCAACTGAGGGACATTTGGATTCTTTCCAGTTTGGGGATATTATTAATAAAGCTATTATGAATTTTCACAAGCAGTTATTTGTGTGAATACAGGTTTTAATTTCACTTGGGTAAATACCTCAAAATGGGATTGGTGGCTATGTGGTGTTTTTAATTTTATCAGAAATTGTGAAACTGTTTTTCAGAGTGCCTTAGCCACATTTTTAGCTCCAAAGTGTAGGCTTCCAGAGAGCAGGAACCAAATCTAAGAGAAGAGAAGGAGGAGGAGAAGGAGGAAGAAAGAAGTATTTGACTTTGCACCCTCAGCAGCTGGCATTGTCCTGTCACAGGGTAGAAACTAAGTAAATATCTAATCAATTCTTGATCATCTCCTTCTCAGGAGGGGTGCCTTCAGTGTCTCCAAATGTTTCATTAAATAGTGGTTTTAAAGTTACAACAGTAGACTGATGCCTACTCTAGGGAGGGATAATAACAAAGTTTCACCTTTATTGTATCATTGATAGAAACAGAGAAGTTGATAATAATAGATCACAGTGGGGGAGGAGGGATTAAGGAGTTTAGCCAGAAACAAACCTTGCCACCACCCTTTCCATAGAGGTAGAGACTAATTTCCCCTCCCTGGGGCCCTTGTAACTGATAGAACATGGCAGAAGTGAAAGAAGTGATTTCCAATGCAAGGGTTATAGAGCTTCCACCTTATTTGCTAAAACAGCCTCTTTTGAAGCAAGAGCTGCCAGATCGTAAATGCAAGGGCTCTGAGGCCGCCATTCTGTGAGGAAACCCAGACTGCAGGGAGAGGCCCATGTAGCTGCCTCCAGCAAGAGCCCCAGCTAAAATTTTGGGGGTCTGAGCTACAGATCTGAGAATCATCCATACGAAGAAGATCTTTGAACTCATGGAGAATCACCCACACCCAGCAATTGCAGAAGGGGAAGGTATGAAGGTAGGCTCTTGGGAAGAAAACGCATGGTTGGCAGGCAGAAACAAGCGACAGATAGGACCAGGTTAGAAGCAGGAGCCAGTCTCAGAACAGAGGCAGGAAGAAATTGATTGGCAATTCCCAAATCTACAGAATTGCCAAGGAGTCTGGGGCTGGGGAGCCTGCCGTTGAATTGGTGACTGGAATTGTGTACAGAGCAGGAAGAACAGAGGGTTAGGCAAGAGTAGGTGACAAGGAAGGAAGGAGGCATGGGATGCCTGGGTGGCTTAGTCGGTTAAATGGCCGACTTTGGCTGAGGTTATGATCTCAGAGCTCATGGGTTCAAACCCTGCATTGGGCTCTGTGATTTGCAAACTCTGCATTGGGCCTGCTTCGGATTCTGTGTCTCCCTCTCCCTCTGCCCCTCCCCCACTCATGCTCTGTCAAAAATAAACATTAAAAAAAATTTTTTTTTTTAAGGAAGGAGGTAGAAGCTTGAAAGCAGATGAAAAGGGCACATGGATTTGTTAGTGAAGAGGGACCCTCTTAGTTAGATGGGACCCTAACTAAAAGTGTAGCCTACACAACTGAAAACCAAAGAGAAAACACAAGTGAGAGAGTGGGGGAAGATACCGAGCCAGAGAGCTGAGCAAAGCCATCAAGGAAAGGCTGCTCAGATGATAACTATGGAAACAGATCCATTTTTATGTTTGAAAACATTTTTTATTATAAAAGTACTTGCATATTTTAAATTCTATTCTCATTTCTAACCTTCAGATGTATACCAAGAAAATTAAATCATAAAAAACTGTCTTGGAATATAACAAATGTATTCTTGTACATAAATGTCCCACAATGGGTCCCAAATTTTTATTTTTCTCCTGGGTTCTTTTTTTTTTTTTTTTTTGATTTAATTTTTTAAAGTTTATTTAATTATTTTGTTCTTTTTCTTTTTAATGTTTACTTATTTATTTTGGGAGAGAGTGCGTGAGCGGGAGAGGGACAGAGAAAGAGAGACAGAGAATCTCAAGCAGGCTTCCCACTGTCAGCATAAAACCCGACAAGGGGCTCAAACTCATGAACTGTAAGATTATGACCTGAGCTGAAACCAAAAGTCAGATGGGATGCTTAACCAACTGAGCCACCCAGATACCCCTCTTTATTTTGGGAGAGAGAGAGAGAGAAGCACAGAGGAGGGGCAGAGAGAGGGGGAGAGAGAAAATCTCAAACAGGCTCCACACTTACCATGGGGCCCGATACAGGTCTCCATCTCAAAACGTTGAGATCATGACCTGAGCTGAAATCAAGAATTGGTCATTTAACTGACTGAGAGCCACCCAGACGCCCTTAAAGATGTTATTCTTTTTTTCCTTTTTTTCTTTTAAGTTTATTTATTTATTTTGAGAGAGACAGAGACAGCGTGAATGGGGGAGGGGCAGAGAGAGAGGAAGAGAGAGATTCCCAAGCAGGCTCTGAACTGTCAGCACAGAACCCAATGCAGGGCTTGAACTCACAAAACCATGACGAGATCATGATCTAAGTGGAAACCAAAAGTCAGACATTCAACCAACTGAGGCACACAGGCACCCCAAAGATTTTGTTTTTAAGTAATCTCTATACCCAACATGGGACTCGAACTTCCAACCCTGAGATCAAGAGTCACATGTTCTACTGACTGAGGCAGCCACAGGTCCCTCTCCTGAGTCTTTTGCACATTTAGGATTTTATACTGCAGCTATCCCAAATGGTTCCCACGTTGTATGTGCAACTGCCCTTCTCATTTTCATGGTGGTCAGACACTCCCCTCTCTTTTTTATTAATTGTTGTTAAAAATAGTAGTAAAGCGGGATGCCTGGGCGGCTCAGTCAGTTAAGCGTCTGACTTTGGCTCAGGTCATGATCTCACAGTTTGTGAATTCGAGCCCCACTTGGGGCTCTGTGCTGTTGGTGCAGAGACCACTCCAGATCCTCTCCCTCCCTCTCTGCCCCTCCCCATCTTGCGTTCTCTCCCTCAAAAATAAACACTTCTAAAAAACAGTAGTAAAGTAATACACGTTTATGGTGTTTAAATTTTTAGAATGCAAAAACATATAAAGGAAAAAATTTAAATCCCCCTCCAAGACCTACCCAGGACGCTCGGGTTCTCCCCCACTCAGGTAACGCACTGTTGACAGTTTCTTGTATGGTTTTCCCCAAAATGCCATACGCATAAACAAGCATGATGCACATCTTCACCTTCAGCACCACGAAGTGCTGGGGATACAATGGTTGCCCCCAAATCCGCTTGGTCTCTGACCTCTTGCACCTCAGTCTACATGGGCAGAGCCATGATTTTGCATCTCTCACGTAAAACAAACAAAACACCTCAGAATTACTATGTATGCTGCTCTACCCCTGACCTTTTCCCAAGAAACAATGTCTTGCTGCCCTCCGCATTCTTTAAGAGATTGCTTAGCAGCCTTCATTTACGTGTTTGAACCGTAATATACTTGATCGATTCCCTGCTGATAGCCTGACTGTTTCCAGTATTTTTGCTATTAACAAGCAATGCGGTAATGAGTATCCCTCTAAATGTAACCTGGTTCGCACTTATGTTTACCTATAGGGTAAATTCTCAGAAGTAAAACCCTGGATCAAATTCATGAGGTCTCTGCAATGGACATCCGCCACTCGTTCACAACTATTCTGCACCTGCAATACTTTCCCATGTTTGGGAGAAACAAAAATCTTAGGGAGAGGCAGAGCCTGCCTCTTTTACAGAAGACAAACTAACCCTTCCTACCCTCAACATGTGGGCATATGACTGGGCTTGGCCTCAGACTCTGGATTTGGATTAAGAACCTGAAGAAAACGGGACACCCCAAAGTTCTGGTCAGCCAGGGCAGAGGCACATGCCTGCCTGGTTCCCATGATGTGTTTTTGACGCTAGTCTCAGCCACCTGGCCTCCAGCTGGTTTCTTTTCTCAGCCTCATCCCCTAGCCCTGCCAGTGATCATGTGAGCATCTCAGTGACTTTCAATCAGCATCTCTTCTGCTTAAATCAGGCCCACTTAGGGGCGCCTGGGTGGCTCAGTGGGCTAAGTATCTGACTACAGCTCAGGTCACGATCTCACGGTTTGTGAGTTTGAGCCCCGTGTCGGGCTCTGTACTGACAGCTCGGAGCCTGGAGCCTGCTTCCAAATGTGTGTCTCCCTCTCTCTCTACCCCTCCCCTGCTCCCTCTCCCTCTCTCTCTCTAAATAAGTAAATAAATAAACAAACAGAAAGAAGAACGAAGACTAAAAAAAGGGGGCACCTGGGTGGCTCAGTTGGTTGAGCATCTGAGTGCAATCCCAATTGACATTTTGCAGCCTCATGAGATACCCTGGGCTAGAACCACCCAACTAAACTGCCTCTGAATTCCTGACCCTCAGAAGCCATGTGAGATAATAAATGTTAACTATTGTTTTAAGCCGCTAAGTGATGGGATGATTCGTTAAAGCAAAAATAACTAATACAGGTACAATTTTACATTTTAACAGTTTTTTACCAAATTGCCCTTCAAAAAGGCAAGAGCAAGGCACACTCCCACCAATACCACATGGCAGAGTGCCAAACATTTCAGAAAGAAGGCAGGGGAGGAGAAACTGACCCCTGGTAAGGTCCATCCTGAGCAGTTCCCTAAGTTGTGGAACCCAAGTTGCCCCACAGGGGCTCCCACCAACACAGGACCCAGAGGGTGGCTATGGAACCCCTCTTCTTTTTTTTAATTTTTTTAAAAATTTTTTTTCATTTTCGAGAGAGAGAGAGAATCCGAAGCAGGCTCCAGGCTCTGAGCTCGGAACTGTCAGCACAGAGCCCAACGCAGGGCTCGAACCCACAAACTTCGAGATCATGACCTGAACTGAAGTCGGACGCTTAACCGACTGAGCCACCCAGGCGCCCCATGGAACCACTGTTCTTGTAAGTCAGCCCTGTGGGCAGGGATGTGGCCAGAATCTGGCCTGGTGGACAGGCAGGGTCAGCAGGGAGAAATGTGAGTGGGGACAAGGCCACAGGTGTTGGGTCATGAGATCCAGCCGGAAGGGCTCAGCAAGTGGCAGCTGCAGGGCGCGCGGCAGGTGAGCAGGCACACTGGCAGGAATGCCCCTGGGCTGGTTGGGTTGGGAGCCTCAAAAGAAAAGAGAAGTGAGAAAGTAGGCACCCGTGCCTGGGGTCAAGGTAGAAGACAGAACTGAGCATTTCTGGGCCACCCTGGCCTGGGATCCTTTGCCTGTGACTTTGGAGACCCAGGGCTCAGGAGGAGATGGAATTGAGGTCATCGCACAAGGTGGGAGATAGAGAGAGGGAAACAATTATGTCATGAGCACTAATAAGTGCTGAGCACAGAGTCAGCCAGGTAGACGATCATCATCTTTTTTGTTTTTACTGTTTATTTATTTTTGAGAGAAAGAGAGGCAGAGTGCGAGAGGGGGAGGGGCAGAGAGCGAGAGAGACACAGAATCGGAAGCAGGCTCCAGGCTCTGAGCTGTCAGCACAGAGCCCGACATGGGGCTCGAACCCACAAACCGGGAGAGATCGTGACCCTAGGCAAAGGGGTTCACTCAACCAACTGAGCCACCCAGGCGCCCCAATCATCATCTTTACTTGACAGGTGAGGAAACAGGATCAGTGAGGCTCAGCTACTACCTTCTATCTGACTCCAAATCCCATTTCATCATACAGCCTCCAGGGCAGAGCCAGAAGGTCGGCTGTTGGTTTATTTCCCTGCTGCTCAAACTAAGCTCTTTGGCAAGTTGACTTATCACTTTTCCAGTGAGAAGAATGTCCCTATAATCTCCGCTATCCTCACTTTCAGAGCTGTTCCCTCAGGCCAGGCTTCCAGGTCAGGGTGCCTAGAAGTCACCGGTTGGTGACAGAGGTCCTCCCTTACCCATCTCTGGTGCCACAGACCCGGCTTGTTCTTGTGAAACAAATCCACAGGGGAGCCTGTCACTGGCTGAGCTGCATGCTAGGGCTACAGCAGTGGGTAAGGCAGAGTTCCTGCCCTTCAAACCGTGCCTTGTCCAGAGGAGGAGAAAGACAAGAGAAGGACACTGCATAATGCAGTGAAACCCTGAGAGGGAGCACCTCACCTCACCTGGGGGCATCAAGAAAGCTTTCTGAAGATAATCTCTGAGCTGAGTCATCAACAATGAGAAGTCTTTTTGGCAGGGAAGGGAGGGAGGGAGTGCCAGGTGGAGGAAACCGCATGTGCAAAGCCCTCAGGAGCTTTCTAGGAACCGGCAGGTATCACCTATACCTGGAGCACAGTTTGGAAGGAAGAGAGGGGAGGGAGGAGGGGCGAGCAAGGCAGGGGACAGGAGAGGTGAGCAGGGACTAGATCCCGAAATGCTGAAGAGATGTTAGGAACAAATGTTATTCTAGCTGCAGGTGGACAATCAGGGCAAAGTGAGGGCGGAGAAACTAGTCAGGAGGCCACTGTAGAGAGCCAGAAAGAACCAATGAAGTCCACGGCCACAGAGGGGGATGATGGGAGCTGTGGGTGAGAGGCACGAAGGGAACAACATCTATAGGACTCTGTGATCAAGAGGCAGGGGCTCCTGGGTGGCTCAGTCGGCTAAGCGTCCAACTTCGGCTCGGGTCCTGATCTCCCAGTTTGCGGGTTCTAGCCCCGTGTGGGGCTCCGTGCTGACAGCTCAGAGCCTGGAGCCTGCTTCAGATTCTGAAGTCTCCCTCTCTTTCTGCCCCTCCCCCATTTGCACTCTGTGTCTCTCCCTCAAAAATAAACATTAAAACGAAAAAAAAAAAGAAGCAAAGAAGTCCTTTCCCTGGTCTCTAGTTACGTGACCCAATATTTGTCCTTTTTTGTCTTAAGCCCTTCTGTGTTACATTCCTATCATTTGTAATCATGAGTGTTTAGCTCTTGCATGGGCTTGGTTGTCCAGAGGCAAGTGAATGTTTGAAGTAATTGCACTGTTGTCTCCATTCCTTCTTTTTTTCCTTTTTGCTCATAGCCTTTCTTTTCAAAAAAAATTTTTTTTTAACATTTATTCATTTTTGAGAGACAGAGAGAGACAAAGCATGAGCGGGGAAGGGGCAGAGAGAGGGAGACACAGAAGCCGAAGCAGGCTCCAGGCTCTGAGCTGTCAGCACAGAGCCCGACACGGGGCTCGAACTCACAGACTGTGAGATCCTGACCTGAGCCGAAGTCGGACACTCAACCGACTGAGCCACCCAGGTGCCCCCATAGACTTTCTTTTTTTTTTGAGGGAGAGGGCACAACTAAGAGGCAGAGAGACGGAGAGGGAGAAAGAAAGAGAATCCCACAAGGGGCAGAGAGAGGGAGAGAGGAGAGAGAAACAGGGCTCACACAAAACAGGGCTCGAACTCACAATAGTGAGATCACGACCTGAGCCGAAGTCAGATGCTTAACCGACTGAGACAATCAGGAACCCCTGGACTTTATTTTTCTTAGTAGTTTTAGATTTGCAGACTAACTTAGCAGAAAGTACAGAGTCTCCGTATACCTCTCTCCCTGCCGCCTGCCCCTTCCCCCTGTTTCTAACATCTGGCATTAGCATGCTACGTTTGTTACAACCTATGTACCCGTATCAATACCTTATTATTAACTGAAGTCCAGGTTTACATTAGGGTATGCTCTTAGTGTTGTACATTCTGTATGTCTTGGCAAATGTATAATGACCACTATAGAATCACACAGAGTAAGTTTCACTGCTCTAAACCCCCCTACTCATCCTTCCCTCTCTTCCTCTCAACCCCTGACTTTTTACTTCACAGTCTCGGAGTTTTGCCTTTTCCAGATGTCATAGTTGGAATTAAACGGTGTGAAACCTTTCCAGATTGGCCTCTTTCCCTTAGCAATATGTATTTAAGTTTCCTCCGTGTCTTTTTATGACTTGACAGCTCATTTCTTTTTTATTTTTTTAAATGTTTATTTATTTGAGTTGGGGGGTGGGCGGTAGGGGCAGAGAGAAAGGGAGACACAATCCAAAGCAGGCTCCAGGCTCAGAGCTGTCAGCACAGAGCGGGACGTGGGGCTCAAACTCACGAACTGGGAGATCAGGACCTGAGCCGAAGTCGGACGCTCAACCGACGGAGCCACCCAGGCACCCGGACAGCTCATTTTTCATCACTCATGCTTCTCTCCATTGCTGAATTAGTATTCCAGTGTATAGATGTACCAGTTTCTTTATTCATTCACCTATTGAAAAATCTTGAGGGGCGCTTGGCTGGCTCAGTCGGTGAGGCATGCGACTCTTGATCTCGGGTTTGTAGGTTTGAGCCCTACATTGGGTAGAGAGATTACTTCAAAATAAAATCTTAAAAAAATATCTCGGTTGCTCCCAAGTTTTGGTAATTATCAAATAGCTGCTATACACATTCACGTGCAGGTTTTTTGTGTACACGAGGGTCCTCAGCTTGGATAAGAAAATGCCAAGAAGCACGCTTCCTGGATTGTATGGTAAGAGTGTCTCCACCCCTTTTTCTTGTCCACTTCCTCTGGTGGGGCAGTTGGAGGGTGACCCTACCTGGAAAAACGGTGCCCGAGAATTGTAGGTCTTAGCTTTGTGCGAAACGGAAATGATCCTCCCTGGGGAGCAGTGGGTGTTCCCTTAGGACTGAGGTCCTTACTCCGGTCCCCAAATGCCCAAGAATCCACATGAGAAGGAGGGAGGGGTCACTGGCTCTCCTCAGAGTTTCAAGGGGTCTAGGAAGCAAGAGAAATTAAGGACACATTTTACCTGCAGCTGAGAGAACCCTCAGGGAAGGGAAGGGGAAGAGCTACTGACACCCCCAATGTTCAGCATGCCCCCCAGTAAGGCCACAATCTTAGATACCACTTCTGACTCTACTTCTGGGGGGGGGGGGATGTCCGACAGGAGCCTGGGCTGGATGTGGCTCCTGAAAAAACACTCTCCTCTCTCCCCCATTTGAAAGAAGACTAGAAGCACATTGATGTGACGGCAAAGTCCACTTGCACGGTTTATTGGAAAAAAGAGGCAGCTGTGAAGTAGAAATGCAGATGTTCCCCTTGTAAAGACGGCAGTTACAAAAGAGAAGTAATAAATACAATGTTAGGAATTCTTAAAAAAAAAAAAAAATACAACAACCCCCTGGTATTCGTGAGCAATCCCAAGAACACCCAACATCTAAAAATTTGTGCGGGGGGTAAGAACAGCTTCACCTCAACATCTTGGGGCAAAAGTTGGAAACTGGCCAGATGAAGACGGTCACAACTTTTGGGATTTTGGAAGGCTCTGGATTTGTCACTCGGGAATGTAGGGGTCCACAGTAATTTATTTGCATAGTAGGAATTAATAGGGATTCTTCTATGCATTAATATCACTTCTGATTATTCTCTCATTCTTGCAGGTAAGTAGCAGGGTATTTAAGAGTAGGAGGAAATGAGAGGACAAGAATGAAGGGGTGAAGGGGGGGGGAGGGGGAATGCTAAGTGGACAGAAGAAAGGTGAGAGGAAGGAACGGGACTTCCTACCTGTCCCCTATTTTGCCATCTCAGCAGCATGCACCCCCGCTGCAGAGGGGGCAGGCACTGGTCCAGCCTGGCTTGCCTTAAACCTCGCTGTCATCAAAGCACAGAAGACACCAAAGCAACGGGCAGAATCAGGCTCAGAATGAAAGCAGGGAAGTTGAACAGGAAACCAAGAGGAGGGGGACCCCCAAGGGGAGAGGTGCGGAGAAGGGGAGAGGTGAATTCCCTGGGAGAATGGGCAACATTAACATCAGAACCCTGCAGGGACAAGGAAAAAGTGCAAGTTGCTGAGTAGAGGCACGATCTGGCTACAGAGGAAAGAGGGCAGGAGGGAGAAGCACCGGGGAGCAGTTGGCTCATCCCAGGACACTTGGGAGGGGCTCCCACCCAGGGATGAGAGCCACCCCCTGCCACTCCATGAAGCTAAGGAGTTTGCATCGAGTGGTGGGTGTGGAGGCCGGTTGGGGGGGGGGGGGGGGGGGCACGATGCCCAGCCAGCTCTCTTGGGGGCTTCTGTGAGGCACTGTGTGGACGGAGGTCAAGGTTGCCTGACTATGTGCTGAAAGCGGCTTTGAGCTCCCGGAAGGCCGCCTGGCGAAGTCTCCTCTTCTCCTCCTCCTGCTTCCGCTCGTCTTGCTCGGCTTTTAGCTCGGCTTCAAACTTACTGGCACAGGACAAAGCTTGGACCTGCGGACAAAGAGCAAAAGCAAACCACAGACTGAGGGAGGGGAGGAGAAACTTGGAACGACCCATCCGACAGAACTCCGTTGGCTGGAGCCAGGTGACAGGGGAACCTGGTCCTGCCGCAGGGCAGGACCCCCTCGCCCCCTGAGAACCAACACTCCTCTTCACAAGTCTGTTTAAACTACAGCGAGGATACGATCTCTTTATTTGCCGCTGTGTTCTACGCCGCTAGGGTTGCTCTTTCTACTTCTTTTCCAGGATACTCTCTAACATCCCCGCCTAGCCTATTACCCACTTCCACTTTCAACCCTTAATTTCACAATAATATTGTTTTGTTCGACGGGGAGAAAACAAAGACAAAACCAAAATGAACTCCTTGCTGGGATGCTGATTGCAATCGCTTCAGTCTGCCTGTGGCAAAGGAGTACCTTTACAGTAGATCAATCATTCTGAGTTTACTTCCAAGTATTACACGGTGTTGTTGATGTTGTGAATGGGATTTGGTGCCATTTCTTTTAAGCCTAGTTTATCTTTAAGAATACCGTATCAGATAAATCCATCGAAAAATCATCTCTTCTAGAACTGATTCCTTTTCTCACCCCCCTCAGTGTCTCATCAGTTTGGTAGAAGTCCCAAACACACTGGGTGTGCCCGCTATTTTAATAAAGATTGCCAAATTGCTCTCCAAAGTAGCTGTTCCACTTAATTTACACCCCCACCGTCATGGAATGTGAGTTCTCATTTCCCCACCAAGTCCCCAACGTTTATCAGTAACCTTTTTCCTGTTTGCCAATCTGATAGGCAAAACACATACACACACACACACCAAAAAAAAAAAAACAAACACAAACAAAAACAAAAACAAAAAACCACCCTGGCACCTTCTTTTATTTCCTCTTTGGTACATTACCCATTTCACCGGGGTTTTTCACTTTGCCATTCTTTATATAATTTAGGCGTAGTCCCTTGCTATATCTTTTTTGGTTACTCTTAGTCTTTTGATTGTCTGTTAACTTCAAGGTATCTTGGGCCAGGTGAATCTTTAAATTTGGATGTCATCAGAATTTCCAACCACTTCCATTCTGGCTTTTGTCTCTCTCTCTCTCTCTCTCTCGGTGTTTATTTATTTTTGAGAGAGAAAGAGGGCACGAGCGGGGAAGAGACACAGAGAGAGGGAGAGAGACAGAGAATCCAAAGCAGGATCCATGCTGTCAGTGCAGAGCCCGATGTGGGACTCGAACCCATGCACAGTGAGATCGTGACCTGAGCTGGAGTTGCACGCTCGACCTTTGAGCCACCCCATATTATGTCATGTGTAAGGTCTCCTATACCCCAGGGCTCTAAAACCATTTTCCTCTCATTGCTTTCCTGGTTTTATTTTCCCATTCAGCTCTTAAAGTCACTTACACTGTATTTTAGTGAAGGAATACATATCATTTAAATGACTTTACTTCATTTTCCTAAGTGGAGAGCCAATTGTCTCAACACCTTTTATTGAATAGCCCATTATTTTTCCACTGACTGGAAAGTTATCTTGTTCATGTACTAAATTCCCACACAAAGGGGATCTGTTTTTACTATTTTCTCTCCCATTCCACTGACCTGTTTATTCCTGCACCCGCACTACATTATTTAATATTACCGCTTTAGAAAACCTTGATATTTATGAGGAAAGTATTCCTTCATTATGTTGACTAAGCACATTGCTTTCATATTTTTAAATGTCTTATTATGAATATTAAACTTCACCAAATGTTCTGAGATGTCTCACCGAAGGGATCACATTTTTCATATTTGATACCTATGAGACATTTATTTATCTATCTATCTATTTATTTATTTATTTAAAGTTCATTTATTTTGAGAGAGTGCACACAGGAGGGGCAGAGAGAGAGACAGAGAGAGAGAGTCCCAAGCAGGCTCCTCGCTGTCGGCAGGGAGTCTGACACGGCGCTGGATCTCATGAACCGTGAGATCACGACCTGAGCTGAAACCAAGAGTTGGACACTTAACCGAGGGGGCCACCCAGGCGCCCCATGAGACCTTTAAAATT
Source organism: Herpailurus yagouaroundi (assembly GCF_014898765.1). NCBI lineage: Eukaryota > Metazoa > Chordata > Mammalia > Carnivora > Felidae > Herpailurus > Herpailurus yagouaroundi. The sequence continues at coordinate 7,378,025 of NW_024412433.1, forward strand.
ATCCCTGCAGTCTGAACATAAATTTCAAATGTTTTAAGATTCCTACAGCTATATTCATTAGATTGATACAACTTTTTTGATGTGTTTTTATCCGATTGTTAGCAGAATCATGCCAGCTTTACAGAACGAATGTGATATAATCTTTTCCAATATGTTTGAACTAGTTTGTGACATTGAAAAAAAAAAAAAAGTAGAACATTGAAGAGTTAATCCCTAAATTCCCCAGCACTTAACTGTTTGTGGGGAGTTGGAGTTAACCATCTAAATGTCTTTACAATTCATCACAAATCTTCTTCTGTCGAATTTATAGAAAAGCATTACCTTTCCTGTAGTGTTTAAATGATTTTAAATTGAGGTGTCAAACCTCTCACAATTTTTAACTAGCATGTTCCTGGGTCCATCATCTTTTCTCCATTTCTCCTTTTCCCCGTCACAAGCGTCCACATTTGGGTGGCTCTTTGTCTACTCTCTGGTTCACTCAGTCACTTCTCTGCCGTGTTGAGGCTAAGATTTACCACCTCCTACCAGGCTCTTTATTCAGTCTCTTCTGGTTGTTAATCCATTACATCCTGTGTAGCAAAATGCAGGTTCTCACATCTCAATGAAAAAATTATAATGTCCCTTTCCTAAATTCTTCCTGCACTGCACAGGGTCCATGTCTGAACATAGGACACCTCTGAAAAATGATGCTTTTTTACTCCTTCCGGATCAGAATCCCTAGGGGTAGGGACTAGGAAATTATGTTTTCCAAATTTCACAGGTATTTCTCCCCCCCCCACCACCCCCACCCCCCACCGCCCCCAGGTATTTCTTAGGCCTGTGAGGCCCTGCTGAGTTCTCCCCTCCAGCTCCCTACATCAGAATCACCAGAAGACAGATTCAATTGCCTGGAGCAGGGCCCAACTCATGCTGACTCTTATGACCCTCTACCCCCTGACTCAGATTGCAAATTTGGACCCCAGATCCCCTTGTCTAGCCTGAACCCCTCTCTTTCTCACCTTTATCTTTTTTTCCTTGTTGTCTTATTTTATTCAGGAATTGTATGAGCTGGCTGTTAAATATTAGAAGGTAAATTATATAAATCTATAATTAAATTATATTAGAAGCAGAAGTATTAAGTACTAAAAAGTCATCACTTCCTGATTTATCTTGCTATATATTTTACTCTATCTGTGCTTTGGAGATTATCTGTTTCCGTTATATCTCTAAGGCAGAAATCCTATATGATAATCTGCTGTGAATCTTCCCAAATCCACACTTAGCAACATCCTGTTGGAAGCTTGAAAGCAAGTGGTGGGGGTTTTACACCTTGGAAACCAACAAATGCTACAAACTAGGTCTTGATTTATTGTTTCACTGACTACCTTTTCCTAAGAAAGTGTTGGGAGATGTTAAAGATGCAGATTAAGTTGAAAAATGTGTAGTGTCTGTAGCTTTTGCATTATGAATAGCTCCAAAGAAATTCAGGGAATATTCTTCCAATATTTGAAAAACTATTATCGAATTCAGCAAGGGAAGTTGCTCACTGAAGAATGAATGAAGTTCTGACATATGTCCCTTTACTTTTTTTTTTAATATATCTTTTTAATGTTTATTTATTTCTGAGAGAGAGAGAGAGAGCGCGCGCGTGTGAGCAGGGGAAGGGCAGAGAGAGAGGGAGACCAGAATCTGACACAGAGCCTGACGCGGGGCCTGAACCCACGAACCATGAGATCATGACCCACTGAGTCACCCAGGCACCCTTTTTTCTTTTTTTAATGTTTATTTTTGAGAGAGAGAGAGTGAAAGTGTGAGTGGGGGAGGGGCAGAGAGAGAGACACACAGAGAATCCCAAGCAGGCTCTGCACTGCCAATGTGGAGCCCAACATAGGCCTGAAACTCATGAACCTCGAGAAGTCAGACACTTAACCAACCGAGTCACCCAGGTGCCCCTCCCTTTACTTTTTCTTTTTTTCTTTTAACGTTTATTTATTTTTGGGACAGAGAGAGACAGAGCATGAACAGGGGAGGGGCAGAGAGAGAGGGAGACACAGAATCCGAAGCAGGCTCCAGGCTCTGAGCCGTCAGCACAGAGCCCGACGCGGGATCTCACGGACCGTGAGATCATGACCCGAGCCGAAGTCGGACGCTCAACCGACCGAGCCACCCAGGCGCCCCTACTTTTTCTTTTAGATCGACTTAAACACAATATCAACCAACATTCACATCGGAACTAGATTCTGCTGTCAGTTGCAACCATAGGCTAGTGACAGATACAGAGCCCAGCAAAAATCCATGAGCCGTTCTTAGAGAATCAATGGACTGTGTGGAATTTGCAACAGAAGAAATGCATACTTTATTATTTATAAATTGTGTGCTACCTATCCCTTAAAACATTTAAATTTATAATAAACTTATGCATACATGTATATGCACACTTTGTTCAAAGAGCCAGTTGTTAAACATTTACCAACAAAACCACTGTCTAAGCCTCAAGGTCCTGCTCCACAGAGTGGGATGCCACCACCTCCCTCCAGAGTGTCTGTGGGGGCAGTGGAGAAGACAAGAACCTGAGACCGCCTGCTCACCGCTGCTGGCCAGGCCAGAGTGGGAGGGGCCCTGGCAATTCTCTCACTCCGGGTTCTTGTTCTGCACTATAAAATTCGACCTTTTCCCTTGATTTCATGGAGTCCTGTCTTGCCTATCACCCCACTCTGTGTCTTCATGTTTCCTTCTCTGTGGACCACTTCCCTGTGACCTAAAAATACCAGCATCTGTCTTCTCTAGGTTAAAAACAAACAAACAAAAGTCCTTTCCTGATCCCAAGCTACTATCCCCATTTTTTCCAGGCCTCCTCGGCCAGCCATCTAGACAGAAAAGTAAACCATCACAGCTCTTTCTTCCCAGTGCCCACTCACCTCTCACCCTAGTGCCAAATGCCCTCCACAGGGAGGCTGGTCTCTCGAAAATCTCCACTGACCCACTTGCCAGACCCAAGACTCCCTCTCTGGCCTCATCTGACTTCATCTCGTCTCGTCCTCCACAATAGCATTTTCTCCATGGTTTCCTTGTATCTCCAATTCCTTGCTTCCCCACAACCCAGTCACCATTATGTTCTACCGTTAGTCACTCAACTCGAATTCTCGAGTTGCTACTCGAATCTTGTGAAGGTGGCTCCTGTGGTCTTTGTAGTCTGGTGTCCGTGAAGCATTCACTTCCTCCCTTCTTCCTCTGAGACGTTCCCCTGGCGCATGGCCCAAGGGTCTGGGGAGGCCGACCCTACCCACGGGCTCCAGGACAGAGCCCAATCAGAGTAATGTTATTCCAGCCCTTCCTGTGCTCGGTTCAGCAAGGGACAGGTGTGGAAGAGATTATTCCACGACCCTCAGTATCGAGTGTCCCCATCCTCCCTAGTAGCAGAATTACAGTTGGGCACAGATCTCTAGGAAGAAAGGCATTTTGTATTCTCCCATGCAGCCAGGAGTGGCCAAGTTCTATACAGCATGACAGGAATGAAACCATTTGCAACTAGCATTGTGCCCTTCAAATGAAAGGCCACACCATCCCCTTCCTCAAACCATTCCCATTGCGGGGGGGGGGGGGGGGGAGATGGTGTCCCTGCCTTGATTTTTTTAAACATCATCCAGCCCTCTCTACACAGTTCCACAAACCTTGTGGCATTTTACCATCCACCTCCAAGCAAGCAGTCATAAACACTGAGAATGCTACTTAGTTTGGGATTCATTACCACCTCCAGCCCAGCCCCACTGTCACTACCCTGTGGGATGGGCCCACAGTAGTTCTCCAGACATCTGTGGAAGCCTCCCTGACTCCAGCTCCTCCTCAGACAAGCCCATCCCCAGCGCCAGGTCATGTCCAGGCCCCCTGAGGGCCCCCAGCGCCTGCAACCGCACTTCCCAAGCCTGGCTGTGGATTGCAAACACCTGCTGAGCTCTTTCCGCTCCACACTTCCTGGGCTGTGCCCTGGAAAATCTCAGCTAGGTGTGGGTGGGGCCTGAGAAGCTGGTGTGCAGGTAATTCCGGTGGCTAGCAGGCTGGGAAGGCCTGACCTTCAGGGGAGACCAGAGCTCCCTGTGCAACGTCATCCGGTGTGGACGGTGTGGACGGGGGCCAGCCTCCAAGTACTCTTTACCCTCCGTGCCTCGGAGCCTTTGCTTTTGCTGTTCCCACGGCAGGAACGCCCTCCCTTCCTTGATTACAAGGTGAATCCCCATTCTTCTCTGAACATCTGTCGCAAATGTCAGCTCCTTTATGGCCCTCTCCGAGATCTGAGTGATGATTCCCTACATTCGTCATTCATGCAAACGTTTATTGAAGGCGATTATGTGCCAGGCTCTGTAATTACAAAGATAACATACCTACTCCACCTTTGAGTCTGGGTTGAGGAGGCAGCCATACAACAAATTCAAAAACTTATGTTGTTATGCTTCTAATCTTTTCTGCTACTTATAAAAATAATGCACACGCATTATAAAACATTCCAAAACTAAAAAATAAGTCCCTCAGACATAACTATTACCAGTACTTTGGTATGTAATTACCCAGGTTGTATTGAATATTTAATAAAATTGAGTTTCATTTTAAAAACTTTTTAATGTTATTGGTTTTTTTTTTTATTTTAATGTTTATTTATTTTTGAGAGAGAGACAGAGACAGACCATGAGCAGGGGAGGGGCAGAGAGAGAGGGAGACACAGAATCCGAAGCAGGCTCTAGGCTCCGAGCTGTCAGCACAGAGCCCAACGCGGGGCTCGAACCCACGAATTGTGAGATCATGACCTAAGCTGAAGTTGAACGCTTAACCAACTGAGCCACCCAGGTGCCCCAATGTTTATTTATTTTTTTTTTTTGAGAGAGAGAGAGCGAGAGAGAGCGAGCGAGAGAGCGAGAGAGGGCAGGGGAGGGGCAAAGAGAAAGACACACACAGAATCTGAAGCAGGCCCCAGGCTCCCATCAAAACTGAGTTTCTTTCTTTTTTTTTTTTTAATTTTTTTTTTTCCAACGTTTATTTATTTTTGGGACAGAGAGAGACAGAGCATGAACGGGCGAGGGGCAGAGAGAGAGGGAGACACAGAATCGGAAACAGGCTCCAGGCTCTGAGCCATCAGCCCAGAGCCCGACGCGGGGCTCGAACTCACGGACCGCGAGATCGTGACCTGGCTGAAGTCGGACGCTTAACCGACTGCGCCACCCAGGCGCCCCCAAAACTGAGTTTCAAACATAATGTTTTGGGGCACCTGGATGGCTCAGTCAGTTAAGTTTCTGGATCTTGACTTCACCTCACATCACGATCTCATGTTTCATGAGTTCTAGCCCCGCGTGGGTCTCTGTGGTAACACCTTGGAGCCTGGAACCTGCTTCAGATTCCATGTCTCCCTCTCTCTCTGCCCCTCTCCCTCTCGTGCTCTGTCTCTCTCTGTCTCAAAAATAAAACTTAGCCCCAAACTGCTCTCCAATAAGCTGGGATGATCTGTACTCTTACCAAAGGTGTCTGAGAATGTCCTGAACAGATAAATTATTATTTTTTTGGATGGTTTTTTTTTTTTTTGATGTTTATTTTTTTTTGAGGGGGGGGCAGGGTAGAGAGAAAGAGAGACACAGAATCCGAGGCAGGCTCCAGGCTCCGAGCTGTCAGCACAGAGCCCAACGCGGGGCTCGAACTCATGAACCACGAGATCATGACCTGAGCCGAAGTTGGACACTTAACCAACTGAGTCACCCAGGCTCCCTGTGCAGACTTTAATAAGAGCATTTGGTATGCTGTGCTACAGGAGTGGGTTGAAGAGCATCGTGCTAATAAACTTGGGTCTCAATCTTAGGCCCCTGCCCAAGGTATCACAAAAGATCAGCAAGTATTGGCTCAGGTGATGAAATGGAGAGGACCCATCCCTCCAGAAGTAACCTATCCCTCTTCTCTATTCTCTCTCTCTCAAGGCTGAGAGTTTGTTTTCCTCACTAGACTGTGTGTCCTGGGGAGGGCACAAGCTTTGTCTACGACCTCCTTGTAAAGGAGCTGTATGTTCAGAGCTTAACGTGCTGGGCCTTGCCAGAGCTGGTTGAATCAACGTGAAGTCATGAAGGAAGGGCCAAACCACATCCAATTCTGGAGTGGTTGGCCTGTCCCGGAAGTTATCAGACGATGACGGGAGGACTGCAGGTGTTAGGAGTCCATCGTGATTCACAGTTTATATATTGACAGAAAGATGACTGAACCTGTCTCTAAGCAGCATCACAGAGAAGTAAGAACAGAGTCCTATTTAGGGGCCAGAGTGGTCGGGATGTGTTGCCGGGGACACGTTGTCTCCGGGCAAACTCCTAGAATAAGCCAACACTCCCCAAAAGGCTGGCTTCTATCTGGAATGGCTGGGAGTCCCAATAGCTCCTATCACGTATCGAGTGCCAGGTACTTGCTAAACACTTTACATACGTGAATTCATGTAGCCTCATGGCAAACTAGTATTGCCTCCATTGTGCAGATGAGAGAACTGGGGCACAAGGGTAAGTAAGTGGAGGAGGCAGAACCTGAACCCAGGCAGCCCTACCCGCCGCACTCCCGTGCTCTGGTTGACAGGGGATGTGAAGGGCTCTCTGCTTTCTCTTTCTGCAGGTGTGCTCTGTGGAGATGAAAACGACAGCACCCAGCCAGGGGTAGGGTCTCCATACATGTTTGATGACTCTGTGAGCGTGTGCATGAATGGAAGCACCCGGAAAGGCTCTGGGGCCATGCACTGGAGATTGCTTCCCAACTCCCAACCACTGTCATGTCAACGGAGCAAACACCGGTTCATTTCGGAACGGGCCACTGAGGCTTCCTCCTCTGACCCCAGCGTTCATTTACACACAGGTGTTTAAGTTGCAAACGTGGAGGCATCTGCTCAAGTAATTCAACTGGGGCTTGGGGTAGAGAGGAGCTCTTTAGGAAGGTCTGGCCAAGCACTGATCTGGGAATGCCGTGCCAGCAAGCCATTTGAATCAGAACCCAGGATGGAACGCGTTTACCATGTGATTGTTTTTCCATTTTGCTTTTAATTTTCAGATCGTGTGCAGACACGTTCATTCCCCTTCAATCACACATGACAGGCAGACTTATTAAGCTATTGCTGTTCTGATTGTTCTGAGCGAGTGGATGAGGTAGTCACCGCGGGGAAGCCCATGTCGGGTAGAGTGAAGGGAGAAAGAATGGTCCTGTACAAGAAGGAGTCACCTACCTTGGCTTCAAAGAAGTCCTTGGCACCTTTCACGCCCTCCTGGGCCACGTCGATCTCAGAGAGCTTTGCCAGCGCCATCAGCCCGCTGTCTTCCTGTAGCTCTCCCGCTGCGGCCTTGTGGAATATGAGTAGGAACTGTAGGAAAGGGTTGAGTAGAGTCCGGGTCAACCTCACTGAGACTTACAGCGGTCCCCTCCAGCCCAAGGGAAAGTCATGCCCGCCAAGCCTACGAAAAGGGTGCAAACGTGTGCGTGTGACCAATTATTTTTTCCCTTATCACACTGTCTGAAATCAACACATGCTCATTTTCCACAGGAATGTACGGAAATGAGTACCTTCACATCCAGTGGAAGGGAAGGCAAACCGATTCAAATTTTTTGGAGGCCAGTTTGGAAATATTTACCAAAAAATAAAATGCTTCCAACCATTAATTCCACTGCTGGGCATCTGTCCCTCAGAAACATTTGCACAATAGTTTAAGAAGCATTGTCTATAAAAGCCAAAATCACTGGCAATGTCCTAGTTTGTGGCCATGAAAGAAAAAAAAGTCCAATAGACCTATATACACTATTTCTTAAACCTAAATAATTGCCAATGTTTTTAGTCATCCATATTTTCTGTTTGTGTCCCCTTTTTGCATTAGATTATTTACTCTTGCTTTTTTTTCCTTTTAAAGATTTCTTTTAACTTATTTTTTTTAATGTTTATTTTCCAGAGAGAGAGAGAGATGGAGCGCGAGCATGGGAGGGACAGACAGATAGGGAGACACAGAATCTGAAGCAGGCTCCAGGCTCTGAGCCGTCAGCACAGTGCCTGATGCAGGGCTCAAACTCATGAACAGTGAGATCGTGACCTGAACTGAAGTCGGACGCTTCACCGACTGAGCCACCCTGGTGCCCCTAAAGATTTTATTTTTTAAGTAATGTCTACACCCAGTGTGGGGCTTGAACTCATGACCCCGAGATCGAGTTGCATGCTGTACTGCCTGAACCGGCCAGGCACCTCTCCCAAGTGTTTTCTAAAAGATCTTTACAGAACTTGGTATATTTCAAATACTTCCACTGTCACTTACCTTTTCATTGTGTTTATGATCATTTTTGACTTTCAAAAATTGTATATATTATTTTTAAGACACAGAGAGAGGGGCGCCTGGGTGGCGCAGTCGGTTAAGCGTCCGACTTCAGCCAGGTCATGATCTCGCGGTCCGTGAGTTCGAGCCCCGCGTCGGGCTCTGGGCTGATGGCTCAGAGCCTGGAGCCTGTTTCCGATTCTGTGTCTCCCTCTCTCTCTGCCCCTCCCCCGTTCATGCTCTGTTTCTCTCTGTCCCCAAAAAAAAAAAAAAAGACACAGAGAGACAGAGTGTGAGCAGGGGAGGGGCAGAGAGAGAGGGAAACACAGACTCTGAAGCAGGTTCCAGGCTCTGAGCTGTCAGCACAGAGCCCAACGCAGAGCTTGAACTCATGAACCGCGAGATCATGACCTGAGCCAAAGTCGGACGCTTACTCGACTGAGCCACCCAGGCGCCCCCTCAAAAATTGTATATACATTATCAGTCTTTTTCTTCTCTCTCACCAGTGCACCCGTGTTATGCGTAGAGAAACCTTTCTTGCCATCAAGGTTACAGAATCACCTATATTTTTGTCTATCGCTTTTATGACTCCTTTTTCGTTAAACGTGTAAATATTTAATCTCTGAAATTTATTCTGATCTATCCTGTGAGGTTGATCATTAACCCTATTTTCTTCCAAATGGTTAGTTAGGAATCTCCATGTCATTTATTGAATAATCCATTCTTTTCCTGCAGGTTCCAAATGTGGCCTAAATGCATTAATCTTTAAAGCCAATTTGTACCAGGGCCTCCACAGGATATATTTTTAAATGAATAAATAAGCCAAGCTGAAATGGCAGGTCCCCCTTCTTCCAGACTTTCTCCCCCAAAGCGATTTTAGGACTTTTACTTCCTTAAAGAATTCTGGCCAATTTGTTCGTCAAACAACCGCTGCCCAAACTTCTAGAATTTACTTTTCCAAGTCAGCACAGAAAGGAGCTTCTCCAGGTTTCTAGGTGCTATGTAAAACACATCTCTCTACAGGGAATTTTGAGTTTTCAGGGTATTTTTCATGACCATCCCCTCTAAAGAATGGCTTCCCCAAGGGAAAAGAACATTACCTAAAGTAGACTGAGAGGTCAAACAACATCAACAGGCTTTCCAAATTCCAACCAGGGTATCTTTTCCTGCCGAGACTCTTAATCCCTAGAGGAAAGTGTGTTTCATTAAGTGGGAGTCTCAGCTGTTGCCGCCGCCCCAAAATGCCTTGCTAATGAACCTTCCTTTGTGATTCCTGTTTCAGGGCTCCTGACTCCACTGTGGACTTTGCCCAACGCAAAGCAAGGGAGGAAGCAAGAAGCTCAAAGATCCGTGGCTTTGTGGAGGCTGCCTGCCGTCAGCTTGGCTCCACAGAAGTGCCACGTTCATCCACCTGCAGCTTCAAACTCTCTCACTAGAGGCCGGCAGAGACTCAGTTTCCTGCGGGCTTATGGGAGCCAGGATACTGCCTCCAAGTCTTGGAAAACAAGCGTATTGGAGGTGAGGCTCCCAAGAGTAGGATGGAGGGCAAGGGGGTTGGGGGGACGGTCATGGTCGGGCTCTCCCGGCAGAGAAGGTGGCAGCAAAGACACCAGCACTTGCACACGTGAGCCACGTGCAGAGGGCAGAAGTGAAACACCTGTCCCTCAGCACCCTGCCCACCCTTAAAATATGGACAGCGGTTACAGAACACTCCCGCCTCCCCCACCCCTGGCCCCTTAAGGCAAATACAAAACAGGTAGCCCTCCACACCGCGAGGGCAGCTCAAGAAAGATGAGCCTCACCCCCCGGCCTCGCAGCCATGCCAGTGACCGTGGTGGGGGTCTCCTCATCCCCGAGAGTCATTTTTCCCATATCTACTGGTGTTTACAGAAGGGCTTAAAGTATTCCTCAGGGATCTTTGCTCACTCTCACTCTGCCGGCTCCCAGATGACCAAGAGCAGCCCTGTCAAAACTTAGGGGTCTCTGCCCCAGCCAGTTGAAGGAAAAAGAAAAAAAAAAAAAAAAAAAATCCGACCCAACCTGAAAATGTTCAGCCTCCCGTGAAGCATGCCAGGCATTCCCTTTCCATTTTATGATAACCACCAACTCCTGAATGACAATTTCTCCAACTGCCCAGCCTTGTTTGTCTTCCTATTTATAGTCCACAAAGACTGGTATGTTGTGGAGAATTGGAAAGTGTCCTAGCTGTGACTATGAGCAAAGAGCGGAGGGGGGAGAGGAGAAGGAGAAAACAAAGAAACAGAGAGAGAACTAACAAAGCCAAAAACAAGCGATTTCAGACACAAGCTATCAAATGCTTCTGGTAAATGTAAAGAATTCTTTTTATAAATACATATTTTTTTTATTTTTTAAGTGTTTATTTATTTTTGAGAGACACAGAGTGCGAGCAGGGAAGGGACAGAAAGAGAGAGGGAGACACAGAACCCGAAGCAGGTACCAGGCTCCAAGCTGTCAGCACGGAGCCCGACGTAGGGCTCAAACTCACAAATCGTGAGATCATGACCTGAGCCGAAACCAAGAGTTGGATGCTTAACTGATTGAACCACCCAGGCACCCCAAATTTAAGAAATTTAAAAGAAAAAAAAATTTTTTAAAGTAAATCCTACCCCCAACATGGGGCTTAAACTCATGACCCTGAGATCAAGAATCTCATGCCCTACTAACTGAGCCAGCCAGGCGCCCCTAAATTTAAAGAAATTTTTAGGGGCATCTGGGCAGCTCAATTGGCTAAGCATCCAACTTCAGCTCGGGTCATGATCTTGCAGTTCATGGGTTCGAGCCCCACATCAGGCTCTGTGCTGACAGCTCAGAGCCTGGAGCCTGCTTCGCATTGTGTGTCTCCTTCTCTCTCTGCCCCTCCACCGCTCACACTCTGTCTCTCTCTCAAAAATAAATAAAAGTTTTTTTTTTAATTTGTTTTAAATTAAAAAAAAAGAAATTTTTAATTCCATGTCTCTTGGGATGTAAACACCTCCCTGTATTAGTTAGCATTCTAAGATTACAAGTGACAGAAACAGACATGTTGGCTTAAGCAAAAAGGAGGTATTTGCCATATAAAAAGGATGTCCCAGTCGGTGGAGGGTGCAACTCTTGACCTCAGGGTTGTGAGTTCAAGCCTCATGTTGGGTGCAGAGATTACTTAAAAATAAAATCTGAAAAGAAAAGACAGGAAAAGAAAAGGAAAGAAAATGAAAGGAAATAAAAGAAAAAAAGATGTCCCAAGGGCAAAACGCACTAGCCCAGAAGAGGCCTGGGACTGGGAGAGACCATGCCCTCAGGGTTGGAAGCAACATCCCCTCTAGCTTCGTGTCTGGTCCACGTGGTGGGAATGGCTACCCCACCTAGACTTACTCTTTCAGGAATAGCCACCTGCAGAACCAGTTTGTAGTACTTCACCCCATTTTCAAATTCCCAGGATGGGGGGCATCTGGGTGGCTCTGTCGGTTGAGTGTCCAACTCTCGATTTCAGCTCAGGTCATGATTTCACAGCTCGTGAGTTCGAGCCCTGCATCAGGCTCAGTGCTGACAACGTGGAGCCTGCTTGAGATTCTCTCTCTTCCTCTCTCTCTTCCCTTCCCTGCATGTGCTCCCTCTCTCTCTCTCTCTCAAACAAACAAATAAGTAAAGAAATAAACATTTAAAAAAAATTCTCAAGGGGCGCCTGGGTGGCGCAGTCGGTTAAGCG
>NW_024412433.1:7390106-7399335 GCF_014898765.1 Herpailurus yagouaroundi
TCGAGCCCCGCGTCGGGCTCTGGGCTGATGGCTCGGAGCCTGGAGCCTGTTTCCGATTCTGTGTCTCCCTCTCTCTCTGCCCCTCGCCCGTTCATGCTCTGTCTCTCTCTGTCCCAAAAATAAATAAACGTTGAAAAAAAATTAAAAAAAAAAAAAAATTCTCAGGATAGGAAATCAAGTGGACCTAGTCTGACCAGCGGCCCATCCATGGTCCAATCAACAATGATGAGGCCGATGGGCAACCCAGCACAGCCAGGGGTGCCAGGCCCCCCCCCAAGGGAGGGGGTACAGTAGGAGGAGAAAATGGGACCCACGGGTCCCAGTACTGACAGGTATCCAGTAAGTCCATCACCCGACCTTTGTACAAAACCACCGCACATGTGGCCTTAGAGCAGTTCTTCTTTGAGATAGATGTAAGGGGAACTAGAGAGGAGTACAGGAAAAAGAGAGGAGGCTATTAAGGCTTCTCTGCCCACCTCCAAAGGAGAAAGAGGTAGGGAGTGCCTAGGATCTAATTCCAGATTGCTACAGCTACAGGGATCGAACCGCTAGCCCTGCTCGTTACGTTGTCTACATTTCCTGTCTGGTCATGAAAACACTGCTGCATCATCATTTTGAACAGCTCCACATAAGCCATTTCCTAAAATGCCCTGAATGTGCATGCACTATTTTCACGATTGGAAAAGAAATGGTTTAAAAGAAAGATCAATTGCTTTGTACACTGGGGAAAAGTAAAAGTAGCAAAACTGTGCTTAACAGAGACATGCCTTCTGTACCAAAGAGCTTTTATGGGGATGTGACTTGCTTTGGCTAGGTTAATCCAAAGAGAAAGAAAGGCAACGCGAAGCACCTACTAAAAGCCAGGGTGCGAGGAAAGAATGTAGAAGACGGCAGTGTTGTTCACCTGGCAACCTGGCCCCCACGGGACGATGAAGTTGGGAGTGTTAACTAGGGGGCCCTGTGGCACGTGACTTGGACCGAGCCCATCACAGGACCTTGAATGCACTGACTGGTCCGGGAGGTGGGCAAGTGTCCCTCGTGGGGCCCATCAGAGGCCTTCTGAGACTCGTTTAGTCCCGGCTAGACTGCAGCAACGCACCCCTGAGCTGCTGGCGGCCACCTTGGCAGGTGGCAGGGACCACATGCAGTGGGGGAGGAAAAGGTGAAGTGGACACAGAAGAAAGCCCCGGTCAAGACATGACAACAGAGCCCCACGTTGGGCGTAGAGACTACTTAAAAATAAAATCTTTAGGGGTGCCTGGGTGGCTCAGCTGGCTGAGCAGCCAACTCCTGATTTTGGCTCAGGTCATGATCCCGGGGTCATGGGTTTGAGCCCCACACCGGGCTCCGCGCTGAGCACGGAGCCTGCTTAGGATTCTCTCACTTCCTCTCCCTCTGTCCCCCCCTCCCCATAAACAATCAAACAAACAAACATACGTACATAAACGTTTTTAAAACATAAATAAAACAGCATTAAAAAAATAAAATCTTAAAAAACAAAAATAAAAAAGCTATGACAAGAGAAAGATGCTGCGTTACTGTGCCTGGTGCTTCTACTTCCTCTCCCAGGCACGTGAACCAACAGTTGTTTGTCCTGTTCTTGTTTCAATTAGCTGGCGTTCTCTGTTGCCTGCGATCAAGAGTTCTAACTGACACGGGTGTGGGAAGAGAGCTTCCTTCTCACAACAGTCCTGAGGGAAAGCTATTAACACCCCCATTGAAAGACAGAAAAACTGAGGCTCTCAGAAGTCAAATAACTTGCTCAAGTTACACAGCTCTGTGCGGAGACCCAGGTCTGTCAGCCTCTTTTTGTCACCTAAGCAGAGCATCGACACCCCGGTGGCTCCCAACACCAGAGGAAACCAGCAGAATGACAAAACAAAAGCAGGAGGTCGGGCCGTGGGCATTAATGGCAACCGCTTCCAAATCCTGTGCATCTGGGCACAGCTGTGAGAGACGGGACCACAATGGGACTCTGAACCGACAAAGGACAGACACGAATGTCACTGAAGCTTTGTAAGGGGGGGGGGGTGAAAACTAAAGGAACACTTTGGAGATTTCCAAACCTTTGAGGTCTACCATCTGTAGGAAATAGCCAAACCCGTAGGTAACCAAAAGCTAACCAGGGGTCTTGGATTCCGGGAGGAGCATGCTGGAGTGGCTCCTGGGTGAGACAGCGGAGAGGGACTGCATCTTGGCCTGGTTGGTGACCTGCACAGACCTCTCAACACTCTCGATTTCTGTTCCCCACAGGTCACAACTTTGCCACAGAAGCTCTTTCCCCAGGGTTGCCTCCCGGGTTGAAAGAGCCAGTGCTTAGCACAAATGATACCAAGGAACCGAATGAGAGGCGAGGGAGCCAGAGGGACACCTGCGAAGGTGAGCGTGGCGGGTGACAGTGGGAGGCTGTGGGCACAGAGGCTGCCACCCAGGTCCGGCCTTCAGCTGGAGCGTGAGTTCAGGCAAGTGCTGGCTGTTCTGACCCTCTAGCTCCTCAGCTCCGAACTGAGAAGCCTGGCCTAGATTGTCCTGAGGGTTATGCCCAACACAGGTTTTCCGTGATCTTCTCTCTCCGCATCTGCCAGCTCGGGAGAGGAAGAGAAGGGGGGATCTGGAGTTGACTTTGTGGTCAGTGAGAGAGGCAAGGCCAGTTTCATCGTGGCTGGGGAGGGAACTCATTGCTGCCAGTTCAGCCACAGGGACCTCAAGAAGAGTGTCCCAGGGCCCTATCTAGTCTGGAGAGAAGACAGGTACTTGGCCAAAGCTCTCACCATCAGAAACCAGGACGCCAGAACACCACTGTTTCTGGAATAACCAAGGTTATGCACCAGGAAGCAAGTACAGGGCTCTCTATTCCCAGCCCCCGAGGGCCCAGCTGACAGAGAACAAGACCGCAGCAGCTGGGCTAATGCTGAGCTTCTAGCCCGGATGTTGTTCCCAAAGCTGTTCTAACACCAGGGCGCGCTGACACGTCTAAAGCCCTTACAATAAAACTCAAGCACGTAAGACACGAAACCCTTCTCTGTGGGGCCACATCCTTGCCTTGTAAGAAACACACTGGCCTTGAGACTTCCCTCCAGACAGAAATGGCCTTAAATCACCAAAGTTCTCACACGTTTAGAGATCAGACTTTGAATCTATTTGCGTCTTCCAGAACGACATCTGTACACACAAAATTTTGCCTGCAATTTTAGGGATTCAAAGGCCAAAAAAGCCCATACTTGGATTGTTATGGGGAGGAGGGGAGATCCATGACCCCGGAGTAAAATCCTTTAATTGTTTTTTTACTATTTTTAATTTTTTTTAAGTTTATTGTATTTATTTTGAGAGAGAAAGGGAGAGAGGAAAAGAGAGGGAGGGAGGGAGGGAGGGAGAGAGAGAGAGAGAGAGAGAGAGAATGCACATGCATAAGCAGGAAAGGGGCAGAGAGAGAGAGAAACTCCCAAGCAGGCTCTGTGCTCAGCACAGAGCTCGAAGTGGGCCTCAAACTCACGATCCGTGAGATCATGACCTGAGCCAAAATCCAGAGTCAGACGCTTAACCAACCCAGCCACCCAGGTGCCCCCATTGTTTTTTTGTTTGTTTGTTTGTTTGTTTTACTATTTTTAAATACTTCGTATAACAATTTTTAAGTTTTAATGTATAAAAAAAGTATAAAATTTTTATAAAAGTACCAGAACTTTGCACCCACAAATATCCACTATGAGTATCTTGGTAAACAACCCTCCCGATTTCTCAGCACTTACCATTTCACCCAAATGAGGCTGTCCCACCCACAGTGACTTTCAATGTGCTTACTGAGCATTTGCCCATGCCAGCACTGGGGTTATTAGCTTCTTAAAGATATTTGTAAAAGGACTCTAGGTTAACTATCCAAGCAGCGCTCTGCAGGGGCCGAAGCCACTTGTGCTCCAGGGGACGGTAAATGTGAGTCTCCTCTCAGGGGGCCACTCCCCGCAGGGACTCAGGGCCAGCAGGACACATATCAGCAGGTACCTCACGGAAGCTGAGCTGGCCGTCAAAGTCCTCGTCCACCTCCTTGATCATACTCTTCAGGCCCAGGTGGGTCTGGGGGGCCCCCAGTTTCTCCATCATCAGCTTCAGCTCCATCAGGTCAATGAAGCCGTCCCGTCCAGCGTCATACCTGCGGGGATCGAAGGAAGGATGCTGACGAGGGACCGCCATGGCCAGCCAGGACAATAAGACACTTGTCACTCTCCCAAACACTTCATTCTTTTGGTCTCATTTACTGAAAAACAATTCCGTTAGTTACCTGCTGCTTTGCAGTGCCCACCTGGGTCACCGTATCAGAGGGGACCCCCTTCTAGAAACACCTTCTGGATCTGCACAATACGATTCAAAGGGGATCTTGAACTTCATGGATGTTTTCGTGTCTTTTATCTCCTTATCTAAGCCCTAAGTTTCTTGACGATGAGGAACATGCCTGTTTACCTTCACCTCCCCCAGTTTTGGTCTACGAATGCCGGACAACGAAGGAGTGCAGGAGCGAGCCGTGAGCATCCCCTACATTCTCCCGGAGCCGCTGGCAATTCCAGGAGCCTCCTCTTGGGTCTCTGCCTCCCGCACTTCCACAAACCCCTCCGCTCATCCTTCTGGTCTCCTGCCTGTGGGAGCTGGTTCCCACCCTTGCGTGCACCTGTGTAGCAGGCTGGCCCCGGCTCTCTGGTTTTAAGCTTTGCCCTCTGGCGTGCTCATCTAGCGTCCAGGTCGGAAAGGTCACGTCCATGCCAGTGACTGCCGAGAGGGGACCTGGCTTTGACCTGTTGGCCGAGCTTTATCACAGAGACAGCATTTCTGCCGGCTGTCCTTCCAGCCGCCTTTGTCCCCCGCCCCGGTCCCCTGGCTGGGAACCAACCCTGCCTCATCAAGGTGGGGGCATGCCGGCCCCGCCCTCTACTCCTCAGCGCCGGGGTATCCCACAGGAGCCTTCTTCAGCCTTCTGTCCTCTGCTTTCTCCCAACAGCTCTACCCCCCACTTCTTAACACACCTGGGCTGTGACAGGGTTTTCTCACGGACCCCCCTGGCTCTCCTCCCTTCAAGTCCATCCCATTTTCTGCTCCTGAGAGGTCCCTTGTTGCTCAGGTACGAATGAACATCTTGCTTTAAAAAACAAATCTGGGGGCGCCTGAGCGGCTCACTCGGTTGAGTGTCCAACTCTTGATTTGGCTCAGGTCATGATCTCATGGCTCATGAGTTCGAGCCCTGTGTCGGGCTCTGTGCTGACAGCTCAGAGCCTGGAGCCTGCTTCGGATTCTGTGTCTCCGGCTCTCTCTGCCCCTCCCCTGCTCTCTCTCTCTCTCTCTCTCTCTCTCTCAAAAATAAATGAACATTAAATTTTATTTTTAATTTAAGAAATTAAAAATTAAAAAAAATTCTGTCTCTCTCTTCCTCTGCTTCCCCTCCCTCGCGTGCACCATCTCTCGAAGATAAAAACAATATTGATAATAAATAAAAAGCAAATCCGTTCACGACAGCCAAAAGGTGGAAACCACCCAGGTGTCCAGTGACAATGAATGGATAAACAAGATGAAGTAGACCCATACGACAGAATACGGTGTGTTTATGATTCACAGCAAAAAGGAATGAAATTCTGACACGTGCGACAACACAGGACCAACCTTGACAACATTACAGCAGGGCTGAAATAAGCCAGACACAAAAGGACAAACACTATACAGCTGCTCTTGTATGAGGGACCTAGAACAGTCAAGTCACGGAGGCAGAACGGTGGTTGCCAGGGCCTGGGGAGTGAGTTTCGTGGGTTAGCGTTTCAGTTGGGACGAGGAAAAGGTGCGGAGACAGATGGTGGCGGTGACGGTAACACAAAGGGGGTGTTTGCACTGAGCTGTGCGCTCACATGGTTAAGGGGGGCAGATTTTACATGCATCCTACCACAGTAAAAGATAAACAAAGCAGGCTTCTGCACTGTCCCCCGCCCCACCCTCCCGACAACAAAAGCCCGCCATTGTTGGCACCCACACCACCACCCACCAAGGAATGCAGCCTGTGGGCAACGAGACATCTAGCCCTGAGGGCTGGTGGTATTTTTGAGGCCCACGTGGTAAGGCTGGAGATGAGGCCCAGGATGCATCTGTTCCAGCCACAGCAGCCGACTCATGCCATTCCTCCCGCCCAGAACACACACCCCCGCCACCACCCCGCTGTCCTCAGTGGCCTTTCTGTCCCCTCAAGCTCAGGGAGCTGCCCCCTTCCATCTCTGATGGCCAACAGCCCCATTGTCTGCCCTCTGCTCCTCAGCGGTTACCACCTCCCGCTGCTAGGTTATTTCCTATGGCGGCAGCTCTGGGCTCCCACAGCCCCAAATCCTGAAAGAGCGGAGCCACAGTCCCTCCAGCCTGTGACGCCCTTCTCCTCTCCAGGCCGACCCCACACGTTGGGGGATGTGGGCCTGGTCCGTGGGGGGCCCCCACGAAGGTCGATGGACCATGTCAGAATGGGCGTGGAAGGAGGAACTGGCAGCATCTGGCCCTGGGAGCAGAGCGCCGCCTTCCGATTACGCATTTAAACTTCCCAGGAGCATTCCCAAAGAGCAGCAAGGTCTGTGCGGGGACATGACAGAGCTGGCCTTTAGCCAACACAGGGAAGAACTTCCTGGCAAAAACAGCCAACCAGAATAAGACCTGGGGTAAGAAGAGCTCTTACAAACAGGCTGGAGGGACAGTGTTACAGGGAGTCCTAGTCAAAATAAACAGGCTTCTTTAGGGTGGAACTTTCCAGAGCCTTCCATATGGTCATCTGAAACCTACCAGAGGGAAACAGAGCACACGGGCTCATTTGATCACACAATCCTCTGCCTTTGGGGACTTTCCACTAGAAGGCGGCACTTGCTGGTCGCCGGGCGCTCCAAAGAACACACAACAACGCATCTCACGACACTTTGCTGTTAGAAGGACTGGGTTAAACAACCACAACGGTACCTGTCACGCCGAGATTTTGAATATATGTCAATAAGCAATGCACACGGTGCATGTTCCAACACAAAGTCTGCAGAGAGCAGGAGCCCCGAAGTTCTGAAGGCCGGTGCATCTCGGATGTGAATCACTGAGGGCAAAGGCAAAGGTGGTTGGGGTCTCTAAAGGGAGCAGCAAAAGCCTAGGTGTGAGTGAGGGGAGGGCCCAGAATGGGAGAGAAGCTGGGAAGGAGGATGGAGGAGAGAAGAACAGGTCAGGGTGAAGGACCGACCAGGGTTCCCTGATCACATAACCTACAGCAAGCACGACCTCCCCCAGGGGACCCCAGTGGGGCTGGTGCCATGGGCTCATGCACAGGGAGGGGGCTGAGATGTCAGCCTTCTGTTTCTCTTCTGGGGTTCTGACCGACACGAGTCGAGAGGGTTTGGAAAAACTGTTTCAAGCCTGAAACATTCTCCAGGCCTAAGAAAAGGGACAAACATGTCAGAAAGGGCGTCAGCAAAGTCTGGAAACAGGCTAAAGGAATTGAAAGAAATCTTCTTCTTCTTCTTTTTTTTTTTTTTTTTTTTAATGTTTATTTTTGATAGAGGGAGAGTGCAAGTCGGGGGGAGAGGCAGAGAGGGAAAAGGAGACACAGAATCTGAAGCAGGTTCCAGGCTCCAAGCTGTCAGTACAGAGCCCAATGCGGGGCTCAAACCCACAAACTGTGAGATCATGACCTGAGCTGAAGTCAGAGCCTTAACCGACGGAGCCACCCAGGCGCCCCTAAAGAAATCTTTAAAGAGTCAGGCAAAGGTGACCACTTTGGTGAGTCAGTGCCAGGAAGAAGCCCGCCCAGCACTGCAGCGGGCAAACCCCAGCTGGAGCAAAGGGCCAAAGGTGCATCTAGGCAGGCCTGTCTATGTTGCGCGGGGGGCCATCAGCCTGGCACAGCAACAAAGCCAGCGTGTAGATGTGGAAGGGACATCTCTGAAGCCGAGCAGGTCAGGGAAGAGTGGGGTCACGAGCCGGCTACCACTCTCACTCCCCGGGACTCAGGGAAGGCTGCTTGCTTGCCTTTGTTCCTGCCTGAAGCACTGGCCAGGGGCCATGTATGTAAGTCCAGGCAGGATTAGAAAGTGACACATTAGTGGCGTCCTCACCCCTCCCCGTGTAGCTGGGAAGTGCGTCCTTCCCTCTTCAAAGTGATCCTCCACGAGGGCTTGTCCACGGTCACTTCCTTCAGGACCTGGGTTTGCGAGACAGGCAGGAAAAACCTCCCAGGGCCCCTTCGTCATCTTTCCGTTTTATATGTTCCTCTCAAAGCACCCCATGACCACATGAGCAGCGCACACCATGGGATGCAAAGCGCCCAATAACTAAACCTGGCCTGCTCTGCAACTCACCACACATTGTCTCATAAACTAATCCTTCTCATCTTTACAACAGCCCTGTGAAGAATTAATAATAGCCGCCTGTGTTTATGGTTTATTGAGAGCTTACTAAGTGCTGGGCACTGTGCAAAATCACCTCGTTTAATCCAACAGTGCTGTGAAGTGGTAATTCGTCACCCCACTGGATAGATGGTGATAGAAGTATGCAGTGAAGCCACTTCCTGGGGATGAGAACTAACCTGGGACTTCCAAGCAGGTCCTTGGCTTTACATGGAGCAGAGAAGGCAGGAATGATCATTAACTGAGTTTATACTATGTGCCCCACGACCCCGTGAGAGCTCAGGGGCCAGAGAGGTCACTCAATGTCCCAACAAAGTGACTGCTATTGTAACTGTAAGATGCATACCGTCTGCAATTGATGCCCGAAGGCTTTGGCAGAAATGGCAGAAATCGGAGCCATGGTGCAGAGTCCCGAATAGGCAAAGTCATTAATTTTTGACCAAGAGAATTTCAGTGTTGCCATCTTGCAAACATCTGGAGAAACAGTCTCGGCAGCCGAGCCCTTCGAATAAATTTCATCTGATTTGACCCGCCCTTCTGTGAGGGGTGTAGGACTGATGAAGAAACTGGGACCCATGGAGGTCAACCAGCCCCAGGTCACTAGGTCTGCTGAAGTTAAGCCGGTGGACCCCTAGCCTGATGCCCAAGCTCTCACCCCAAACCCTGGGCAGGGCCACCCAGTCACCGGGGTTAATTTGGGGGGGAAATAAAACTTGATATTCAGGCAGTCCTAACAGAATGCCAAGGTTGCCCTCCAGTGACAGTTAGCAAAGGCAGAGACTCGTCAAAGCTAAGGTAGAGAGAAGATTCCTGGGGAAGTAAGGTATTTAAAAAAAAAAAAA
>NW_024412433.1:7399435-7399745 GCF_014898765.1 Herpailurus yagouaroundi
AAAAAAAAAAAAAAAAGGCCTTTATCTTCAGAAGGTTCTAGGACTACATTATCACATCTCCACATGGGGGTGGCTGCAGGAAGCTGAGGTGACAAGGAAGCAGAGGTCCTCAAGGCTGGGCCAGGAGGCAAAACCGTCATCTACTCTGCTCAGAGCCCCTGGGGAGGGGCCAGTATGGAAGCAGCTAGTGTAGAAGCACCTTTAGACAAGGCCCTCTGCAAACTGGCTATCTCACACCAACGTTCAGACCTGTGGGAAAGTGCATGCAGTTGGATTTGTTTTCTGCGTTCTGGAAACCTCCTTTGCCTCC
>NW_024412433.1:7399845-7484540 GCF_014898765.1 Herpailurus yagouaroundi
GGGTCAATGTGCTTGCCTTTTTTTTTTTTTTTTGGTTTTTGCAAACCCCATTTCCCCCCCAGCCCCCCCCCCCCCCCCCCCCCCCCGTGAAAATGCTATCACCTTCTTTTTGATTTGGAATCCAGCCCCGTGGAAAGGGAACAGCACCTACCCAGGTCAGGCCCACCTGCACAAAACAGCTGGCAGGGCCACCCACTAAGACACCCCCACGCCCCCAACCCCTGCCACCAGGGACAGAAGGCCTTTCCCAGGCTGGGGGTGTGGGACCAGGCTTCAGGGGAAAGCGTGGAGCCCTAGCCCCAGGCCCATCTGGGGCTTTCTTTCTCCCTGCAAGCCCAGCCTAAACCTGCATTCCCCTCCCCCTATTTCAAACCATGGAAATATTCCCTCTCCTCTCCACAGTTTCTGTCTTTCAAATGCTTGGCAGGCTTGTTGGGAGTCCCCTGAAGCCCTCAGCTCCTCCCCTACCAACATCTTAGCTCCTTGTACCAGTTTCTTTTCAAGAATTTAAATTTTAACCCCTATTTTTCTTATTGAAGGCAACCCAGGATATCAAAGAGAAACCACCCATCAACTCAAGACCCTGATGCTTGTTCGCTTCCTGGGATTTCCTTCTAGCCGCGGGCGCCGGGGGGGCGGCCCCCCCGGTCGGAACTTTTCCCATGGTTTTTGCTTTAAAAGGCCCTCAGTCCCGGTCATCTTTATACTCTCCGGGATCTGCCCGGGAGAGACTCTGGTCCCATCAGCACTGGAGACAGCCCTGGAGACACAGGCCGGCCTTGACACCCAGTGCTGCCACTGGCTTGGGAGACACTCAGGCTGGTGAGCCCTCTGCAGACTGAGTGCCCTGCAGGGAGATAACAGGCCTGCACTCAGCCCCTGGCACCCAGTAAGCAGCCAAGGAGAGGGAGCTATTTTTAAAAGTAGTACCTGTCTGCAGCCATGAAGAGGAAGACAGCTTCCAGGGCACCTGCTCTGAAGAGCTGCCCACTCTCAAACGGACCTCGAACAGCTGTCGCCATCTTTAGCATTCTGGGGGAAACCCGAATCCACAGCCTGCCGAGGTCCCTTATTCAGACTCTCCGTGAAGCCGGTGCTCAGTGGCAGCCCAGCCCAGCCTGTGTGAGAGGGTCAGGTCTCTTGCCAGGGGTCACTCGGAAAGGCTCTTTACTGACTGGGGCCGGCACTACATGCTGGGGTGGGGTGGGGTGGGGTGTGGCAGGCTGGTATCCCTCACCGGCATGCCCACAGCCGTGGGCCGGTGACCTGGGAAAGCCCCTGGCCTGGCCAAAAGGGTCCCGGTAACCCCTAACTTCAACCCCACCAAAGTCCACTAGGGATGGGATGAGGGGACAGCGGCAAGGGTGCAGGGTTAGGTGTCCAGTGTCCATCCAGTGCTCAGCCCCTCCTGGTTCCGTGAATCACTTGCTCTCTCAGCTTCCACCGTGCAGAGCCCCTGGGTTTTCTTGGTTTTCACCTCACCAGAATAACCCTGCCATTAGGAAGAAAGAAGCCAGGCAGGCTTTGTCTGTCTGAGGCTCAGCCATGAGAAACTCCCCAGGGACCCTGGCGGGGGAGGGGGTGGTTCTCGGGAGGATGGCAGTGCCCCAGAAAATGTCTTGGTGTGGGAGGGTGGCATCCACTCCAGCACCCGGGGGCTCCCCTGCTTTTCTTTATAGCGAAAGGCCTTGTATGGAAATCAGGCACTGCCTTTTCAAACAGGCAGGCACCGGCTGCTCCGAGTGTGGTCTCTAGATCAGTGCCATCGTGGTCACCCAGGATTGTTAGAAACGCAGAATCTCAGGCCCTGCCCCAGACCTGCTGAATCAGAACCTCCATTTTCACAACACCTGTGGTGCCCAGGCACTTCCAAGTCAGAGAAGGGCACTGTGCCAGACTGTCCCCAAAGCCAATGGCCTTTCCAGGGATGCTCCTGGCTCTCTGTGGATGTCCCTAACGGTGCCTATCCAGATGAGTCTCAGGACACCCCAAGGTCACAGGACAGTTGTTTCTCCCCCATAGTCCGGATGCCCAGGTCTCTGAGTTTCTGGTTTCCTATCTTTAGAGGGTCCTCCCTAGCTGTCAAATCATCTGCTCCTCCCTCTCTCCCTGGACAGAAACTTCCTTCCTCCATTCTTCCCTCCCTCTTTCCTTCCCTCCAATTTGCCTCAGGCTGGGAGCAGGCCTGGAAACCAGATCTCCAAGTGTGTTACAACTGCGTGCAAAGTAAGAGGAAGCAGACTCTGAAGGGGGGGGGGGGGAATGTACAACAGTGACACAGGGACTGAGGAGTTAAGTTAAAGCTCGAGCCCAGAGTCTTTGATTTCCAATCAGTTCCTGGCTTGCCCTGATTCCATTCATCTGCTCACTCACCACCTGGCTCCCGTCTACCTGGGGCCTCTCCAGAGCTGAAGCAAAGCACAAAGACCAGTCCCGGCGGGCAGGCAGATGTACAAAGAGGCTGTTGAGCGGTGATAAGGCCGGAACTTGGGCAGAGCTGGAGGGGAGGGAGGCGGCTGGCTGGGACTGCGGAGCAGGAACGACAGGGGAGCACAAGTGCAGAGGCCAGGGAGGGAGCCACTGTCACCAGTCCAGTCCAGAGGTGCGGGGATGTCCCAGAGGGAGGGAGTGGAGTCTGCTCCCACAAGGCATTCTGGGAGATTTGTGTGCTCCCGAGGGCAATGGGGGTGGGGAGGCTACCTGGGTTCTTCTCCCCAGGAATGTCAAATTGAGCAAGGTCAGTCCTTTGCTGGGAAGGTGCGGCATGGGGTGCCTCCCCAACACTTCCTATAAAAGCCATGAGGGGCCAGGAAACAAGGCCAGAGGTGCCCCCCCCTGGAAACCTAACTCTCCAGGAGGTTCCCAGGAGCCTTGTGGATCGGAGCGGATGGCTTCCCCCAAACAACCCGAGGTTCCACACCAACTCAGTCAGGATTGCGGCAGCCCTAGCAGTGCCCCCACTGCTCCTCAGCCCTCAAACCCAGGAGTCAGAGAGACAAAGAGCAGGGGAAGGCCCCGAAGAAGGGGAGGCCAGGGGCCCCAGGCCCAACTCAAGTGGCCTGTGGGAGGGACTCGGCCGTCCCTCCAAACAGGAAGGAAAAGCACCCGGGGCCGCAGCCTCTGGGCCCTCGGTCTCCATCTCCGTCCCACTACTTCACTGCCCCCCAGTCCTTTTCCCGCATCCCCCGCTCTGGGCCGGCACCACCTCAAACCCAGCAGTTCTGCTGGGGGCCACGGGACCTGCAGGTCCATAGTGGAAAAAATATGGGGCTGGAACCAGAGGGACCTAATTAAGGCTCTGACTGCATGCCGAGCGGTCACACGATATGGGGGACAACCTGAGAAGGTGGACATTTACCTGTGTCCACATCTCACTTACAGGCCTGTGCCTGCATGGCGTGTGGTCAGTGGCACCGCTAGAGGGAAACGCATGGCCCGCACGATGGCCCCCCTTTCCTCTGACAGCCTGTGAGCTGCGAAGCTCCCCAGAGGCAGTCACCGGGGCCACAGTGCAGCTCCAGAGGCAGAGCTCAGCCCCTCCACAGGGGTCAAGTCACCCCTACCCTGGCCCTTGGGTGGGCATGGGGATTGGAGAAGAAGTTAGTCCCACTCAAGCATAAAGACCTGTGCCTGCGTTCCCAGGACAAACCCTATGGAGGGAGGGGAACGTCACAAGGATCAACAATACTAAGTGCGATCCATTAGAAACTGGAGAGTATGGAGAGTCGGGGTGAGGGGACGGGCAACAGCCCAGTAAGAGCAGGGCCAGGCCGGTGCAACTGGTAACAGCAGAATGAGACACCCGGCAGGGACCGGCCTTACAGGTTATCATGAGGAGCCTGGACCCTATCCCATGGGCAATGGGGAGCTATGGAATGTTGTATGTTGTCCCCAACCCACAGAGGATTCTGAAGAGGGATGCAAGGTGATGAGACCCGGGCTCTGGCAAGAGGTCACAACATGTAAGATGGATAAGGGGAGGCCAGCTGCCCCAGGCAACCTGCAGGGGTGATGCCAAGGATGGCTGAGATCTGGAGCCTGAGAAGATGGGGGCAATAATGACATTAATGAGGGAGGCTACGGGTGCCTGGGTGGCTCAGTCGGTTAGGCATCCGACTTCGGCTCAGGTCATGATTTCACGGTTCGTGGGTTCAAGCCCCATGTCTGGCCCCACCTGACAGCTCAGGGCCTGGAGCCTGCTTCGGATTCTGTGTCTCCCTCTCTCTCTGCCCCTCCCCGACTTGTGCTCTGTCTCTCAAAGATAAATAAATGTTAAAAAAATTTTTTTTAATAAAAAAAAAAAAAAAGAGAGAGAGGCTAGTGGCACAAGGAACAAGAGTACAGGCCTTCTGGGTTCAAATTCCAGTTCTACCTCTTACGTGATGGGTGACCCTGGGCAAGCTACCTAGCTTCTCTCTGTCCCAGGGTCCCCATCTGTGAAACGGGGTGACAACAGAACCCACCAAATGGTGTTTGAGATACAAATACTAACAGCAGTGCCTGCACGCAGTAGGTACTCTACAAGTGGTGACTGCTAGGTGTTTTGGGGGAGGGGGGGGAGCCCAGGGCTCAGTAAAGCTGACCATTGTAGGGTGGGGTGGGCAAAGCATGAGGAGGCATTTAGGGAGGGGACAGAGACCCTATCACTGAGGCCAAGCAGGGCAGCGCTGGATCTGGGGACAGCACTTCTCCAAGGCCAAGACACAAGACAGAGCTCGCCAGGTCCCCATGGACATAGAGCTAGGACGGTCAGCAGCCAGACCTTGTCAGTAGAGGGTTGATGCCAGGACTGCCGTCCCAGGCACGATCAGTGTTCCCTGAGCAGTGCCAGGTGGCCTGGGGGTCCCCCTCGGAGGTGTCTAACCCCAGAGCTGGCGTCAGCTGCAGCCTCAATCCGTCCTCTGTTCCCACCAGGAAGGGGCAGAGGGGCCAGCCCTGGGGACGCAGTTTGAATGTCTTAGACAATGTCCTCCTACTTCCTTCCAATCTGATCCAAGCCTGCAGAAGGTTAAGCCTTTGTCCACCCAGAGGCAGCCACACTCTTCACACCATTCACTTCAGAATCAGACCCCGGTGTGGCTGGGAACAGTCCACTGCTCCCCGCCCGTCCCCCTACACTAAGGTTCCGCCTGGCCTGGAACCAGGAACCGGCACAGGGAGGCTGCTGCTGGCACTGGCTCACCTCCAAAACCAAAGACTTTATTTTCATCCCACAACACAGGGGGGCAGTTAGGCTAAGACTGAGAGAAAATAAAATCAGGCCTGGATACCCTTCCACCCACCCCTCCTACAAGAGAGGGGCCCCTCTCAACACAGTACTAGAAGACACTAAAAGGAATGAGAGACATCAACGCATGTGACTGCCAGCCAAGATGGCGACTGGTCCCATGCACTCACTGCGTATCCACCTGTAGACCCTTCTAAAAGGAGAGGAAATCAGAGATACAAGAGTCATGATGATAAAGAGGAGAAAGGAGGTCTGAGGAGGGGGAGCTTGAGAAAAGGAAGGCATCAGCAAACAATCGTCAAAGACAAAAAGCAGAGGAGGAGTGTAATTGGTGAAATCTGCCCAAGGAAGCCAGTTGGGCCCTCCCATCCCAGAGCTGAGATGGATGGTGTTCGGCCAAACTCTTTGTTAAAATGGAAGGATTACTTGAGGCAAAGTAGGAGCTTTAGGGAAAGTTGGCTTAGAGAGGGCAGTTGACACAGACACATCCCCACCCCCAAATACGCAACACTCTTAGCTGCCAGGGATCTACAGCCACAGGCAAAGAGAAAATCAAAGTGGGGGAGGGCAGGGCGCCTGGATGGCTCAGTCGGTTAAGGGTCCGACTTCGGCTCAGGTCATGATCTCACAGTTCTTGAGTCAAGCCCCGTGTTGGGCTCTGTGCTGACAGCTAAGAGCCTGGAGCCTGCTTTGGATTCTGTGTCTCCCTCTCTCTCTGCCCCTCCTCTGCTCATGTTCTGTCTCTGTCTCTCTCTGTCAAAAATAAACATTAATGGGGCGCCTGGGTGGCTCAGTCGGTTAAGCGTCCGACTTCGGCTCAGGTCATGATCTCGCGGTCCGTGAGTTCGAGCCCCGCGTCAGGCTCTGGGCTGATGGCTCAGAGCCTGGAGCCTGTTTCCGATTCTGTGTCTCCCTCTCTCTCTGCCCCTCCCCCGTTCATGCTCTGTCTCTCTCTGTCTCAAAAATAAATAAACGTTAAAAAAAATTAAAAAAAATAATAAACATTAAAAAATTTTTAAAAGAAAGAAAGAAAGAAAGAAAGAAAGAAAGAAAGAAAGAAAGAAAGAAAGAAGGAAAGAGGGAAAGAAATCAAAGGGACTCTTGATTAAAATGGTGGCAGTGAGTGTCCCAGAGGAAAGACTTCCACATTCAGGCATCTAAGAGCTCCCAGTCATGGGTTGCTCCCTGCCTGGTCTCCAGAATCCAAGCCCCTCCTATATATACAAAAACAGATGGACACAAGAGAGCCATGGTCCACTGGTCAGGAAAAGATCCAAAAGGAACACTGTTGGGCTCCACCCCTTCTTTTCTCCCTTACAAACCTCCATTTGGCCAGGTTCCTGCCCCTTAGGAAAGGGCAGTCACTGGCCCGGGTGGGCCCTTGACCCAATGCTGGCCAAAGGGATGCCAGAGGCTGGCTTAGGGGATCCATCTGGGAAAGACTTCTCATTTTTTTTTAATATTTTATTTATTTTTTGAGAGAGCATAAGCAGGGGAAGGGCAGAGATACAGAGAGAGAGAGAGAGAGAGAGAGAGAGTGTGGGACAGAGGATCTGAAGTGGGCTCTACACTGACAGCAGCAAGCCTGATGTGGGGCTCGAACTCTAGAACCGCAAGATCATGACCTGAGCTGAATTCAGATGCTCAACCGATGGGGCCACCCATGCGCCCCAAGATTTCCTCATTGTTTAGAAGAACTCTAGCTCTTTCCTGCCTCTGATTTTGTCACAGCTGTATGTGACTTGGGGAACTCACCATCTTGCTACCCGCCCCCAGATGAAGGCAACACAAAGACTGGAGGGGTGGGGAGGACCGAACTCGGGTCTCCGACAGCAACCGCCAACCGTGCCCAAGGGCCACCCGGATGCTCTGGACACCCTGTTATACGAGATGATTCTTCACTGGTGGGTTCAGGGCAAGGTTTTCCATGACTTGAGCCAAGGGCCTCCCAACTGATACAAGGCAGAATGGTATATACAGTCTCAACACTCACGTTCAGCAACTGGTACCTAATCTGATGGCAGCCATCCCTTGGAAGAGAAGATCCTGCGGCTTCCACTCTCCACAAGTCGTAAATAGCTCTACTATTTTCCAAGAGGTATTGAACAGGGACATCATAATTTTACAACAAAAATGATTAAGTTTTCTTTTAGCTGTGAGATTCTAATCTGTTCCCTCCAAACCAGGGGATCTCAGCTGTGGAGAGATGGGCCTTAAACCCCGCGAGAAGGTGGATGCCCTTAGCAAATGGGTGCCCACAACCCGATATGTGATTTCAGAGGTTCCGAAGACCTGAGGCAAAGAGCTCCGGGGGCGTGTGAGGGGCTCAGTCGGTTGAGCCCCAGACTCTTGATTTAGGCTCAGGTCATGATCCCAGCCAAGGTTGTGGGCTAGAGCCCTGCATAGGGCACTAGGCTGAGTGTGGACCCTGCTTGAAATTCTCTCTCTCCCCCTCTGCCCCTCTCTCCAGCTAGTGCTCTCTGGATGGGCTGGGCTGGGCTGGACAAGCTCCAGCTATCACCATAGGGCTCAAAGGAAACTTGAAGGTCAATACTCCATCCCCCAGCCTCCCTAAGCCCTGCCGCAAACTTCTCACCCCAAGGAATTGGGCAACCCGCATTCCAGTGAAACCCCAGAGAAAAGGCTTAACACCTTCCAGACAATTCTTTCCATTTCTCAACTACTCCAACCATGAGAAAGTTTTCTTCTTTATACTGAACCAAAGCTATAGACTCTTTTCCTTGTGGCCTCCATGGTCAAGTGGGTCCCATCACACTTCAAGCGGTCAGCTGTCATCCTCCACCTTGAGGACCCTCAGTCCCAGGGCTTCCCTCGCTCAAGGACCTGGATCCCCTCCCAGTCCTGGCTGGCTGCTCTTCCCTGACTACATCCATAAAGACCAGGACCCCTACCCTGAATGCAGCAGCCTGAAGTCACAGTGCTCCCCACATCTTCACGGGGGCCACTAGGCCACATGAAGTGTCTTGCACACAGGTGGTGGCTGGCCTTTCCAGGACTTGCAGTCTTCCTGTCTAGCAGCATCATTTATATCCAGCTCACTGTTGGGGCGCCTGGGTGGCTCAGTCGGTTGAGCATCTGACTCTTGGTTTCGGCTGAGATTGTGATGTCACCTCACCGTTTGTGAGTTTGAGCTCCATGTCGGGCTCTGCACTGACAGTGTGGAACCTGCCTGGGATTCTCTCTCTCCCTCTCTCTCTCTGCCCCTCCCCTGCTCATGCTCTTTCTCTCTCTCTCAAAATAAACAAACTTAAAAAAAAAAAAAATCCAGCTCACTGTTAAGAGTTTGAGTTTCTCAAGGGCAGTGGCTCCTCTGGTTCAATCTGTGCTATCCCAGCACCCAGCAGGTGCTTAGCTGAATGAATGAATGAATGAATGAGTGGCTCACAAACAGTAGATAAGAGGGCTCGTCATCATCATCATTATGGTACCACAGCAGATTATGGTTAGCAAATGTATAGACATTGATGGCTGTGGGACCCCAGAGGTAAGAACACTGGGGAAGGGGTCACAAAAGGTCACGCAGCCTTGGAACCAACAAATCTATGTCCTGGCAGAGCACTGACTATGATCAAGTTTCATCCTGCAGGATGGTGTGGTCCTTGCTCCAAAAACTCAGGTGTCCCTGTACCTGGGCCTTCCAAGGATCATCTAGGATTTAGGACCAGTAGTGCCCTTCGATCACTAACACTCAAGGGACACAGGAGCTGAAAGAGGCTTGTAGAGGCAGGACTATATGATGCGGAGGAGGACAGGCACTGAATGCGTGAGGGTGAGAGTGAGTGTGAGCACACATGTCACATGTGTGGACACACGAGGGTGCACACGATGCAGATATTCACGAAGCAGGAAACTGAAAGCAAACGTGTGCAAAGCCTGGAAGGTGTGCTGGGCTCCTCCAAGGAGCATCTCTTCGCCGGGTCTGGTGGCTGTGGCTCCCAAGGCCCGACTGAATCAGCACATTTTATTTTAATTTTTTTTTTAATGTTTATTTATTTTTTTTTGAGACAGAGAGAGACAGAGCATGAACGGGGGAGGGGCAGAGAGAGAGGGAGACACAGAATCGGAAACAGGCTCCAGGCTCTGAGCCATCAGCCCAGAGCCCGACGTGGGGCTCGAACTCATGGACCATGAGATCGTGACCTGAGCTGAAGTCAGACGCTTAACTGACTGAGCCACCCAGGCGCCCCTGAATCAGCACATTTTAGAGACCACTGGCTCAGCCACACCATGAGGACCCTCCTCAAATTCAAAGGAAGGAGATATTCCTTTTTTTTTTTTCCCTTTCCTTTTATTTATTTATTTTGAGAGAGAGAAAGGAAGAGGGGCAGAGAGAGAGAGAGAGAGAGAGAGAGGGAAAGAGAATCTCAGCGCAGAGCCTGATGCAGGGCTCGATCCCACGAACCCCAAGATCATGACCTGAGCTGAAATCAAGAGTCGGAGGCTTACCCGACTGAGCCACCCAGGCGGCCCTGAAAGGAGGTATTTCTATTTCTATTTACTAGTTGGACTATGGGTACGATCCGGCTAGAGTATAAATAGAGCCCCTGAGACCTCACGGCTTTGAAACCAGGCACTTATTAACTAACCTTGCAAGGGATTCATGAAATGAATCATGAAATGTGATTCTCATGAAATGTGAAGGCTCTGTAACAAGGGTGGAGGAGACTTCTCAGAGGGAGTGAGGTGGGGAGAGTGGGGAGCAAGGAAGAGGAAGAAACTCCCTGCAAAGATCTGACCGCCAGGAGCTGGGAGCCCCCTCCCAGTTCCCCTCCGTGGTGGTCAGCACACCTCATTTGGCAAATGGAAACAACCAGTGCTTGAACAGGTCTAAGAAAGAGTTCCAAGTCAAGGTGTCTTTCTGCCAGAGACCAGGGTCCCGAAACAGAAGCCAACCTGAGTTCTGGCTGAACGCCCCCCAGGAATTCAGACTAGCCCAGGGTTCTCTTGCCCCACCCACGGTCGGCAAGGTCAAATGTGCAAAATCCAGTGCGGGTGTGGGAATTTCAAATCTAAGGCAGGTCACCGTGGACTGAAACTCCAATCAGGAGTCAGAAGCTCTCGTCGCCTTTCTCTAAGGCACCTTCCTCATCTTCAAAGTCAATTCGCTCAGAAGATGCACCTGAGAGTGGGTGCGCTGCCTCTCCTCCCCCCTAGCAACCCTCCCCCCTCTGCACCTCTACTGCAAATGCCTGCCCTCTAAGTCTACACCCTTTCTTTCTCCCTCCCTCAAGGAGGAGACTAAGGAGGAGAAAAATAAATGGGATAAGGGTGGGCAACATAAGAAATGAACAGTCCCATAACATCCTCGCCTTTTCTGGGCTTAGTGGTGACGTGGGCGTTGGAGGGGCATCTACAACGTCACCATTTCGGATTCTCAATAAAAAGACAACTTTCCCAGAGCCAAATGCTCCTCTCTCCACCCTTTCTTTGGGGGAATGAAAGACAAACTTTTAGTATAGCTACAAAAACACAGCAGCCACATTTTGAGGTGCTGCATTTGTTTTTGTTTTTGTTAATGTTTATTTATTTTTGAGAGAGACAGAGACAGAGTGCGAGCAGAGGAGGGGCAGAGAAAGAAGGAGACACAGAATCTAAAGCAGGCTCCAGGCTCTGAGCTGTCAGTCAGCCCAGATGTGGGGCTCGAACCCACGAACCATGAGATCATAACCTGAGCCGAAGTCGGACGCTTAACCGACTGAGCCACCCAGGCGCCCCTGAGGTGCTGCATTTGGGTCCTACCCTTAAGTGGCCACCCTCAGTATCTCCTGTTGAAAGAGGCCCCCGGATAAGCCCTGGGTAATTAAAGTTTCCCGTCTGGCCTTGACCTCGACCAGCTTCTGTTACAGCCCTGGACACAAACCCAGAGTCAGTTTCTTCTGGGCCTTCTCACTCTTCGTTTAAAATCAGGCCACTGTTCTCTTGGCTCAGGCTATCCAGTAACACACTTGGAAATGAAGAGGGAGCTTTCTCTGGCCAGGATGATGGTGCCTCTGGCTTCCCACACTCACTTGAAAATTCTCTTCCTCCTACAACACAGCATTTGGCAGCCAGGCTCATTTGCGGTAGGCCCCAGGGGTACAAAGACAAGTGACCCCCAGCCCAAGAACCCAACATCCTCACAGCTGGGTCGGGGGAGGGATCCAGTTCTTTCGCCAGACCTTGACAATGCAAGATATCCCTAAGCAACACTTCCAAATAGAAAAATCAAACTTAAGAGATCAAAGCACATTCGGCAGTACCTGCATGCATTTCTCTAGCTCAGAACAAAAGGAACAGGCGTACTTTATGCCCATCAAGTCAGGTTTTGAGTGAACTAAGGCGACATCAGAATCTGGATCTGGCAACTCTGATTAAACTGAAATTTTTGCTGAAAGTGAGTGCACTCCTGGGACGACTGGGGGTGTGGGGGTGAAGGGAGGGGTGGAGGGTACTGCTGTCCGTTCTGTGTTTTGTAGTTAGATAGCAGCTCCATTCCCATTAGGATTGGGCTTTGGGAAGATCGATCCTCCTGCTGAGGGTAGGAATATGGAGGCTTTGGTTAAGGCTCTGACGTCCCCAAATCCGAGGGCCTCCTTGGGCAGGCCTGCCTACTCCGGCTCCCCAATCCCTCAGGAGGCAAGGAGAAGGTGGTCATGGTGCCTCAAGGACTGGGAAGCCCTGCTCACTTGCGGTAACGGGTTGAAAAGGGTGCCCCCTGCCAAATTCACGGCCACCCAGAACCTCAGAATGTGATCCTGTTTGGAAATAGGATCATCGCATATGTAATAAATTAAACTAAGATGAAGTCGTACTAGATTAGGGTAGGCCCTAAATCCAATGACTGGTGTCCTTACAAGGGGGCCATGTGAGGACACACATACAAGGAGAACACCATCAAGAACACCTGGGCGGCTCAGTCGGTGGAGCATAAGACTTCGGCTCAGGTCATGATCTCGCGGTTCATGAGTTCGAACCCCACGTGGGGCTCCGTGCTGACAGCTCAGAGCCTGAAGCCTGCTTCAGATTCTGTGTCTCCCTCTCTCCCTGCTCCTCCCCAACTTGTGCTCTGTCTCGCTTTGCCTCTGTCTCTCAAAAATAAAGAAATGTTAAAAAAATTTTTTTTTAATTCAAGAAGTAATAAATAAACATTTAAAAATTAAAAAAAAAAAAAAGAATACTTGAGGCACTTGGGTGGCTCAGTTGATCAAGCCTCCGACTTCCGCTCAGATAATGAACTCATGGTCCGTGGGTTCAAGCCCCACATCGGGCTCTGCACAGACAGTGATAGAACAAGGCAGAGATTGGAGTGACGGGTCTGTAAACCAAGGTTATGCCAATGATCGCTGGTGACCACCAGAAGCTACAAGAGGCATGGAAGGATTCATTCTTCTTCCCTCAAGCTTCTGTAGCCTCGCACAGCCCTGCCGGTACCCTGAGTTCCGGTTCCAGCCTCCAGAAGGGTAAGAGAATGCATTCACGCTGTTTTGAGCCACCGGCTTTTGGTACTTTGTTACAGCAGCCGGAGGACGCTAATCCCGTCCTCCGGCAGTGGAGCGAGTGACTCCCATCGACAGAGCCTGGAAGGGCAGAAAGTCAGGGCAGAGCCCCAGGGGGACCAATTACTCACCAAGCAGCTAGGTCGCCACTCTGCAGCTCAAACTGCGGGAGGAATCGACTTCAAAGGATCGATCAGACATTGCTTTTGAATTACTGAGCAAAAAAAGGAGGACCCAAAATCTGCACATCCACCAAAACTACAGCTATGTGATCATCTGAAAATGAGGGGTTGCAAATCTCCTGGGCCCTCACCGTGGGCCCCGCATTGAGCTAACTGCGTCACATACGTTAGCTTATTTAATCCCCACAATAACCCCACAAGGCAGGTACTGTTCTATCCACACTTGACAGAAAGGGAAACTGAGGCACGGCGCTTTTAAGTAACCTGCCCGAAGTAGCCTTCCAGGTAGCAAGAAGTAGGGTCTGGGTCTGAACCCAGGAAGCCTGGCTCCGCGCTCATGCTCTTTACAGCCTCAACCCTGCTTCGGCAGTGCATCAGGTGTGGAAAGCCAGACAACAGGAAATAAGTTGGTGTGTGACCTGTTCTTGGGGGCTTATAAGATGCTTATGCTTTTATTTATGTGTAGAAAAGCAAAGGAAAAAGAAAAAGGTTGGAAGAGGCCACACTTCAATTGGGGACAGAAGCACAGTATTGATCAGTGCTGGCTGGACCGGTGCTGTGGCAGGTGACACTGTCGCAGGGCAGGGAGGAGAGTCAGGCAGGGGTCGGCAGGTGCAGGGCTCCTCCAGGCAGCATAGGAGCCCGGGAGGCCCCAGTAAGAGGTTTCCTCGCCCGGCCCTCAGTGAGGGCCAAGGCAGCTGAGGATAGGGGTCAATGCAGGAGTGAGCCGTCAGGTATTCAAGAGGACCTAACTATGCATGGTTTAAAATTTGTTGCTTTTTGGGGCGCCTGGGTGGCGCAGTCGGTTAAGCGTCCGACTTCAGCCAGGTCACGATCTCGCGGTCCGTGAGTTCGAGCCCCGCGTCGGGCTCTGGGCTGATGGCTCAGAGCCTGGAGCCTGCTTCGGATTCTGTGTCTCCCTCTCTCTCTGCCCCTCCCCTGTTCATGCTCTGTCTCTCTCTGTCCCAAAAATAAATAAACGTTGAAAAAAAAATTTAAAATTATAAAAAAAATAAATAAATAAATAAAATTTGTTGCTTTTTTAAGTCACGCAGGACAACAGGAAGAAGAAAATATGAAAGCGGGCCAGCAGAGAATCAGGGCTGGGCTGTGGGCAAAGCTGGGACCAAGGAGCTCCTTAGCAGGCTGCAGAGGGTCAGCAGCACTGCCAGGCTGGGGCAGGTGGCAAATCCCCGAATGGCCAGCCCCACAGCAGCCTTCCGGGTGGAGGCGGCCTGCCCCAGCCTGGGCAAAGGCAGCAGGGACAGGAGGCCCCTTGGGCGGATGGGCTCAGGCAGGTCCTGGAGCCAGCTGGCCATCTGGAGGGAGCTTGAGGTGGCAGGAGGGCAGGAAGCCCCCCAAGGCGTGGCAGGGCGATTGGTCTAGCCTAGTGACCGAAGGCACAGCAGGGCCCCTTCACAAGAGGAGGGGTTTGTCCATCACCTAGAGTCACTTGCCGAGCCGAGTCAGAAGTGTCTAGGGAACAAATCTCCCAACCTGGGGCCGCTGACCCTAGTGGGGTCGGGACAACAAGCGAAATTGGGCAGATGCACCCTGAAGGTAAACCGATGAGCTAGGAGGGAGGATGGCGAGTTTGTGGAAGCCCAGCCTTGGGGTCATGCAATCCCTGTTTTTGTAGGAGGTGGGGAGCCTGAAGGTGTGACACAGGGCTGGAGCCAAAGTGGTCTCTCTGGGTTCTCACCAAACCCCTTGAAACGAACAGTTGCCTCCATTCTATGATGAAAGGCCAGAAGTGGTTAAGCAACTTGCCCACGGTCACAGTCACAGCTAATGACCCTGGACTAAGTGGGCTGTGTCCCCACCCTCCCCACACTCATGATGCATAACTGAGTCTTGACATCACGTGCCGGGGGGGCCTTTCCAAACACAGTGGGGAAAAAAAGACAGCATCCCCCAGTGGCCCCAGCCCCAGTAGCCACAGTGCTACCTGGCCCTCAGGGGAAGGCAGCGCTGTGCCCATCTTACCAGCAAGAAAACCAAGGCTTAGAGGGATCATGTAACTTGTTCAGGGTCACAGATCCCAGGCCCTGTCAGCCCTATGCTTGTCCGAATCCAAAGGTGACACTGCTCCCCCTGCCGTGCTGGGGTCTCCAGGTACTGCTCAGCTGACTCGAGCAGCTCTGCCTCTCTCCTCTTCTGGGACACAGGGATGGTTCCCAGGAAGGCGTCTCCGCAGCAGCTTGGGCCTCGGATCCCACTCCCTGCCGACAGGAGTCATGCAATCCAGCCATGACACTTGTGGCTGAAGGTAAACAAAGTGCCAGTGATCTGGGTCCAGGATGACCCAGGAAGGTCATTCACAAGCCACCAGCATTTGACCCTCCCTCCTCAGCAATAGCCTCCAGATTTGCCGGTGAAAGCCATTCTTCCCCAAGGCCAAGTCTGCTAGAGATAGGGCTGTACTCCTCCCTGCAGGGGTGGAGCACATGCCTCAGGCCTGGCCAATCAGAGCAAACAAGTCCCCTGGCCACAGCAATTGGTTGAGAGCCAGTAAGAAACAATAGCAAAGCTAAAGGGAGAGAGAGACAATAAGGCCTTTGCTGTGGTTACCCTTTCCCCCTGGACTGGAGCTGCTGTGGCCAGACTGCCACCACCAGGGATAAGCCACCTGAGAATGGGGACAACACAGAGAGGAAGCTGGCTTAAGAAAAAGAGAAACTAAGCACTGATAGTATCATCTGAGCGCCTAGGTCCAGCCATACCTGACACCAATTATGAGCCCATTAATCTCCTTTTTTGTTTATGCCACTTTTGGTTGAAAGTGACAGAAAACCCAACCTAGAATTCTGACTGACACCGCAGCTCTGGAGAACCACCGTCTGGCACCACACACAGGCTGGACTGGCCAGCTCTCTTGGGACCCTGGACCACATGTGCCTTCCCTTGAGCTTGACCTTTTTCCAGAGCCTGCTTCCTCATGGATGCCACCTTGCTTGTCCTCCTAAGGCCCTCTATGTGGACTCCCTTTATGACTCTTATGTAGCCAACAAACAAACTCAACCTTTCAAAGATTGTTCTAGAAAAAAATAGAATAAATAAAAGAAACCCAAGTCATCCCAAAGCAAACTGAAGAAGGAGGTCCCCAACATGCACCCCCCAGTCCAGCTGGACTGTTGGGAACTGCTGGTACATGGGAGCAAAGGAGCCAAAGCATACTCCCAAATAAAGCAAAGGGGCACTGACAAACCAAGTACCCATTGCGTTTCCATCTCCACTCCAAATGCTTTTCTTTTTTTTTTTTTTTTTGCCCCAACTCAGCTTTCCTTGATTGCCCAAACTAGACCCACCAGGTGTGAACACCAGAGAACAGTGCTTGCAAGCCAGGGACTGGGAAATCAGGGTGTCACGGAAACAGAGGAGGCAGGGAGGCTCCAGGTGCCAGCCTCCACTGACCTCCACACAGAGGCCGACGCTGGACAGCAGCCCAGCCTCAGGAAGGGCCCAAGGCTCTGGCCACCCAGTGCCGGCCACAGAGCCTTTAAATAGAACCTCAACGCGGAGCACAAACACATTCCAAGCGCTTTTAAAAACGCACTAAGTATGACCTGGCCGGAGGCCTTCGCTCCCCCAGGCATTTTTCCGGTCTTGGCCCAATTCTGGAAATAATATTAATAGCTCGGTTAGAAGCTTACGGTGTGCAAAATACTTTATGGCCTTAAAAGGCTGGAACCATCGCTGCTCTCTCTCTCTACAGATGAGAAAACTGAGGTCCAGGGACCTCGCAGGATACAAAGACAACTAGAGGGGGCTCTCTATGCTGCTTCCATCGCCCGGTGTTGGGGCGCGCCAGCAGCTCCCCGGCTCCGCGGGGCTTTCACAGCAGGACCCGCTGCCAGCTGCCACGTCCGGTTCCGACGGGCGCCTACTGCCCCAAAGCCAAGAAAGGGTAAAACAGATAAGGCGACGCCCCCAGGAGGCTCCCTAGTCACACTCGCTCCAGGAACGTCCTGATCTTTTGCAACGAGTTTAACAAACTCCCAGTTCTCAGCCTCTGTGGGTACATCAGACCCCGAGCGGCAGCCAAGGATAACTATCCCCTTTTGTTTTAAAAGATAAAAGGACAACGGGGCTAGTTTCTCCCTTGGGAGATACAGCTGGCAGGTGAGCCGCTGCGCGATTCTGTTTCCTAGAAGTTGCGCTGCGGGCAAATCTCGCAACCAGCGGCGCAGGGGCGGGACCCGTGGTCGGGACCCGGGAGCGTGGGACTCCGGCTCCGCTGCCCCGGGGAACTTCTGAGCTCAGTCCGGGAGAGCTGCGGCCACTGCCCTCGACGGCCGGGCCAGGACCGCCCCCCCCCCCGCCCCCAGACGCGCCGGCACGGACTCGGGGCGCGCAGGGCCTCGGGGGCGTGGGTTAAATGCTAAGGGCACCCCGGAACTCCTAAACTATCCCACCCAGTCCCACAAAGCAGAGCCGGGAAACCCGCCCACCCCCACCTCCCCCCACACACACCACGCCCCCACCTCCCGGGTCCCCAGCGCCGGGTGCTGGGGGGGGGGGAGGGGCGCAAGGCACAGGGCGGCGCGGGGCGCTCACTTTTTGAACATGCTCTCCAGGTCCCTGATGAGGCGGCGGCTGAACTCCGGGAACTCGGTGTAGGGGTTGAAGACCTTGCAGCGGCGGGGCCGCGCGGTGCCTTCGTTGATGTCCAGCCGTCGGTTCAGCTGCGCGCTCAGCTCGGCGTCGGCGCAGGCGGTGGGCGCCCGCGCGGGGGACTCGTGCTCCGGCGCCAGGGCTGCGCCGGGCGCGGGCTGGAGGCCGCCCTCCTCCACCTCCTCCCACTGCAGCCGCCGCTGCAGCTTGAGCGCCAGCTCCTGGCTGGCCATGGCGGCGGGCCTGGGGACCCGGGGGCGCGGAACCCGACGCAGGGACTGGACGGTCGGCGCGCTCCTCGCGGGCGCTGCGACTCTCTGCCAGGGCGGCCGGAATCCGGCGGTTGGGTGGAACCTCGGGCAGGGGGGCGGGGGGGCGGGGGGGGCGGGGGGGGGGGGGGCGGAGCCGCCGCTTTAAAGGAGGCGCCGGGGCTCGGGGACCGCCCGGCCGGCCAGGGGCCGCAGGTGTCTGGGCTTCCGGGGATCCCCACCCGCCGCCCCCTCCCCGGGGCTCGGGACGGGAGGCTGACCGCCCCCCGGGACACGGAGTGGACCCTCCGATCAACTCCGACCTTGCCGCCCGAGCCCTCTCGGAGGGAGACAGGGGACCCTGCGGTCCCCGGGGAAACGGCAGCGGGAAAGTTTCCCGACCGCTCGGGCGGTTCCTTTCTCGTTCCACAGAAATACCCCGGCTGGAGGTGCTCGCGGCCCAGGACCGGCTGGGGGTGGGAAAAACCGAGCTCCCTCAGGTGACACCCACGCGCCCCCATGGCTGGAAGTGGCACCCAGTGGCCGCGAGGTCTGGCAGTGGGAGGCGCCCGCTGGGGGGGGGGGGGGGGGGGGGGGGGGGGGGGGGGGGGAAGGGCTGCGTTTCTAACATTCGTTGA
This sequence comes from Herpailurus yagouaroundi, assembly GCF_014898765.1. NCBI lineage: Eukaryota > Metazoa > Chordata > Mammalia > Carnivora > Felidae > Herpailurus > Herpailurus yagouaroundi. The sequence goes on from NW_024412433.1 coordinate 7,418,251, forward strand.
AAATAAATGTTGCCAAAACATACTCAAAATACTAAACACGAATAAGCAAACAGAAAAGAGAGCAAGCAAAGGAGACAAAACTCGTGACTCCCCTGGAGGTAAGACCCCAGCGTGGCTTCGGGGGCTCTGGCTTTTTCTGTGACGCAAGAAAGAAGAGAAAAAGAAGCTCAAGAATAAATAAATAAATCAGCACTTTTAATAACAAAGGGACAAAACAAGTAAACTCGTCATTGTCCCTAAGGAAGGCTGATGCAGATGGCTGTTACATCAGCCAACCGTTGTAAACACTGGTCCGCCTCTGCCTGGATCACTCTGCTCTGACCACCTAGTGGGCTGCTGACCTCGGGGCGTGTCTGTGACCCCGGCTGAGCGCTGGGGCCTGAGACTGAGCACCAGCTTTTGGGGTGTGTGTGTGTGTGTGTGTGTGTGTGTGTGTGTGTGTACTGGGCAAGCAGAAGTCCTGCCAGGGATTGGGGGCATCTATAGAGGGCTAATGAAAAAGAGTTATTTGGGGGCACCTAGCTGGCCCAGTTGGTGGAGCACGCAACTGGATCTGAGGGTTGAGCTCGAGCCCCATGTTGGGTGTAGCGATTACTTACAGATAAAATATATATGTTTAAGTTTATTTTATTTTGAGAGAGAGAGCACACAAGCAGGGGAGGGGCAGAGAGAAAATTCCAAGCAGGCCTAGTGCCGTCAGGGCAGAAATCAAGAATCAGATGCCCAACCCACTCAGCCACCCAGGCACCTCTACAAATAAAATCTTTTTAAAAAGTTATTTATAAATACAGAGAACAGGGACACCCGGGTGGCTCAATCAGTTAAGCATCCGACTTCAGCTCAGATCATGATCTCACAGCCTGCTTGCTCCTTCTCTCTCCGTCGCTCAAATAAATAAAAAACTTTTTAAAAATTAAAAATAAAATAATAAATACAGAGAAAAAACAGGGATGCTGGAGGGGTGTCAAGTGGAGGGATGGGCTAAATGGGTGATGGGAATTGAGGGCACTTGTTGGGATGGACACTGGGTGTTATATGTAAATGATGAATCACCAAATTCTACTCCTGAAGTCATTTATTACAGTATATGTTAACTAACTTGGATTTAAATTAAAAATTTGAATTTTTAAAAATTAAAGAGTTATTTAAAACAAAAAGGTATTAGGAAATACTAAGTTTTTAAATAAGGGTGTCAAATAAAATCTTTTAAAATTTTTAAAAATGTTTATTTTTGAGACAGGGAGAGAGAGAGAGAGAGAGAGAGAGAGAGAGAATGAGAACCATCCAGGGAGGGGCAGGGAGAGAGGGAGACAGAGGATCCGAAGCGTGCTCTGTGCTGAAAGCAGAGCACCTGATGGGCTCAAACCCACCAACTGTGAGACTACGACCTGAGCCAAAATCAAGAATCAGATGCTTAATCGACTGAGCCACATAGGTGCCCTCAAAATATTTTAGGGGCACCTGAGTCACTCGGTTAAGTGGCCAACTTCGGCTCAGGTCATAATCTCACCGTTTGAGAGTTTGAGCCCCACATCAGGCTCTATGCTGAGAGCTCGAAGACTGGAGACTGCTTCAGATTCTGTGTCCCTCTCTCTCTGCCCCTCCCCGACTCACACCCTGTCTCTCTCTCTCTCTCAAAAATAAACATTAAAAAAAATAAAATAAAATCTCTTAACATTCCCGCTAAACAATTGTATCTGGTTCTGCAAAAGCAGCCATTTTTACATTAGATTTTATGCTTGAAATGACGAGTGATGGACCCTTTTATTTAAAAAAAAAATTTTTTTTTTAACGTTTATTTGTTTTTGAGACAGAGAGAGACAGAGCATGAATGGGGGAGGGTCAGAGAGAGAGGGAGACACAGAATCTGAAACAGGCTCCAGGCTCTGAGCTGTCAGCACAGAGCCCGACGTGGGGCTCAAACTCACGGACCACGAGATCATGACCTGAGCCCAAGTCGGCCGCTTAACCGTCTGAGCCACCCAGGTGCCCCTGATGGACCCTTTTAAATACATCACAGGATGCTACCCTTCTTGACCTGATGGTGGTGACTGCCTTTGCTTTGTTGTCACTTCTGTTTTGAGTACTTTATATGTGACATATTTCATACACACACCAAAAAAGGATTTAAAATTAATACTCTCCATCAACAAGAAACTGCATGAAAAGGTAATACAAAATGTAAACAATTGTTTCACATGCTAAAATTTACCACAGTTCACATTAAAGAATCTAATAGCTTTGGGGTACATGACTGGTTCAGTCTGTGGACTGCTCAATTCCTGATCTCAGGGTCATGAGTTTGAGCCCCATGTTTGGTGTACAGATTACTAAAAAAAAAATTAAAATAAAATAAAAATAAATTATAATAAGATCTTCAAAACCAAACTAATAGCTTTGCCTTTTCTATCACTTATGAATAGAACATAACACTGAAACTTCTCATGTTCCTGAGAGTGGATTTTGAATGCAATTCAACTTTGTCCTTTAAATGTTTCTAAAGGATGAAGCCCTCTTTTTTACAGGTTTACTTAAAGTTTGGACATGTGCAAACACTTGTCATACCATTGTTATGATCAAGGTAATAAACATATCCATCACCTCCAAAAATTTACTTGTGTCCCCTTGGGTTTTGTTTTGGGCAGTTTTTTGGTAACAACACTGAACGTGAGATTTATTCTCTTAAACCTTAAAATCCAAAATACATGCTCTATATTACACAGTGGATCTCTAAGGAAGTACTTTTGCATAGTGTGCATGTGAAATACGAGCTGTCCCCTGGGTGCAACTCAAAAGGCATGTCACCTGCGAGGGACAGAGTTTGGTGGCTGTGCCCACCAGGCCTCCCCCAAGCTTCCTTGCCACTGAGGTACTGGCAGAGGATGGAACTCCTCCGAAGCCATGCCCACCCCTGGCAGCAAAGCCGCAGATACCCACGATACTCACCAGGCAACTCCCAGTCACCCCCCCAAGAAAGAAGTCTCGGTATCTCACTAGTGACCCCAGGTGAATCACAGTCACTGCCATTGCTGGAAAAGCCCTGCTCTCCAGTCCGCCTTCTGCAGTGTCCAGCTGGGTGCCTGACAAACTCAAAACATGACTGCTGAATGATGGGTCAATATCACTAGTCCTGTGCAAATATGATACACGTTTTGTAAAATAAATTTCTTGTTTTTAAAGTTTATTCATTTATCTTGAGATAGAGAGAACCAGGGGGTAAGGAACAGAGAGGCTGGGGGTGGTGGTGGGGGACAGACAATCCAAAGTGAGCTCGATGAGCAGAGAGCCCGACACAGGGCTTGAACTCAGGAACCGTTAGATGATGACCTGAGCCGAAGTCGGACGCTTAATTGACTGAGCCACCCAGGTGCCCCTGTAAAAGAAATTTCTATATAAAGAAGAGAAAAGGGAAAGCTGTAAATGTGAGAAGTCAGATCGTTTTCATTCTCTGTTAATTCTCGTTTTTCTGAATTTTCTACAGTGAGTATAAACACTGTTATCATCAGAAAACAAATGTTATGTTTAAAATCAAGTATTGGCAGGTGGATATTTTCACTGTAGAGCAGCTGAAAGTGCTTCTTCACCCTGCTGTCCTCTGGTGAGCCGCTAACTTTCCCCTGGGGTGGCTAAAGGAGGTTCTGCTTTTCGTAGGGAGACCAAATGTGTTTTAACTCTAAGACTTGTTTTTCAATGATTGCTGTGTAACAAACTATCCTCAAACCTGGTGGCTCTAAACAAGTACATCTACTTGGCTCACATGTCTGCAATTTGGGCACAACTTCATGGGACAAATCTCTTTCCTGACCCACTTGGGTTAAGTGGGAGCAGCTCCAAGGCAGGGGGCAGGAATGAATCTGAAGACTCGAACCCTCCCAGGTACAGAACTGATGCTGGCTAATGCTTGGTTCTTCCTTAGGGCTGTTGACTGGAACACCTATACCCGGCGTCTTCACATGGCCTGAGCCTCCTTATAACAAGGAGGCTGGGTTCCAAAGGCAGGCTTGCAAAGAAGGAGTCACCTTTTATGATGTAGGCTCAGGAATAGCATAGCTGAACTCCATTGGTCAAGACAGTCACAAAGGAGAGAGAATATAAATCTCCATCTCTCGGTTAAAGAGTGACAGCATCACATCTAGGGATAGCACGTGAGATGGGATATGTACTATTGAGGCCGTCTTCGGAAAATACAATTTGCCAGTCCTCCCTCTGAGTCCTCTTCCAGTTCTGTGACATTTGGACAAGAACAGATACGTCTTTCAGCTCGGATAGTTGGCACAGGTCTCTGGGCCCTCTGGGAAGGGCTGATCTGCAAGTCACAAAGAAGATGGAATGAACTAAATTCCAAAAAGGGAAAAACCTTTCCAAAAGAGCAGAAACCTGGGGTAGCGTCCATCCCTGGAGGCATTCTGTCCTGCTTATGTTTGCATTTCCAACTTCTTTAACAAGTCAAAACCTCAGGGCTCTGCTTTGTTTTAGAGGAACATGTTTGTCCTTTAAAAATTAATTGTTGGAGGAGGGTCGCCTGGGTGGCTCAGTCAGTTAAGCATCTGACTTCAGCTCAGGTCATGTTCTCGCACTTCCAGAGTTCAAGCCCCGCGTTGGGCTCTATGCTGACAGCTCAGAGCCTGGAGCCTGCTTCGGATTCTGTGTGTCTCTCTCTTCTCTGCTCCTTTCCTGCTTACTCTCTGTCTCTCTGTCTCTCTCTCTCAAAAATAAATAAAAACAGGGGCGCCTGGGTGGCTCAGTCAGTTAAGTGGCCGACTTCAGCTCAGGTCATGATCTCACGGTTTGTGAGTTCAAGCCCCGTGTCGGGCTCTGTGCTGACAGCTGAGAGCCTGGAGCCTGTTTCAGATTCTGTGTCTCCCTCTCTCTCTCACCCTCCCCTGTCCATGCTCTGTCTCTCTCTGTCTCAAAAATAAATAAACATTAAAAATTTTTTAAAAATAAATAAATAAAAACATAAATAAATAAACAAACAAATAAATAAATAAAAACATTAACAAAAAAATTTTTAAAAAGTTAATTGTTGCTACCGTGTGCTCTTTCCAAGTTTCTTCATGCCATCCCTCATTGAATTCAAAGTATTCTAAAATGAGACAGTGATGATGGTTGTACAACTACATGAATATATAAAAACCACAGAATTGTACATTTCAAAAGGATGAATTTTGTAGTATGTGAATCACGTCTCAACAAATCTGGTATTTAAGAAAATGACAAGAACAACCCATTACATATTAACATACATAATGTGAGAACATTGTGTTCAGCTTTGTATATGTCTTTAATGTCTGCCTGAATAAAAAAAAAAAAAAATAGTTGAATAGAGCATCCACCTCTGCATTTGATTTGTTGCTTTGTTTGAGGTACATGCAGAAAATCCAGGCTTCCACAAGTGGCTGGAAATACACCTGGATATTTAACCAGAAAAGGAAAGAGTATTTGAATAATCTTTTCAGATAATTTGGTTATTGTCTTCTTTGATACTCCACCAAGACTCAGATAAGTGATAGTTTCTTGAAGTCTAATTGCAACATGGAAACAAGACCTGCAGTCCAAACTCTTCGCACTCTGTTACAACGAATGGATTATCTATCTTGAGCATCGAGTGGACCCTTGATTGGTGCGCAATTTTGTAGCATTACGTATTGGTCATGTTGACACATTTCACTTATGTGGTATTAAAGTTTTCCAAAATTCTAATTTTTGCTTGAAGCTCAAATATTGACAGCAAATGCTACCAACTGTTTATCCTGAAGTGACAGGTTCACTTTGTTCCTTGTTTAAAAAAGTGTCTCCAAATACCCCACTGTGATAACCATAGTCGGTCAGTTGTTCAAGTAAGAAAGAGTACTCGCTGGGAAAGGGGGCTAGTTCCGCTCGCGGCTCAGTCAATCGTACAAATGCTATGCTCAGGACGACTTCCACACTTTGGTCTTTAGCAGAAGTGCCTTTCATTTCATCACACCAAATATTAAAAAGACATACACTGAGGTCAATGGAACAGAAAAGAGAGTCTAGAAGTAAACCCACACTTATATGGTCAGCTCAAAAACTTTCGTAACCGGCCTCTCTGCCAACAGGATAGACACCAAAAGTTTGATGGGAGCAGTTCAGGGAGGTACAAGAGACCTGCCAGAGAGTGCATGGTATTGGGTGCAGGTCGGTATGGGTTAGGCCTGTGATCTCGGCCGGGAAGGGACTGTGGGGGTGTGGTCTTCTAGGCATTCCATTGCTATCAGGGCTATTCTGGCCTGCCAGTTAGAATGTTCCAGTCATTGTCGGGGTGGCTGGGTGGCTCAGTCGGTTGAGCTTCCGACTTCGGCTCAGGTCATGATCTCACGGATCAGTCTGTGGGTTCGAGCCCCGCGTCGGGCTCTGTGCTGACAGCTCAGAGCCCAGAGCCTGGAGCCTGTTCCGGATTCTGTGTCTCTCTCTCTCTCTGACCCTGCCCCATTCATGCTCTGGTTCTCTCTGTCTCGAAAATAAATAAACGTTAAAAAAATTTTTTTAATTAAAAAAAAAAAAGAATGCTCCAGTCATTGTCAAAGCCTCAAGAAAATGTGATGAGAAGTAACTGTTGCGGGGGGGGGGGGGGGGTGCCTGGGTGGCTCAGCCAGTTAAGCCTCCCAACTCTTGATTTTGTTTCAGGTCATGATCTCACCTGTTCGCGATTTTGAGCCCCACCTCAGGTTCTGCATTGACAGTGCAGAGTCTACTTGGGATTCTCTCTCTCCCTCTCTCTGCCCCTCCCCTGCCTCTCAAAATAAATAAACTTAAAGAAAGAAAGAAAGAAAGAAAGAAAGAAAGAAAGAAAGAAAGAAAGAAAGAAAGAAAAAAAGAAAGAAAGAAAGAAAGGAAGGGAGGAAGAAAGGACTGTTGGGGTCTAGAGTTGAGCAGGAGGGCTCACTGACAATGGGGAAAAGACGGTCTCTAACAAATGGTGTTAAGAAACCTGGACAGCTACATGCAAAAGAATGAAACTGGACCACTTTCTTACACCACATACAAACATAAACTCAAAATGGATTGAGAACCTAAATGTGAGACTGAAACCATAAAAGCCCTAGAAGAAAACTTAGGCAGTACTTTCTTTGACATCAGCCATAGAAACATTTTTCTAGATATGTCTCCTCAGGCGAGGGAAACAAAAGCAAAATTAAACTATTGGGACTACACCAAAATAAAAAGATTTTGCACAGTGAAGGAAGCCATCAACAAAACAAAAAGGCAACCTACTGAATGGCAGAAGATATTTGCAAATGATACATCCGATAAGGGGTTAGTATTTAAAATATATAAAGAATGTATGGGGTGCCTGGGTGGCTCAGTCGTTAAGCGTCCCATTCTTGATCTCAGCTCAGGTCATGGTCTCATGGTTTGTGAGTTCGAGCCCAGCATCAGGCTCTGTGCTGACGGCACAGAGCCTGCTTGGGATTATGTCTCTTCCTCTCTCTCTGTCCCTCCCCTGCTCATGCTCTCTCTCTCTCTCTCTCTCAAAATAAATAAATAAACTTAAAAAATTAAAAAATAATACATATACAGATTTTATACAACTCCATACTAAAAAACCAAATAATCCTATTAAAAATGGGCAGAGGACACAAATAGACATTTCTCCAAAGAAGACATACAGATGGCCAATGGCCACATGAAAAGATGCTTCACATCACTCATCATCAGGGAAATGCAAACCAAAACCACAAAGACATATCACCTTACACCTGTCAGAATGGCTGGAATAAAAAACATAGAAATTACAAGTGTTAATGAGGATGTGGAGAAAAAGGAATCTTTGTGTGCGGTTGGTAGGATTGTAAATTGGTGTAAACAATGTGGAACACAGTGTGGAGGTTCCTCAAAAAATTAAAAATAGGGGGAGCCTAGCTGGCTCAGAGTTGGTGGAGCATGCGACTCCTGATCTCAAGGTTGTAGGTTCGAGCCCCATGTTGGGTGTAGAGATTACTTAAAAAATAAAATCTTAAAAAAAAATTAAAAATGGAAATATCATATATCTGGTAATTTCACTACTGGGTATTTATACCCAAAGAAAATGAAAATATTAATTCAAAAAGATATAAGCACCTCTACGGGTTTTGTTTATTTGTTTAAAGTTTATTTATTTTCAGAGAGTGTGAGCAGGGGAGGGGCAGAGAGTGAGAGAAAGAATATCCCAACCAGGCTCCATGCTGTCAGTGCAGAATCCGATGGGGGGGGTGGGGGTGGGGTCTCGATCTCACAAACATGAGATCCTGACCTGAGCCAAAAGCAAGAGTCAGAGGCTTAACCAACTGAGCCCCCCTGGTGCCCCTGTTTGTTTGTTTGTTTGTTTGTTTGTTTTTAAGATTTTATTTTTAAGAAATCTCTACACTCCACATGGGGCGTGAACTCACAACCCCAAGATCAAGAGTTGCATGTTCCACCAACTGAGCCCGTCAGGCACCCCTGCACTCGTAGGTTTATCGCAGCAGCATTTACAATAGCCAAGATATGGAAGCAACCCAAGTGTCCATTAATAGGTGGATGGATAAAGAAGATGTGGTGTATACATACAATGGAATATTACTCAGCCATAAAAAAGAGTGAATCGTGCTATTTGCAACAACATGGGTAGACCTAGAAGGTACGATGCTAAGTGAAATAAGTCAGCTGGAAGGAAGTGATTTCACTCAGATGTAGAGTTTAAGAAACAAATGAGCAAACGGGGGAAAAAAGGGACAAACAAACAGACAAAAAAACCAGACTCTTGGGGTACCTGGATGGCTCAGGTGGTTACGTGGCCAACTCTTGGTTTCCGCTCAGGTCTTGATCTCAGGGTTGTGAGCTCAAGCCCCTTGCTGGGCTCTGTGCGGATGGTGCAGAGCCTGCTTGGGATTCTCTCTTTCCTCTCTCCTTCTCTTTCAGCCCCTCCCCAGCTTATGCTCTCTCTCTAAATTAATTAATTAATTAATTAATTTAAAAAAAAGAAAAAAACAGACTCAAGTACCGAGAACAACCTGATGGTTGCCAAAGAGGAGGTGGGTGGTGGGATGGATGGAATAGATTAAGAGTGCGCTTATCTTACAGCCATTTAAAAACATTAATTAATTTTAGTAATCTCTACACCCAACATGGGGCTTGAACTCATGACCCGGATCAAGAGTCTTGTGCTCCACCGACTGTAGCCATCCAGGTGTCCCACCCAAGAATCCATTTATCCTGATGAGCACTGAGAAATGTATACAACCGTTGAATCATATTGTATATCAGAAACTAATGTAACACTGTATGTTAATTACACTGCCGTTAAAAAAGACATGTACTGAAGGATCCAAATTTTTTAAAAGTTCTCCTTCATCAACAACATTCTTATTCTTTTAAAATCTTTATTTTATTTTATTTTTTGAGAGAGAGAGAGAGCGCGCGAGAGAGTGGGGGAGGGACAGAGAGAGAGGGAGACCCAGAATCCGAAGCAGGTTCCAGGCTCTGAGCTGTCAGCCCAGAGCCCGATGCGGGGCTCGAATCCACAAACCATGAGATTATGACCCGAGCCTAACCGACTGAGCCACCCAGGCGCCCCTCCTTCATCAAAAACATTCTTATGTGAAAGTGAACTGGCACCGTAGGGGTGCCAAACAGACCATGTTCGGCCATTTGCCTCTGACAAATTCCAAAGGCAGAGGGAGGACAGTGGTGAAGCAAGGGAGGAATTATTTCCGTGAGGCTGACACCAGGAAGACAGAGGACGATTAAAGACTGTCTCCCAAGTGCCGAAAATACTTCCGGGTTTATATAAAGAATGTGGGGGCGACTGGCTGGCTCAGTAGGTTATGTGCATCCTACTACTGGTTTTCAGCTGGGGTCATGATCTAGAGGTCAGGAGTTTGAGCCCCACTCCCAGCTCTGCGCTGACAGCTTGGGATTTTCTTTCTCCTTCCCTCTCTGCCCCTCCCTGCTCACGTGCTCAGTCTCTCTCTCAATCTCTCTCTCTCAAAAGAAATAAATAAGACACACACACACACACACACACACACACACACACACACACACACATTCCTTAAAAAATCAAGAAGAGGTGGGACAGAGATGCATGGGTGTGTGCAGGTATCAGTGAAGGTCAAATCCATCATTGTGTGGGGTGTGTCCCCTGGGGTCTTCCTGGCTCAGGACAATACTTATTGCTTGAGGGAGTAGTTTAGGCTCCCATTAGAGGATGCTTTGTCTGCAGGATGTTTTGCCTGACTTAAGAGATAAGCTGGAAAGAAGAATTTATCAATTAAAAAGTATGAAGTCATAAAATAAAATTAAAAAAAAAAAAGTATGAAGTCAAAATGGAGGTAGTTGGAATCCACTTCCAAAAGTGCATTAACAAAACAAAAGGAAGGAAAACAAAACAAAACAAAACAAAAACCAGGAGTGCCTGAAGGTGAAGAATACAATGACTCTAGTAGGGTTTGGTGCCACTGCCTTGATTTAGGCCAAAATTCCATGGTTCAGGGGTCCCTGGGTGGCTCAGTCGGTTGAGCGGGCGACTTCAGCTCAGGTCATGATCTCACAGTCTGTGGGTTCGAGTCCCGCGCCGGGCTCTGTGCTGACAGTTTGGAGCCTGGAGCCTGCTTCGGATTCTGTGTCTCCCTCTCTCTGCCCCTCTCCTGCTTATGCTCTGTCTCTGTCTCAAAAGTAAATAAAAAACATTAAAAAAAAAATTAAAAAGCACTAAAAAAAAATACCATTGGTGCAAGTGTCAACCTATTGGAAGATGCATAAAGCAAATCATGTGTTAGTATCACAGAATAGTTCGCAGAGATCTGTGGATCACATTTTCAGAAACATTAATCTATCTTATTTCTTTTAATGGCAGCCAAGTAATCTACTCTCTGCGTAGAAGAAAGCATGCCCTGTTGATGGGTGTCCAAGTTGATTCTGCCCTCTGCTGTCCACACAGCACCGGAGTGAGCCGAGCCTGTTGGGTTAAAAATCGTAAAACCTCAGGGTGCCTGGGTGGCTCAGTCGGTTAAGCGTCCGACTTCAGCTCAGGTCACGATCTCAGGGTCCGTGAGTTCGAGCCCCGCGTCGGGCTCTGGGCTGATGGCTCAGAGCCTGGAGCCTGCTTCCGATTCTGTGTCTCCCTCTCTCTCTGCCCCTCCCCCGTTCATGCTTTGTCTCTCTCTGTCTCAAAAATAAATAAAACGTTAAAAAAAATTAAAAAAAAATCGTAAAACCTCATTCATTCATTCATTCATTCATTCAACAAACATGAACTCAGGGCCAGGTCCCTGTGTAGTTGTTTCCGGCTATTCCTCAAAACGTAACAAGGTCCCAGCCCTCATGGTCTACATTCTAGCGGGGGAAAGGGGAAGGGGTTGGGGGAACAGTCAACAAGATAAATGCAAACACGAGGTATATGTTAGATGATGATAAGGACCAAGACGAAAAGCAGAGCCGAGTGTAGGATGTGGGTGGGAGACGTGGTGAAACCTCAGGTAAACTTGAAGGTGGATTTCAGGTACTTCCATTTTGACCTCAAACTTTCTCGTTGATAAGTTCTCCTTTCCAGCTTCTCTCTTAATTCAGGCAAAACACCCTGCAGGCAAAGCATCCCCAGATGGGAACCTGAACTACCCCTCAGGCAATAAGTACTGTGCAGAGCCAGGAAGACCATGGGACTGACCCCACACAATGATGGATTTGATCTTCGCTGCCTACCTGCACATACCCACATTTTCCTTCTATAAAATTTTTTTCAATGTTTATTTTTTTTTAAAAACAATTTTTTTTCAACATTTTTTAAAATTTATTTTTGGGACAGAGAGAGACAGAGCATGAATGGGGGAGGGGCAGAGAGAGAGGGAGACACAGAATCGGAAACAGGCTCCAGGCTCCGAGCCATCAGCCCAGAGCCTGACATGGGGCTCGAACTCACGGACCGCAAGATCGTGACCTGGCTGAAGTCGGACGCTTAACCGACTGCGCCACCCAGGCACCCCTCAGTGTTTATTTTTGAGAGAGAGAAAGAAAGAGTGAGCAGGGAAGGGGCAGACAGAGAGGGAGACACAGAATCCGAAGCAGGATCCAGGCTCTGAGCTGTCAGCACCGAGCCCGACACGGGGCTCAACCCCGCAAGACATGAGATCATGACCTGAGCCGAAATCGGACACTCAACCGACTGAGCCGCCCAGGCACCCTGCACGTTTTCCTTCTATAAACCTGGAAGTATTTTTGACACTTGGGAAGCAGTCTTTGAGCAGGTGGCCAGCTGTCTTCCTGGTGTTGGCCTCATGGAAATAATTCCTCTCTTGCGTCACCACTGTCCTCCCTCTGCCTGTGGATTTTGTCAGCGGCAAGTGGCAGAACCTGGTCTGTCTGGGACCCGTGGAGCCAGGTGCTCTTGTACCCCTTCGCGGGGCTACAAAATGGCCAGCAGAAAGTGTCGCCGCTAGGAGGTGACACTTAAATAACGGACAGCAGAAAGTGAGCTGAGTACTCAGAATGAGAACAATTCAGGCTGGAAGGCTTCCTCCCTTGATGTCAGGATCCATCTACTTTCCTCTAACTCTTCCCTAGGACACTCAATGACTTCTTCCTTTTCTCCAGGGATGTCCCCTCCAGAGAGAGAGTTTCAGGTCTTTGTTTTTGTTTGGGAAACCCTGAAAGTGACTCCTGTCCCCAGGCTGGCTGCATCCCCCCACCTCCCCAGGGCTGATGGGGGCGGGGAGCCACAGGCACTGCCTGCTTGGGGTTTCTCACCTTTCTCTTTCTTCCAGCAAGTATAAAAGAATCTCTAAATGCATCTTACCTCCACAGGACCCCCTGGCCAGGCCCTAGAAGACTCCTGTTGGCACAGTGCCAGGAGAACTTCCTGGCAGAGAACCAGGGAGCAAAAGCTGGGAGTATTTTTATTTTGGTTTGTTCTATTTTATTTTATTCTGGGGGTTAATAATTCTTAAATTTATTTTTTTCCAACACTAATTTACTTTTGAGAGGCAGAGCATGAGCAGGGGAGGCGCAGAGAGAAAGGGAAACATAGAATCCGAAGCAGGCTCCAGGCTCTGAGCTGTCAGCACAGAGCCTGATGTGGGGCTCGAACTCACAAACTGAGATCGTGACCTGAGCCAAAATCAGATGCTCAACCCACTGAGCCACCCAGGTGCCCAGAGTTAATAATTCTTATTAGGATTCAGATTCCAAACAAGGTAGAAAGCAGTGACAAGAGGGGTGCAGATATGGGGAAAGCTGGGGAGTATTTTAAATCTGACTCTAAGCCCCGGGCCGGACCCAGAGGCTCCAACCCCGGGTGAGGCCAGGTCCCCAGGCTCCTTGGGCTCCAGGTGTCTATGTCTGTGGCCCTGGGGACCTACCAGGGAGCCCCCCCAGGGGGCAATGAGCTCAGACTAAAGAGCCTCCAGATGGTGAAATCTGCTAGCAGAGGAGATATTCACCTCCCTAATTCTCACCTGATAGGAGCAACAACAAAGAATTAGGAGTGGGCAAAAATGAATCCTACAGGGTTGACTCTCCCACCGGCCTGGGGATTCCAGCCAGTGGCTGCTGGAAGATAATCCACTCCCCCCACCCCCTGCCCCATCTTCTCCCCACCCAAGCCCTTCAGGCCTGGAGAGGCTTTTCCTCCTAAAGCTCACTCACTCAGTCAACTGTTGGTCCCGCCCCCTGAGGCCACTGTACTCTCTCCCCTCCCCCCACCTCTGGGCACCGCCCAGAAAGGCGATCCGGCGGTGTCTTCGCCTTAAGGGGCCTCGCCCTCTGTCCATCCAGCCTCTGTTTACTCCCCCAGGCCGAGGGGTTGGTCCAAAATAGTGCCGTCCAAGAGAAACAATGAATAATTTTTACTTTAGCATGTGTATTTTTTCTCATAGCCACATTTTAAAAAGTAAGTCTAAGAAAACAGGTGAAATTAATGATCATAATGTTTTACTTAACCCAATACATGCCAAATATTATCTTAACATGTAGTCAATATAAAAAAAAAATTTTTTTTTTGAGAGAGAGACCATACGTGAACCCGGGCGGGATTTGGGGAGGAGCAGAGGTACAGAAGGCATCCCAAGCGGGCGCCACATCCAGTGGGAGCCAGACATGGCGACTGTGACCTTGAGATCATAATCTGAGCCAAAATCAAGAGTCAGTCACTTAACCTACTGAGCCACCCAGGCGCCCCTAGTCAATATAAAAAATATTAATGAGATATTTTACGTTATTTTATTTTGCAGCACGGCATCGAAATTTGGGGTATATTTTACACTTATTAGCTCATTTCAATCCGTCTAGCCACATTTCAAACGCTCAGTAACACCCGTGGCTGGTCGCTGCCATTTTAGAAACCCAGGACTAAGAGATACATCAAGCAGTTGGCTCCCTCCCTCTGCCCTCAGCTGGGGAGAAGGTCTGCTGCCCAGACATTCCTGTCTGGCTTCATCTCTGGCCTCCAGTCCTTCTGGTCTGAACCCGCCCATTTGGATCCACCCAAATCTGACCCAGTGCTCCATGGATGCTAGACCTTTCGGGGATAAGATCCGAAAATAAAGACCAGAGTGTGCCTCTGGTCCCAGTGCTTGAGTGTCCTTCCATGTTTCAGTCTGGGGCCCCAGCAGCCGTGGCAGGAAGTTCACGGGTGTGGGTGTGGGTGTAGCTGCTCCCCGATGCAGAGGGGACCCTCCTGAGGTTCAAAGTTTGCCTTGTTGCCAGGAACCTGCTGATGAGACCATTTCTTAAGAAGTTTGAGGGAATTACACTTTATTATTATTAGACCCCAAAAGGCCGTCTTATCCTGTGCTACATGTAAAGACTGCCTGCGAACTTGGGGGATTAATGAAGTGTAATTATTTTGGCTCTTCCTTTTAAATATTTTTTGGGGCGCCTGGATGGCTTAGTCAGTTGTCTCTGACTTCGGCTCAGGTCACGATCTTGCCGGTCGGGGTTCAAGCCCCTCGTCTGGCTCTGTGCTGACAGCTCAGAGCCTGGAGCCTATTTCGGATTTGTGTGTCTCTCTCTCTGTCTCTGCCACTACCCTACTTGGGCTGTCTCTCTCTCACTCTCAAAAATAAATAAACATTAAACAATTTTTTTAGTAAATACTTTTTAATGTTTATTTATTTTGATAGAGAGCGAAAGCAGGGGAGGGGCAGAGAGAGGGGGAGACAGAGGATATGAAGCAGGCTCTGGGCTGACAGCAGTGAGCCCGATGCAGGGCTTGGACCCACAAACTGCAAGATCATGACCTGAGCCAAAGTTGGTTGCTTGACCGATGGCTCTTCCCTTTAGACACGGAACCAGGAGCCCTCAGTTATGGGGACAGAGGTGCGAGGAGGAGGGCAGTGATATAAATCCTGATTTGTCACTCAAAGGCTGGGTGACTTTGAGTAAGTTACTTAACCTCTCTGAACTTCTGTTTTCTTATATATATCACAGAGATAATACTACCCACAAGACATACAAGGATGTTGCGATGCTGATTGCATGCAAAGCACTTAGCAGGTATTGAATTATTGTCACCCTGCTGATATAGGTTGTTGCTAAGTCGAGCTTTGGTTATTGATCAAGATACGGGTAACAGAAAGATTTATATTAGCCACATCTGGACTGAGACCCTTTTGATATCATATTGGCCCCTTCCTGTGAACTGTGTGTGTGTGTTTTTTTTTTAATTAAGGTAAAATTTAAGAACACTCTGTACCCATTAAGTAATCACTCCCTATACCCTCCTCCTTCCAGCCCACTAACATGCTTTCTGTCTCCATGGATTTGCCTATTCTGAATATTTCACCTACAACCAATCATACCATTTTAGGAACTTTTGTGTCTGGCTCCTTTCACTTCTCATAATGCTCTTGAGGCTCATCTAAGTTGGAGCATTTACCAGTACTTCATTCCTTTTCACGGAGGACTATATTCAATGGTGTGGATGGACCACTGTTCGTTCACCCATTCATTTGCTGATGGACATTGAGCGGTTTCCATTTTGTAGCTAGCCTGGATAATGCTGCTAGGAACACGAGCTTTGCTGCGTTGACCTTTGGTTTCACTTCTCTTGGAGATACTCCTAGGACCTGGAATTGCTGGGCTGTCTGATAACTCTGTGTAACATTTCTGGGAAGCTACCAGAGTGTTTCCCACAGTGGCCGCATCTCTGGACGTCCCCCCCCAAAATGCAGGGGGTTCTGATCAGTCCACATCTTGCACTCAGCATTGTCAATAATGAGTAAAGAAAGGCTTAAGGAACTGGCACATGCATAACATCCCATTGTCTGTGCTGAAATTTCCTAGCATGAATCGCAGACATTGGGACGAACAGGCAGGTCACGGAAGAGGCAATCTGAATGGTCGACAAACGTGAACCGAGGCTCTGCCTCACTGGTAATCAGGGAAATGCGATGCAAATTACAACCGCAATGGAAGAACATTTCCTACTCTTTGGATTAGTAAACATTAAAAGACCAGACAAGGGGTGCCTGGTGGGCTCATTTAGTGGAGCATGTAGATCTTGGTCTCGGGGTGGTGAGTTCAAGCCCTCATGTTGGGGGTGGAGCCTCCTTTAAAAAAAAAAAAAGCGGACAAAACTTGGTTTGGCTGGATGTGGACAATAAATACTCTCATACACCACTGGCGAGACTGTAAACTGGCACAGCCATGTGATTCGCACATTTTGCTACCAGTAGGTATATATCTTAGAGGAATTCAGAGATGAGAATCCAGGGGGACATGTTTAAAAATATTTATAGGGGCGCCTGGGTGGCTCAGTCGGTTGAGCATCCGACTTTGGCTCAGGTCATGATCTCGCGGTCCGTGAGTTCGAGCCCCGCGTCGGGCTCTGTGCTGATAGCTCAGAGCCTGGAGCCTGCTTCGGATTCTGTGTCTCCCTCTCTCTCTGCTCCTCCCCTGTTCATGCTCTCTATCTCAAAAATAAATAAACGTTAAAAAAAAAATATTTATAGCTGTCGATGGACTTGAAGAAACGCTACCCCAAAATATGGCAACTGGGCATATTAAATAATTTCAACTGAAGGAATTTGAAAAATAAAAGGTGCAGGAAGGACTTTTTGACCTTCCCAAGGAGGTCATAGACCCCAGGTGAAGGTGCCCTCCCCGTACCCAGGGGAAGAACGTCTTTATCTCCAGGATGCCAAGAAGTATCTGAACAAACCAGCCTTCTTTCCCCGGTTCACCACCCTGAGCTCACACCTCTTTGTCTCATCACATTTTCCCATGATTTTTCACTCTTCATCACCATCAGATTGAACATCAAAATATTCAAGTTTAACTTCGGGTCTTCGTTTCCTCTCGGGTCACTCGAAACTCTCATGTCACATAAAACTTTTGTTAGATAAACGTGTATGCTTTCCTGTCATTAATCTGTCTTTTGTTACAGAGCCCCAGCTGAGAACCTAGAAGGTATTTTTCCCTCCTTTACACCTCTGACCTTTAGTGTTGGGAGTCAGAGGTGAGGGTTGGGGGGAGCGGATGGGAGGAGACACAAGAGGGATACCTGAGTTCCTGGTAGTGTTCTGTGTCTCGATCTGGTTGGTAACCTGAAGTGCTTCACTCTGCAACATTTCATCAAGCAGCATGCTCATGCTCTGTGTACTTTTATGTACTTATGTTTGTGGTGGTTTTATTTTAGTTATTTTTAAAATTTTTAAAAAGAATGTTTATTCATTTTTGAGAGACAAAGTGTAAAGTGGGGAGGGGCAGAGAGAAAGGAGACACAGAATCTGAAACAGGCTCCAGGCTCTGAGCTGTCAGCACAGAGCCCGACACGGGGCTCGAACTCACACACTGTGAGATCATGACCTGAGCCAAGGTCAGACACTTAATCGACTGAGCCACCAGGTGCCCCGTTAGTAATTTTTTTTTTAATGGTATGGTTTTTTTTGTTTGTTTTGTTTTTTTGTTTTTTGTTATTTTTTTGAGAGAGCATGAGCAGGGGAGAGACAGAGAGAGAGAGGGGGACAGAGGATCCAAAGCAGGCTCTGCGCTGAGAGCAGTGAGCCTACATGGGGCTTGAACTCAGGAACTGCGACATCACGAACTAAGCTGAAGTTGGATGCTCAACTGACTGAGCCCCATAGGCGCCCCTGTGGTGGTTTTAAAACATGATCACATAAGAGCACACAACTCTTGATCTCAAGGTTGTAAGTTCAAGCCCCACATTGGGTGGAGAGATTACCTAAAAATAAAATCTTTAGGGGTGCTTGCTTGGGTGGCTCAGTTAAGCGTCCGACTTCAGCTCAGGTCATGATCAGGGTTTCTGAGTTCGAGTGCCATGTCGGGCTCTGTGCTGACAGCTCAGAGCCTGGAGCCTGCTTCGGATTCTGTGTCTCCCTCTCTCTCTGCTCCTCCCCTGTTCATGCGCGCTCTCTTTCTCTCTCTCTCTCTCTCTCTCTCTGTCTCAAAAATAAATAAACATGAAAAAATCTTTACAAAGTAAAATCAGTCAATCAAAATGACAACACAAATGAGTTGATACTCCTCCCATTGAGAGGTGGGGTCTAAGTCCCCACCCCTTGAACTTGGGTGTGTTCTTGTGACAGGTGGATCAAAAGAGTCTGATGAAAGTGACGTGACATCATTTCTGAGAGGTGGCCATAAAAGGCCACCCCTTGCCTGCTGGGAGTGCTCCTTCTTGCAGGCCTGAGTCACCCTGTGAGAAGTCTGGCTTCCCTGCGGTGCCAGACTGGAGATCCGCGCGGCCGCAACCCAGATCTGTCCAGCCCAGACGCCACGCATATGAGTCAAGAAATCGGCTCAGATGGGTATTCTCCGGCCCCAGCCACTGAGGTCACCCCAGCTCAGGTCCCACACATTCTGGAGCAGAAAAGAGCCACCTTCCCTGGGCCCAAACCCCTGACCCAGATTGCCCAGGAACACAATAAAATGGAGGTGCCTGTCTTACATTACTATGCTTTTAAAAACTGGAAAAAACACATAACATAAAATTTATCATCTTGGGGCTTCTGGGTGGCTCACTTAAGGGTCCAACTCTTGATTTTGACTCAGGTCGTGATCTCAGGGTTGGTGAGTTGAGCCTCACGTCAGGGTCTGTGCTGACAGTGTGGAGCCTGCTTGGGATTCTCTCTCTCCTTCTTTCTCTGCCTCTCCCCTGCTTGAGCTGTCTCTCTCTCAAAACAAATAAATACAGTTTAAAAAAAAATTATCGTCTTTGTCATTGTTAACTGTACAGCACAGAATTAAGTATATTCACAGAGTTATGCAACAGATCCCGGAACGTTTTCATCTTGAAAGACGGAAACTCTACGCCTACCAAGAACAGATCTCCCTTTCCTCTCCCTGTTGCCTGTGGCAACCACCATACTTTCTGTATCTATGGACCTGACTACTCTAGGAAGCTCATATTAGAAGGATCACATAGGATTTGCGCTTCTTTTGGTGACTGGCTCATTTCACTTAGCATCTTGTCCTTAAGTTTCATCCAGGCAGCAGCACGTGCCAGGCATTCCTTCCTTACCAAGACCAAATAAGAGTCTTTCGTACACACGGATCACCTTGTGTCGATGCATTTTTCTGCTGACGGACACTTGGGTTGCTTCCGCCTTTTGGCCGTTGTGAATGCTACTGCCATGAACGTGACACCAGTGTTGAGGTGGTTCGCGACACCACAGCAAACAGCTGGGACAATGTTGTGCCTCAATAAAATCTAATTAAAAAAAAAAAAAAGATGACTACACTTTTAAAAAGTGTTGCCCAGCAAAGCGTTCCTGCAAAGATCAGGCATCATGCAGACAGACGCTCAGGGAATACAGCACCATGACCTCTTCCAGAAAAAACAAACCTCTTCTGTGCCAGACAGCACCAACCAGGGATAAATCCAAACAAACAAGACCAGGCGTGCCGAAGCTATAGCAGAAGGTCTGGTGGTGAGCACCAAACCTACCTAAATATAAAGATCAAAGGCAAGGAGGAGTCATGGCTACTTGGGTGGATATATACACGATATAAACTCTGACCCTGTAAGAAGAAAACTTAAATGTATATACTATCTATCACCATATGTAACTACATATGTAAGACTATATACAGTTAAACACACAAGTATACAAATAGGAAGAAGGTGGGGAGTAGTTGGAGGGATTGTGACAGAATAATTTCTTCTTCTAGGGGAGCCGGGGTGGCTCAGTCAGCTGAGCGTCTGACCGAACGTCAGCTCAGGTCATGATCTCAGGGTTTGTGAGTTCAAGCCCCACATCAGGTTCCCTGCTGTCAGCACGGAGCCCACTTTGGATCTTCTGTCCCCCCCCCCCTTTGTCCCTCTCCCGCAATAAAACCTAAAAAAAGAATAATTTCTTCCTCTAAGTAACAGAAAAGCAATCAACTTAATCTACTATTGAACGATGCAGGGTTCTTTGTTTCATTTTTCCTAATTACAAAAACAGCAACAAAGAATGAGTGAATGATTCCTCTGCCCTGATCCTCACCTCCTTGAAGAGGGCTCAGCCCTGTCCTACAAGCTTCAAGCCCCACGCCGCCCTGAGGTGAGTGGTATTTGCTCACTTCACTGAGGTTCAGAGAGGCAAGTGTCTGGCCCAGACGCGCACAGCTCGTTGCAGGAGAGGACCAAACCTAGGTATATCTGACGTCTGATCCTGAACCCAGCCCTGAGCCCATCCCTGCAGGCTTGTGCAGCCCCCCACCCTCCCCCCAGCCTGTCCTCCAGTAAAGAGAACTCCAGGACGAGGTGCTAGGGGCCAAGTCACCTGCTAATTTGGGTGAACTTGGGGAAATGACCTTCTACTCTCAGTCTTCACAACTCTAGAATGATCTTTCGTTTTTTCATTCACTCATTAAATAACAATAGTTGAGGGATTCTTTGTGCCAGGCCCCAGGGTCACAACGGGGCAAAGTGCTGTGATGCAGGAAGGCTCTCCCCCCAACCTCTGGACACCGAGGGGTCAGGAAAAGCCTCTGCAGGGAGGAAGGACTGGAGCTGGTAGCTTGGCAAGGAAAGGAGGGTGTGCCCACCAAGGGGAGCATGCTCATGGTGGGTGGGTGGCAATACACCAGAACGCTGGTGATCTGGATCTCTTTTCTGCCACTTTCCATTCATTTCGCCTATTCTAGAATTTTCTATTTCAATGAATTTTTGTTTTGAGAGATTTATCTACTCATCACTCATGATGAGTGTGATAGGCTGATGTCCCCCCCCCCCCCCAATTTATATGTGATGGTATTTGGAGGTGATTAGGTCATGGGGATAAAGCCCTCCTGAATGGGGTTAATGCCTTGTAAAAGAGACCCCAGAGACATCCCTTCCTGCTTCAGCCAAGTGAGGACACAGAAAAGAGATGTCCATCCATGAACCAGGAAACAAGTTCTCACCAGACACCAAATCTGTCAGCACATTGACCATGGACTTCCCAGCCTCCAGAAGTGTGAGATATAAAATTCTGTTGTTTTTTTTTTTTTTATTTTTTTTAATGTTTATTTATTTTTGAGACAGAGAGAGACAGAGCATGAATGGGGGAGGGGCAGAGAGAGAGGGAGACACAGATCGGAAGCAGGCTCCAGGCTCTGAGCCATCAGCCCAGAGCCCGACGCGGGGCTCGAACTCATGGACCGCGAGATCGTGACCTGAGCTGAAGTTGGACGCCCAACCGACTGAGCCACCCAGGCACCCCAAAATTCTGTTGTTTATAAGCTCCCCCCAGTCTGTGGTGTTTTGTTACAGCACCCCTAAGGGAATAGAACAATGAGCTTTGGGATTGTTTTTCAATTTGGGGCTATTACTCCTAAAGCTGCTATGGAAATTTGCATATGAACCTTTGGACATACGTTTTCATTTCTTCTGTCTAATTACCTAGGAATGGGATGGCATAAGTTAAGTATAACGGTTCAATTTTGAAGAGACTGCCAATCTGTTCTCCAAAATGATGTAGCATTCATATTCCTGGGGACAGTGTGTGCTTGTTTCATTTGCTCCATAGACTCACAATACTTGGTCTGGTTGGTCTTTCAAATTGTAGCCATTCTACTGGGTGAGGAATGGTGTCTCGCTGTGGTTTGAAGTGGCATCTGCCTGGTGACTAATGATAGTGACCAGTTTTTCTTGTCTTTACGGGCCATCCATATATGTTCTTTGGTGAAGTGCTTGTGCAAACCTTTTGCCCATTTCTTTTGGGTTGTTTGTCTTATTGTGGAGTTGTAAAATTCTTTATATACTCTGGATACGAGTGCTTGGCCAGATACACGTATTGTGAATATTTGCTCCCAGTCTGTGGCTTGCCTTTGAATTTTCTTACTGGTGTCTTTTGAAGTTCATGCTTGATTTTGTATCAGTAAAATATCCAAAAGAGGGAGAAATCCAGTGCAGGGGTGGTGCTCCAAGCCCAGGAGATCTGGCGTCACTCAGAAATTAGGATGGGGTGAGGCTGAAAGACCACAGACTCTGACGTCGTGATTCCTGTCTGGGGTTAAGATTTCCACACTGGGGGTCGGGCAGGTAAAGGGCCAGGCAGGCTGGTTTGGGGCTGAACGCTGTCCCCTGTTGGCCACTTGCTCTTTCGGACACCTGGGTGCTGGTCTGAGGAGGCCTACACCAAGTTGGGAGAGCACGGCCCCAGGAAGCCTCAGAAGGCTGCCCCCTGTTGGAGGTCACCGGAGACCATGTGGCAGATGGGTTCCTGAGTCTCCTGGCTTGTTGGCTGGTGGAACCCCTGGGCGCCTGGGTCTCCTACCTGTTCTCCCTCGTTCCTGGACGTCTGAAGGGCTTCCTGTCAGTAGTGCTTCTCTGGAACCACCGCTGCCTCAGGGCTTTCAGATTTAGTTCTTGGAAACTCTGAAGTTTGGGAGGACACACAGAACTGCCCTGCCCGAGGGAGGGAGATTCCGATGCAGAAGTGGCCCCACCTGGCCCTTGAGTAGCTGGGAGCACGCTGGCCACCCTGAGTTCTCTGCTGCTCTCCCAACCGCGGCCACACAGAGCCGGGCCTGGGCTGGGCCTTGTCCGTGATTCCCTCATTCCCTGGGCAACTGGGGCCCTCTAGCTATGGAAGGTCCTATTACACAGGTAATGTGCGGGACTTTGGGGGTGGACAGCCCCCTCCCAGGATGCCACTGTGGACCGGCAGAACAAGCATCCTCTCCGGGGTTTAGAGCTTTAGACCGACTCACCAAGGCTGTCATTTTGTCAGGATGGATCCCTCTCCCAGCATGCCTGTGGGGTCAAGGGGCCCCTGGAGACCCAGGGGGCAGGGGTGGGGGGCCTGGTGAGGTGGGTGGTCATTCTAGTTCCCTCACCCCTACAGATGGGGCCTGGAGACTGCTCCCTCTGGGTCTGACTGGGCCTCGTCAGTTGGGTTCTCAGGGACACAGAAACAACAAAAGAAGATGGAATTTGGGGCACTTGATCTTCCTCCTGCCCTGACCTGCAGGCATGTTCACCTATGGACTCTTCTAGAATATTAAAAAAAAATTTTTTTTTTAACGTTTATTTATTTTTGAGAGACAGAGAGAGGCAGAGCATGAGCAGAGGAGGGGGAGAGAGAGACACACACACAGAATCCAAAGGAGGCTCCAGGCTCTGAGCTGTTTGTTAGCACAGAGCCCGATGCGGGGCCCAAACTCACGAACCACAAGACCATGACCTGAGCCAAAGTCGGATGCTCAACCGACTGAGCCACCCAGGTGCCCCTCTTCTAGAATATTTTTAAATGCAGAAGAGAAAGACAACCCACATAGAACTACAAAGGAAACCAATTTTATTGAAATACAATGATTAAAGTATGTGAAAGTGTGTTATGCGGTGCTTCTTGGTTAATCCATTAGCAGCATAATAGTGTCAGTATTTTCAAAACAGAGTAACATAGGGGTGCCTGGGTGGCTCAGTCGGTTGAGCATCCGACTTCGGCTCAGGTCATGATCTCGTGGTTTGTGAGTTCGAGCCCCGCGTCGGGCTCTGTGCTGAGAGCTCGGAGCCTGGAGCCTGTTTCACATTCTGTGTCTCCCTCTGTCTCTGCCCCTCCCTTGCTCATGCTCTGTCTCTCTCTGTCTCAAAAATAAATAAAACATTTAAAAAAAAATTAAGAAAAAAACAACAAAAAACAGAGTAACATAAATGGTATTTGAAGATCCCCGCAATGATTGCAAGGTGATACAATTCCTGCTAGGTTGCTGGCATACACAATTGAAGAAAATGCTAGATTTCCATTGGAAGTTAATGAAGACGAAGATGTAATTTTTTTTCCAATCCAAGTTTGCAAACCCCCTGGATTCTCTCCACAGCTGCCTGGGGGGCCCATGGACCCCAGGTTGAAACCCTGGCACAAAAGAAAAAGGGGCAAATCTGAGGACACAGCCATCACGCTGGTAGAGACATGTAGCATGAAGGTTTCACTGCAAATCTCCCTGGCGTCAGGCTCATGCCACAGAATTGGCCTTATGCGTCTTGAAAGTCACCTGGCCAGGTGCACAGACATCAGGGGCCACAGATCAAGCCAGGCCAGACTGACAAGAGGCCAGCTTCCCTCACTTCCTGCCTTCCCATAGGCAGTACCCTCCGTGAGGAGAGTCTGGGCCAAATCAAGTTCCCCAGGTGTTGGAGAACGCACCCTCCCTGACCTCCTATCTACCCTCATCCTGGATCCTGGTCCTCCCTCCTCCCATCCCCTCAAGACGGCCTCAGGGGCCTTTGGATTTTGGCCTGCATCTGCTCCCAGCCCTCTGCATTTCTAGGTCCGGATTTTGGGGTGAGGAAGGGCGTCCTCCTCTGCTGACAGCCCCCTCCTTCTCCTCCTCCTCTTCATTAAAATTTGTTGTTGTTGTTGTTGTTGTTAAAGTTTGTTTATTTATTTTGACAGAGAGAGAGTGGGAGGGGCAGGGAGAGAGGAGAGAGACAGAATCCCCAGCAGGTTCCACACTGTCAGCATGGAGCCTGATGTGGGTTATCAAAATTAAAAAAAAAATTTTTTTTTTCAACGTTTATTTATTTTTGGGACAGAGAGAGACAGAGTATGAACGGGGGAGGGGCAGAGAGAGAGGGAGACACAGAATCTGAAACAGGCTCCAGGCTCTGAGCCATCAGCCCAGAGCCTGACGCGGGGCTGGAACTCACGGACCGCGAGATCGTGACCTGGCTGAAGTCAGACGCTCAACCGACTGCGCCACCCAGGCGCCCATATCAAAATTTTAAAAAATATTTGTAAATGTATGTATGAATGTATTTATATTTGAGAGAGAAAGAGAGAGAGGGAGACACAGAATCCCAAGTAGGTTCCTTGCTGTCAGCACAGAGCCCGACTCAGGGCTCAAACCCACGAACCATGCGATCGTGACCTGAGCTGAAAATAAGAGTCAGATGCTTAATTGATTGGGCCACCCAGGTGCCCCATCCTTTTCCTCTTCAGACCAGCATTTTTTTATTTTTTTAATTTTTAATTTTTATTTTTGAGAGAGAGAGAGGGAGAGAGAGACAGAGTGTGAGCAGGGGAGGGGCAGAGAGAGAGGGAGACAGAATCCGAAGCAGGCTCCAGGCTCTGAGCTGTCAGCACAGAGCCTGACGCAGGGCTTGAACCCACAAACTGTGAGATCATGACCTGAGCCAAAGTAGGACACTCAACCAACTGAGCCACCCAAGTGGCTCCAGACCAGCACTTCCATGCTTACTCACCAAGAGCTGATGGGCAGGCAGCTGGCAAGTTCCTCTGGAGCCTCAGCCTAGCTGAACAATTGCCCTGTGGACATAAATGAACAGTGAGACACAAGCAAGCTTCAGTCTGAATTGTCCCCATTTCCCTGACCCTGGTGACTTTGGAGAAGTATTCCACAGGGACAAAATATCCCCTCTTGGTATGTGGTGGGACCACGCTGCCCTGAGCCCTCGCCTTCCATCTTCAGGCATGTAAGGATTGGGACATGTAAGCCATTCTGGAAACTTTACCCCCAGAATTCTAGAGGGAGTTGACTACAACGACCTTGGTGAGTATCCAAAGCAAATGTCAGCACTTCTGTGTTTAGTCTCTTCTCAGATAAAGTGGACCTGGAGGGCCCTCAGCCACCCCTCACCTGGCCAGGTAACTGTAGACACTTCTTTGGTGCCCACCCAGAGAGCCCTTGTGTTGTTTACTTTTCTAGCTAAGCGGAAATGGCGAAAAGAGAAAGATTTATTGTGTATTACATTCAGCCACTGGAGGAAGTGGCCGGGGGCAGGGCCCACAACCACAGGTAGAGATTGTTTCCGACTCGGGAGGGACAGGTGGGTCTTGCATCGAGGTAAATGCACAGCATGAAGGTGAAGGAGCAGGAGAGAGACACGGAACAGGTAGGCGTGACCCAGATGAGGAGAGCAAGCCTTCCTCCTCAGCTGCCCTTGGCTTTAACACCCATTAAGGTGGATGTAACCCCTGTTGTAATGAATACATCTCTCCTTCCCACTGCGGGGGGGGGGGGGGCCCCGGGGGGAGGCTTAGTCCATTCCTCTCTGGATCCCTGGTCCCCAGGACAGTGCCTGAGCCACTGTGGCATTAAAAAAATAATAGTGATGATGGAGGAAAGAGAGGGAATCAATGAATAATTGAAGTGGAGTTTTGTATTTCACTTAACCTTGCCTTCCCTGATCACAGCATGTTTACATATGACCTGTTCAACTTCGTTTTCATTTTAAGGGCCTTATGCTTCTCCTGCTTTTTTTAATTTTTAATTTATTTATTTTTAATGTTTATTTATGAGACAGAGAGAGAGAGATGGGGGGAGAGATTGTCAGGGGGGAGGGGTAGAGAGAGAGGGAGACATGGAATCCGAAGCAGGCTCCAGGCTCTGAGCTGTCAGCACAGAGCCCAAGGAGGGGCTTGAGCTCACAAACCTGAGATCATGACCTGAGTCGAAGTCTGAGGCTTAACCGACTGAGCCATCCAGGCGCCCCCGCCCCCTTTTGAAAAAACCGTTGTCTTGTAACAGAAGAGTTAAACCCATGTAAATGCATTATGATAATGGATATGTTTGAAGTTACTTTGTCATTGTACTTTATGCTTCCCCCCTGGTTTTTCCTTTCCTCTCTTTTGCTATAAAAGTCAAGTGTTGTTTTTTTCTTTTTTCTTTTTCCCTAGCAACTGCAACGTTATTGCAATGTTATTCTACTGGTGGTTGCGTTAAATTTTTTAAAAAGAAATAAAATATCTGAAAAAAATATATAAAGTTTATGCCCACCGTGGGGCTTAAACTCCCCACCCTGAGATCAAGAGTGGCGACCTCTACGAACTGCGCCACAGGAGCCCCTGAACTTCTACTTTCTTAATTAAAATGTCAAGAAAAAACAGATCTGTGCCTACCCACCTGGTAATTTGAGTGATCTAGCACCCTCGCCTTCTCTTCCTATTTGCTCCCAGAACTGGCTGCTTCACCAGCCATTTATCGGGTGTCTACTCTGTGCTGACACAGTCCTAGGGGCTTGAACGGCTAACTGCTAACCCTGAACATAATAAAAGCTCCCCTTTAACGGACACCCACTATGCGCTCGCCGCAAGCAGTGCTAAGACGCTCACACACAAGGCCTCGCTTCGCTTCCCCGGACTCCGGCAGACGGGGTGTGGTCTGCGTCTTCTCAGCAACCTCCGGCTGGAACCGGAATCTCCGGAGGCGGAGCCTGGGAGCCTCTATTTTAGAAATAAGCTGTTCGGGGTGTCTCCAGCCTGGGGTGCGCCCTAACTTAAAACACCGGGGTCAGTGCCGCGCGGAACCTGCGCGCAGCCCCTGTAGCCCCGCCCACTCTCCGCGCGCGACCCGCCGGGTGAGCGCCGGGGAGGCCGCAGCCGAGGAGCAGCGCGGCGCGTCTCCCCCTGTCTCCGCCGTTCCAGGTGAGTGCGACTGCGGACGTCAACACCCCTGGCCCCCCGACTGCAGGAGGCCGTGGGGTCTGGCAGGCTTCCAGGTCCCGATTCTCTCTTCCGCCGGGACAAACCCGGCTTCAGCGGTAGAGGATTTCACACCTCGCGCCGGGCGGGGGATTTACAACCGCAGTGCCGCCTAGTGGTCGTGGTGAGGAATCCCCGCGTCCCTGCGCCCAATCGGAACAGAAATTGGGTGGTTAAATACTGTAAACGAAATTTGCTAAGGCAGCGGAACTTAAACGTTCTCTCACACAAAGTAGGTAACACTTAAGTGAGGTGACTGATGTGTTTAATTAACTAGGGGGAATTCTTTCACAATGTATACATATATCAAATAACCATGTGTGCTTGAAACATCTTACAGTTTTTAAAAAACACACCTAGTAGGTGGCACCTGATATTCCTCTGTCCCACGACTGGTGGTAATAACAGTCCACTTGATAGAGGTGGTACTTGCCAGATTCTAACTCTATAAATTTCTCTTATTCCCTATGCGTTTGACAAATGCTTGGTGGGGTGAAACTTTGAGACCATGTAAGATTCCCATTTCTTGCCCCCTTTTACTAGTTTTAGTATGTACCTTCATAATGTTTCTTGCTACCATTAATTGTTACTGTGGTGGCTGCCAGTGTTGTTGTTCTTCTCTCTCTCCCTCCCTCTCTCTCTCTCTCTTTTTTTTTTTTTTTTTTTTGATGTTTATTTTGAGAGAGAGAGAGAGAGAGAGCAGGGAAGGGGCAGAGAGGGAGAGAGAGAGAGAATCCTAAGCAGGCTCTGTACTGCCAGAGCCTGATGTGGGGCTTGAGCCCCTGAACCGTGAGATCATGACCTGAGCTGAAACCAAGAGTCAGAAGCTTAACCAACTGAGCCACCCAGGTGCGCCTCTTTTTTTTTTTTTAAGATTAAAAAAAATGTTTTATTTATTTATTTATTTAGAGAGAGAACGAGCAGGGGAGGGGCAGAGAGAGAGGGGGACAGGGGATCTGAAGTGGCTCTGTGCTCACAGCAGAGAGCCTATGTGGTCTTGAACCCATGAACTATGAGTTCCTGACCTGAGCGGATGATGGACACTTAACTGACTGAGCCATCCAGGCGCCCCTACTTGAAGAATCATTTAAAAGTGGAAGAAGTTATTGCGGAGTTAGTCAATTTCTCCTCTGTTGAAAAGTCGTGGACGATGAAGGAGACTTCTGGAAGGGGGAATGGGGAGAATGCGCTCCCTTTCAGACCTGTTTGATCTGGGGTGACATTAAAATCTCACGTCTAGTGGGAAGGTGGGAAGAGACAGGACCTGGACACTCCAGGTGACACCCATATAGCTCAAGCCCTGCCTATCCTCTCTCAGTGGCCCCCAGAGGCCAGCCCCGCTGGATACAGGGTCCTGAGGTATCCGTGGCCTTGACTTGTTCTGTAGGTTTCCCTGAAGAGGGCCGAAATGCAGCAAAGGGGAGTGACCGCCAGATGGCGCTGCCGTGCCCCTTACATTCCGCTCTCCTGGGGCACAGGAACCATGGCCCCCATTTAGCTCCAACATTTATTGGTAATCGCTGCGGCTCATTGAACCCCACTACGTCCCCGGCACTGCCCCGACTTATTCGGGACTTTACTTGATCCTAACGGAGCTTCAGGGGGTAGAGAATCACTACCTTCCCAGATGAGAACCTGAGGTCAGAGCTGTGTGAGGCCACATAGCTAGCAAGCTCCTGAACCCAAAGCCTGTGTCCACTCCACCTGTCCTGTACCGCTTGCCTCCAGGTATTAAACTTACATGTTGAAGTTATTTTTCTAGATAATGGGGAGTCACAACAAGAAATCCCACCTCCCCAAAAGCCACCTTTCTATGGTAAAGGGGGGGCTGAGACTTTGGGGGCCACAGGATTTTGACAGCTTGGTCCTTTTCTATTTTTGAGATTTATTAGTCTATTCTATTCTATTCTATTCTATTCTATTCTATTCTATTCTATTCATAGGCTCCACACCCAACATGTGGATCTAACTCACAACCCTGAGACTGAGTCACCTGCTCTACTGACTAAACTAGCCAGGTACCATCATTGACCACTTGGTCCTTAATTCCCTAACATCCCTCCAAGATCAGAGCTGTGGGTTGGTGTTTGGGTGTCTGACTTCATCACCAGCTGAGGAAGAAAATGGAGCAGGAGACAAACCAGACAGTGAGACATCCAGACACCTGGGACAGACCCTGGAGGGAAGGGTCCGTTGAGGAAGGGGTGCCTGAGGCATCCCCACCTCTTCTTAGGCTCCGAAATTACTGGATACCTGATCTGGTAAATTGCTTCCTTTCCTAAAGCCTCAGCTTCCTTATCTGTAAAATGGGATCACTGTTACCAGGCTCTCGGGGCTTGGAGGGACAGAATGAGAATATGTATCAAAGGCTCAGCTACATAGTGACATCAGTGCTAGTAAGAGAGCTTTCCAGGCACCAAGGGGAAAGGGCAGCTATGAGAAGCGTGCCCAAGAAAATTAAGAGGACTTGCAGGAGTGACAGAGGGGTGCCACTGTTCCCAAGTCCAGGCCACATGGGGTGACGGGTTCTTTCAGACCTGCAGAATATGGGGTGACAGTGACATCCCATGTCAAGCAGGCAGGTGGGGAGAGGAAGCAAGAGCCTGGACGTTAATCCGAGATCCTGTTGATGGTGGGAAGAGCCCAGAGAAAGAGGGGCAGAAGGGGAGGATTTGACTTGTGGTCCTGGGAGGAACGGAGAAGTGGGGGCAGGGAACCCCGGGGCGGAGAAGCCCACCCAGAAAGCCGAGTGACATGAGGTCGCCCGAGGCCAGGGAGAATACGGAGGACCGGAAGTGGCTTCTGGGCTTCGGGAGAGAGGGGGTGAGGTAGTGGTGCCTGCTGGCCTAGACCATTCATTTCAGAGGCTGGGAAGGGAAGGAGAGAGAGACAAAGGGTGGGGGCGTGGGAAGTCGTTTTTAGCTGGGAAGAGACAAAGCAGTGCAGAAGAAGATAAATAAATGGTGAAGAGGAGGGGGAACCCTCGGAGCAGTCTGGCCAGGGGTGCTAACTGCGTGCACATGTTACCAAATCAAATCCTGCATTTGACCTCAGTAAGGAATCTTCACAACCGAGTAGCTTTGTTCTGGGAATGCAGACATGGTTCAAGATTTGATAACCTGTGGCCCCTGGGTGGCTGAGTCAGTTAAGTGTCTGGCTCTTGATCTTGGCTCAGGTCATGATCTCATGGTTCATGAGTTCGAGCCCCCTGTTGGGGTTTGCACAGACAGTGTGGAGCCTGCTTGGGATTCTCTGTCTCTCTTGCTCTCTCTGCCCTCCCCCCCCAATAAATAAACAAATAAACAAACAAACTTAAAAAAAATATTTATTCATTTTTGAGAGAGAGAGAGCATGAGCAGGGGAGGGACAGAGAGAGAGAGGGAGACACAGAATCCAAAGCAGGCTCCAGAGGCTCCAGGCTCTGAGCTGTCAGCACAGAGCCAAACATGGGGCTCAAACCCACGAACTGAGATATCATGACCTGAGCTAAAGTCAGACGCTTAACCGACTAAGCCACCCAGGCACCCCAATAAATAAATATTTTTAAAAAATTCGATAACCTATTCGTGAATTTTGTCCCATTAATATAGCAAAGGAAAAGAAAAGATCACTTGATATCTATGAAGAAGCATTTAATGAAAGTCAAACAACTCCCGATAGAAGCTTTTTTTTTTTTAATGTTTATTTATTTTTGAGAGAGAGAAAGAGACACAGAGTCCAAAGCAGGCTTCAGGCTCTGAGCTATCAGCACAGAGCAGATGTGGGGCTCGAACCCACAGACTGCGAGATCATGACCGGAGCCAAAGTAGGACGCCCAACCGACTGAGCCACCCAGGCGCCCCAATAGCTTATTTCTTTTTATCACTGAATAATAACCAATTGTATGGATGCCCCACAGTTTATCAAATGAACATTTTAAATTTTACTTATTTTTAAAATGTATTTATTTATTTTTGAGAGAGAGTGAGTGAGCAGGGGAGGGGCAGAGAGAGAAGAGAGACAGGGACAGAGGAGCGAAAGCGGGCTCCGCGAGGACAGCAGAGAGCCTGATGTGGGGCTCAAACCCATGAACCGTGAGATCATGACCTGAGCCAAAGGTGGACGCCTAGCTGACTGAGCCACCCAGGTGCCCCCAAATGAGCATTTTTTTTAAAATAAGAAATCATTTAGGGGCGCCTGGGTGGCGCAGTCAGTTAAGCGTCCGACTTCAGCCAGGTCACGATCTCGCGGTCCGTGAGTTCGAGCCCCGCGTCGGGCTCTGGGCTGATGGCTCAGAGCCTGGAGCCTGTTTCCGATTCTGTGTCTCCCTCTCTCTCTGCCCCTCCCCCGTTCATGCTCTGTCTCTCTCTGTCCCAAAAATAAATAAACGTTGAAAAAAAAAATTTAAAAAAAAAAAAGAAATCATTTAGAAAGAGGGATGAAGTGTATTTGGTAGAGATGAAGCAGGAAAAAGTGTGTGCAGAGAGGCATCTGATAATGGTGCTGTTGTCCGGTGAGAAGGGAGGCTTGAAGCACAGGGGAGGGGCGCCGGGTTGCCTGGAGGGGAGAAGGGCGGTGGAAGAAAGGGCACGGCCAGGAGGTATTTAGTGAGCCCTGGGCCTCTGGGTCTTGGGAGAGAAGGCAGAGGCACGACAGGTGCGGGACCAGTTGATATCTTACGTCATGTTGACTTGTGTCTTGAGGAATTTCCTGTGTAGCTCACGGTGGGTCTCAGAGCACCCCTGTCTACCCCTTCCTGGCAGCTGCAGTCTGGAAAAACTTACCACTGAGCCATCATTTTATAAATAAGCCATGAGCATTTCCCAGTTGGCCCGGGGCTCAGAGCCTGGACATTTAGCACCTTCGGGGCCAAACCGGCAGGCTGCCCGTTGCCACCGGTGCCAGGGCAGCTCCAGAAGGCAGCAGAGGTCAGCCCATCGTCCTCAGTTCTGACTCCCAGATTCTATTACAGCCATCTGGTCTACCCTTGGGTTGACCCATTTTCCAACAGAGAAGGCAGTTTGTTCTTCCATGTTAATCTCACACCACTTGCCCCCGGTTCCTTTTATGCTCTGATCATCAATCCGACGGTCTTTTATATGGCGTGTGGTGAGTTTTGCAAGCCTCAGCACATTCTGGATTTACATCTTGCCAATAGTTGTTCTAGAGACCCAGCTTAGTGTTGGTACGGTGCCCCTTTCCTGCCTGTTGGCCGTGATTCTGTTGATCTGTGACCACCTTAGCATGCCTTAACCCGGGAGGGGACAGTCTGACCACTGGCCCATCAGTGACCCACAGCAGGTGGCAGTACCTCCTTCATTTAGACTCCAGCGCTCTGACATGTGCAGACCACCCAGAGCCCACCCAGAGTGGGGGATCAGGAGGGGCTCCTTGATGGGCAAAGTGGGTTATGCTTCCTAGTCTTGGGGCTGCCCACCTGTCTCCTTTCTGCTGGTCCTTCGGGAGCCGTGTCTCCTCGTTGGGGCTTCTGTCTTTACCACCTGCCACTTGAGGTCCTAAACACTTTTCCTCCTGCTGTGGCCAGGGTGGGGGTGGGTCCTATTCGGCCTCATAAGCATGGTCTTTTTTTTTTTTTTTTTAAGTCGCTTGGATCATTTAAAAAATATTATTATTATTATTGAGAGAGTCAGAGACCGTGCGAGTGGAAAAGGGACAGAGAGAAGGAGAGAGAATCCCAAGGAGGCTCCTCTATGCCAGCACAAACCACACCTGGGCTTGAACCCACAAAACCGTGAGATTATGACCTGAGTCAAAACAAAGAGCTGGGCGCTCAACCAACTGAGCCACCCAGGTGCCCCTCATTCTTTTTTTTTTTTTTAATGTTTATTTATTTTTGAGAGACAGAGGGAGAGAGAACGTGAGTGGAGGACAGGCAGAGAGAGAGAGACAGAGGATCCAAAGCAGGCCCTGCACTGACAGCACAGAGCCCGATGTGGGGCCCAAACTCACGAACTGTGAGATCATGACCTGAGCCGAAGTCAGACACTTAACCTTCCGAGCCACCCAGGTGCCCCTAGCGTGTTCTCTTTTGACCTGAGGTCACAAAATGTTTCCCATGTACCAAGCGGGGCTCACATTCATTTCTTGTCAGGCTAAACTTGCCCAGTCAGAGCTGGGAACCAAAAGCTCTTGCAAGCTGTGTGCTGACTTAGGACAAGGATCAGGGTAGGGGAGCCTGGTGGGTAGAGTAAGAGGCCTGTTTGTCAATGCCCTGCTACTGGCACTGATGGAGCCTCAGGAACTTGCTCTGGAGAAGCAGGATCCCAGGCCCCACCTTGGAGCAAGATGGAGGCGTTTAAATCAAGAATCACCCCCCATGCAAGATTTTGGACTTTTTAAAAATAATTTTCTTAAGTTTATTTATTTATTATTGAGAGAGAGAGAGAGAGAGAGAGCACAAGCTGGGGAGAAGCAGAGAGAGAGGGAGACACAGAATCCGAAGCAGGCTCCAGGCTCTGAGCTGTCAGCACAGAGCCCGATGCAGGGCTCAAACCCACAGACAGTGAGATCATGACCTGAGCCAAAGTCAGGTACTTAACCGACTGAGCCACCCAGGTGCCCCTTGGAGTTTTTATTTTGAAATAGTTTTATTTTGTTTTTTTAATTGTTTATTGTTTTAATTTGAGAGAGCGTGAATTAGGGAGATGGGCACGGGGTGGGGGGAGAGAGAGAGAGAGAGAGAGAGAAGAGAGAGAGAATATCTTAAGCAGGCTCTATACTCTGTATGGAGCCCAACGTGGGGCTCGATCCCATGATCCTGGGATCGAAATCAAGAGTTGGACGCTCAACTGACTAAGCCACCCAGCCACCCTTATTTTGAAATAATTGTGTAGATTTACACAACAGTTGCAAAGATAGTTCACAAAATTCCTATACACCCTTCACCTAGCTTCTCCTAATATTACTATCTTCCATAACCACGGTACATTGATTAGAACCAAGAAATTAGCATTGGTACACTGCCATTAGCTAAACTTCACACTTTATCCAGATTTCCCCAGGTTTTCCACTGGTGTCCTTTTTCTGGTCCAGGATCCCATGTTACATCTAGTCGTCATGTCTCCTTGGTTTCTCCTAATCTGTAACAGTTTCCAGGTCTTTTCTGGTCTTTCATGACATTGACACTTTTGAATAGCATTGAATATAACTAAATAGGTCAGGTGTTTTGGAATTTTGTAGACTATCCCTCATTGTGGGCTTTTCTGATCTTTTCTCATGAGGAAACAGACAGGTTGTGGATTTGGAGAAGAGGACCTCAGAGGTGAAGTGTCCTTGTCACATCCTGTCAGGGCCCATGATATCAACAAGACCCGCCGATGCTGTTTACACACGCCTGTATCTATTGTGGTCTCTCTCTGTGTACATACGTGTGTGCAGCTAAGTAAACATACTCTCAGGCTGATATCTCCTCCTCTAACCCGGCACTGTAGGGTTCACTCCAGCAGCTCCTAGCATTTTACTGGGCTCTTTGACGGCAGTAAGAAATGCTGCACGTTGCAGGAAGGCTTCCATAAGCTGAAGTTCTCGGAGACGCCGGCTTTCATCTGCAGGCGCCCTTGACCTGGCAGATGCTTTGCTACCACACACGGGAGTCCAGGTGAGCTGACATGCTGCTGGAGTGACACTTCTGAGCCCAGGCTGACACCTAGATCCGCCCTGAGGCTGCGCGGGATCTAAGGTGACCACTGCTCAGGGGACTGCTTGCTCTGCGCTAGTTGAGGCCTCAGACAAAGGCTGTGAAATCAGGGGGCCAGGCTCAGAAGAGCCACGGGGGCTCCCTGTCTTGTTTAATTCATGCCCCCCCCGCCCCCGCCGCCTTCCGTATCAAGGAAAGTAACAGGGACTTAAGCTAGGACAGTGATTTGTTAGAATCTCGGGTGCCTGGGCTCAGATACCGGTGAGCAGGGCGCACGTTCAGGGACGAGGTGTGTCCAGTTAAGCGATGGTGTCGGCCAGCAGGCAAGCTTTACCGTGGCTGTGATCTCCCTTTGCGCTTCATCCTGTGTCCTCACCAGGGAGGACATCTCTGCCCCCACACATCTCCCCTCGTGGGTCCTCGGCCTCGCCTCCGTCAGCCGCCTCTCCCTGCCCACCCTCCGTTCTCTGCCATCTCCTGGAACCGCTGTCTTGCTGATCACGTACAGGTGGCCCTTTCCTTCCAGTCTTTTTCTGAATCTCCTACTCTGTCTGCCCACCCTGTTGCTCTGCCGTGGGTCACCTTCTTCCTGCCTCCTGTGGCCTGTCGGCCAATCGCATTAGGTACCGGTTGCCAGCACCCTTCTCTGGTCTGTGCTCTCCGGTTGCAACCTCACCAGCTTGGCCAGTTCCTGAACCTGGAGCCCCTGCCTGCACTTGCTCCTTCCTGGTTTGGGGCAAGCCAGGCCCTCCTTGAAATCCCTTCTGTGGTGGTACGATTGGCTCCCATCTCTCCACCGCTGACCTGTGGTTCTTCCAAGCCTTTGCCTTTCTCTGTCAGTACATCTGGAGAAGCCTTTTCAAGTAGGATTCAAACTCCAGAAGTCATAAAAAGAAAGACTGGCCAACTTGAATGGATAGAAGCATCAGGCGCCTGGGTGGCTCAGTCGGTTAAGCGTCCGACTTCAACTCAGGTCATGATCTCGTAGTTCATGGGTCCGAGCCCCACATCGGGCTCTGTGCTGATAGCTCGGAGCCTGGAGCCTGCTTTGGATTCTCTCCCTCTCTCTGCCCCTCCCCCCTGCTCACGTGCACGCTATTGCTCTCTCTCTCCCAAAAATACACATTAAGAAAAAGATAGCAGCAAGACTCTGGATGTGAAAACGTCTTGGGCACAACCAGACAATCTAGAAAAGAATACTTATTCCTCTGCTGGTCTGTGATTTTTTTTGGGGGGGTGGGCAGCAGATGAAAGCACTCGACAACCCGACAGATCAGAGCTACCCATCAGAGGGCTGTCCATAGGAGACAGTGATTACTGGACAGAGAAAGGAACTAAGTGTGTCGACAAATCATGGCCAGAACCCTTGCTCACACCATCCAGAGGTACAGGAGACAGCGGAGCAAGACCTATCAGCAGCTGCCACAAGCAAGACACATTGTAGCTCCTCCCACTGAGAGGAGGGGGGGGGGGCACAGAAATGCTCGCACTGCCCTCAAGGCACCTTGTCTTCTTATACCCTAGATTCCACAGTAAGTTATGCCGGCAGCCACTTTAGGGCCAAGCTTACCTGCATAAACAGATTTTCTTGTTAAGAAGATACAACTCACCCTGGATTCTCTTGCCCATCCTCGGCCACCAACAGAATGGCGGCTTCATCTCATCACATCGGGTGAGCCTCCCTGGACTCCTTGCATGGGTCAAGCTCATCTCACAAAGGGATGGTCTCCTTAATACACCAAGAACTACTAGAAGTCAATAAGAAAAAGACGATCCATCAATTTAATAGAAAAATGGTCTATTGACCATTAATCATATATTTATGATTAGAAAAGCAAAAACAAATCGTTCTTAAATATATGAAAGAAACTCAGTCTCACTCATAACAATGACATGGAGCTATTTTTTGACTTATCAAAATTAGCATAAATCAAAAAGTTTTATAGGATACACATTTGATAGGTATTTGTGTTTTGCTCCTAATTCCAGTGTGTGTGTGGGCGGGGGGGAGGGGGCCGGGAGCTCCCCAAGCCAGCAAGCAATGCTCAGACACCAGACACCAGTCCTACAATTCCACTCAGTTCTGACACTGTGCACCCACAGGTGCAGGGTTCAGTCCTAGAAGACTGCCCTCCTCTTCAGACACCAATCACAAGCCCGGGTTGCTACCTATGCTTCTGACCGACTGGCTTTTAATCAGAGGTCCCTACTAACCCTTCCTTGAGTGTGATTCATTTGCTAGAATGGCTCACAGAACTCAGAAAACCTGTTAACTCCCCAGATTATCGAGGAATTGAAGGATATGAATCAATAGCCAGATAACGAGATACATAGGGCAAATTCTGTGCCAAAGGAGCTTCTGTCCTTGAGGAGTCTGGGACCGACATTCCTGGCTCCCCAGGAAGCATCCCCAGCTTGGAAACTTTCCAAAGCCCCACCTTTTTGGGGTTTATGGTGGCCTCCTACAGAGGTGCGATTGATCAAATCCTTGGCCTTTGGTGATCAGCCCCCAGCCTCTTTCCCTCCCTGGAAGCCATCTAGTCACACTGGTTTCCCAGGCAACCAGCCCTCAGATTTAGGTGCTTTCCTAAAGCCGCTCATTAGCATACCCCAGAAAAGGGTTTGTGAATAACAAGACACCCATTCACCTTTGTGGCTGTGAATAGATTTCAGGAACTGAGGAGAAAGACTGAGGGTCACACCAAAAGATGCTCCCATCACTCTTACTGCTCAGCAAATTCCAAAGGTTTTGTGAGCTATGAGCCAAGAGTGAAACCCAAACATATATGCAAAATACGTTTTGGTTGTCTGAATGACCAAATATATCTATATCTATATCTATATCTATATCTATATATATATATATATCTATCTCTTATAAATCACAATATCATGGTGCGGCTGTGAGGAAACAGGCACATCACTGGTGAGCGTGTAAGCTGGTGAGAAATTTGGCCTTGATTATCAAGTCCTTCTACTCTGACCCTGCCTAGCAGTTCCGCTCCCAGGGATTTATCCTGCAGAGACTGTACATGTGCAAAATGATAGAGATATACGCCAGTTAGTTGTTGCAGGTTTCTTCCGATTAGCAGAAGATTAGAAATAAACCAAATGTGCATTATATAAAGGGAACTGGCTAAAAGAATTGTACATCCATGTGAGAAGCAAGTGAGATGATTTATTTTCAGAAATACCAAATGAAAGTTGTGCTGTCTAGTTAACAGTAGAAACGTTTACATATTGGAAATATATATGAGCCCCCCTCCCCCACCTCAGTGGAGTCCCAAACCGTTAGACACTTCAATTCCTGGTTCTTCTTCCCCCTCTTCATTTAGTGGGCTTGTTTTTCGAGGGCTTTGCCTGAGTATGTGCCAAAGAAGTGAAGTCTGTGCATCACCTCAAGGAATGTATTTTTGACCTTACCTGGGCATAGGCTACTTCTGGGTAAGGCTGTAAGCTCTGTAGTACTCAGCCAATGAGGAATCAAGGGAGGGGCTTGCCTCTGTAATGCTCATCCAATGAGGAATCAGGGGAGGGACTTGCATGCTAGGAGATACATTGCCTGCTGTAATTTCCCTGAGTGTGCCTGTCCATCAGACACCCTCTCTTGCAAGAATGTTGAGTAAAGCTTGGCTTCGCTGTGTTCCGAGTCTCCGAATCCCCCTTTGATTGGGTCCGTGGGCCTATTTCTCACAATCTGTGCGCTCTGCCCTGCAACGTTTACACTTTTTGTTCTCTTCTTTAACAGGATTAAATATATCTTAGCTCCAAACTCAGAATGGTATTTCATGGAGACTGTTAGATGCATTCCCGGCAAGTCAGGAGCAAGAGCAAAAGCCCACTAGTAGCAACATGATTTAAGAATGTACTGGAGGGGCGCCTGGTTGGCTCAGTCGGTTAAGCGTCCAACTCTTGGTTTCGGCTCAGGTCGTGATCTCATAGTTGTGGGATCGAGCCCTGTGTTGAGCTTCGTGCTGGGCATGGAGGCTGCTTGGGATTCTCTCTTCTCTCTCTCTCTCTCTCTCTCTCTGTCTCTCTGCCTGTTCCTGGCTTGCTTGCACGTGCGTGCTGCATGCTCTCTCGAAAAATAAATAAAGATAAAATATTAAAAAATAATAAAAATAAACAAAATTCTTAAAAAAAGAAAAAGAATGTACTATAGGTGCTAACCAATGCAATCTGGGAAGAGAAGAGAGAGATATACAAATCTGAAAGGAGAAAGGAACCCTTTCACTATTAGAAGATAAGATTATCCACATCCCTGGAAAATCCAAGCGAATCATCCGAACAACTACTACAAGCAGCAAGAATTCATGAATCCCCAGTGTACAAAACTCAAACACAGAAATCAACAGCCTCACGCCCCGCTTCAGGGTGGTGGCCCATCCACAAGACCAGGGAAGCCCTCTCGCACAATCCCCGTAGCTGCACTTCATTTGCTGTCAAATGAGTTCTTTGGGCAGAAGCAGTGCTGTGCAGAATACCACCATGACTAAGGCATTTTGTTCATCTGCTTTTGGCAAAGGTTCTCTGGGCAGCCAGTATCTGCGGGTGTCCGCTCCAACTCAGCCCCTGAGACAAGGGAGTGGCCCCTGCTATCACAGAACCCACCCCCAGCAGGAGGAACAGACAAGGGCACTGGCATGTGCCCAGCGCTATAGGAATGCAAGCAGTCTGTAATTCAGGTGGGAGGGGACCAGGAGGGCTCCCTGGAGGAAGCAATATTGGAAGGGTGATAGAGGTGGGCAAAGGGTGGAGGGGGGGGTTTTCCAACAGCAGGCAGGAAGAACAAGGGTGTATATGGAGCACCCTAGGAACTCAGTCTGGCCAAAATATGACCTAGGAGGGCACTAACTGAAGAAATACGGGCAGCCCTTCAGTCAGCAGTGTTGGGCTCAGTCGAGTTGATGTGAAATGTTGGGGTTCGAGAGTGAATGGTCAAGAAAGAATTCTTGAGGCATCTTTGGTGCAAAAAGGTGGATTAATTAAAGCACGGGGACAGGACCTGTGGCTACAGCTGCACTGGGGGCGTGACTGACTGTATACTTTCAAGTGAGGGCGGGTTTAGGGAGCGTTAAGTCTCTAAGGAATTTGGAGGCAAGGTTTCCAGGACCTCGAGGGGCTTCTGTTAGGATACGGTTATTTACTCCTGTCTAGTAAAACCTCAGTCGTGAGACCCTGCAGATGTGTATCAGTGGGCCATCTGTTTGGAGGGCTAGCATGTATCTTAGGGCAGGGGTAGAGATAAAGGAAGCTTTTATATATTATATGAAGTTATTATAGAAAAGTTCATGTATTTTTTTTATGTATTAAAGAAGACTTAGAGGATCCTGGAGGTCGGGCCAATGGCAAGCTAAGGTTGCCTTTTGCCTCTAGCAAAGTATTAACTTGAGGCAGCTGTGTTCCCGGAGGAAGGTCACTCTGTCTCAAGCACTTGTCAGCGGGCTGCAAAGGGTATTTCTTTCTTTCTTTTCTTCTACATTTCTTTTACCTTGTCCTCCACATCAGAGTGAGCCACTATTTGGGGCGGGACTGTGGAGGCTGGGGGTGGGGGGCGGTGGGAACACACTGATTACATGAGGGGAAGACACTGGGGGTGCTAGGGAGACGTTGGCAGGTGGGAAGGAGGGCAGGAGGCCCCTCCGAGACTGTGGTCCCAACCTTGGCTGCCTGTTGAAAGTCTCCCAAGAAGCACCATGCTGGGGGAGGGCAGGGACCTCTGGCCATTCTGTCACACGGGGGGGGGGGGGGGCCAGCCCCCTAGCTTTTGAAATGAAGGGGCTTGGAGGTCAAAAGGGGACTTCAAGTGGGAACCATCAAGAGACAGAAGGTGTGCATGGGGTCGGGTGGGGGAAGAGTAAGGCATACACGCAGCTGAATTAGTGACAGCAATGGGGGGGCCAGGACCACAGCCCGGGGGCGGGGGCGGGCGGCAGGAGCTGGGCATGGCGGACACTTCAAGGAGGGAGAAGAGAACTGAGAAAACAGATCATGGGGGTGGGGGACCAGCATGTGCTCAGCCTCTGTAGGACTCCCACCACCTTCCAGGAACCTTCCTGAAGGGGAGCAAGAGTGGTCTGGAGAGGGCAGAATGAGGCCAAGGCTGAGACGGGCCTCTGGCTCTTGGGGCGTCAACGTTAGCCATCCTCCAGCCGGGGACAGCGGGAAGATCTGCCGGCTGCGGAACATCTGGTTGGTCCACCTGCCTTCTTGGGCTCGTGGTCTGGCCCTCCTTGATTCAGGTTTCTCTGTCCGTCCGGGTTGCTGATTGAGAGTGTGGTCGGTGGAGGGGTGCTCTGAGCCCCTGCCTGCCCGGATGGAGGTCAAAGTAGCGATCAGGTCAGTCCCTGGGTACAAACCTCATTGTCTGGGTTTGCTGGCTGGGGCGATGTGTAGAGACTTGGACGCTTTGCTCTCGGGGTGGGAATTCGCTTCCTGCAAAGCCAGTGCAGAGGCTCTGACGAGGTGATGGGCTACTGTAGACAGAATAATCTGGGCAGATATTCGTGGTTGTGGAACCCGCATGGTGTGGTCTGGGGTTGGAAGGACGGCGGGGGATTAGGGGAAGGATATAAACGTCACCCCGCCAGCACACGACTATGCCCTCTTGCCCCTTACTGGGGCCTTAGGGGAAGCTACCCTGCTTGCTTTCTCTTGATTCTCTGTGGCCGGCTGGGTGGGCCTCTCCCCCACGGGGACCACCCTGCAGCAGCAGGGGTCAGTATGTAGCCAGAGGGCCTGGGTCCACTCTGGGCCCGACCGTGTGCCATCAGTCCAAGGAAGGCCTGCACACTAGGTGAGCCACAGCCTCCCTGCATGAGGAAGTTTGGAACTCGGGGCTCAGCTGACCCAAGGTCAACCTCCATCTCTGTCCTTACAAGACACATGACTTTGTGCAAGTTGCTGTTTCATCTGTAAACAGGGGACCATAACAATCTCTCCACAGGGTCGCTGGGAGACTAAGCGAAGCGTGTGTACGAAGTGATCCCAGCTCCTCGCGTGACGAACTGTTCATCGACTGGGACCATTTACTGCACGTGGTGGCAGCCTCACCGCGGGAACGCCTCCGGCACGGAGCCCACCGCTTCCACGTCTGACCTTGCAGAGTCCGGGTGAGAGAGGGTTACCTGCCCGCCGGCCCGGGCCCCTGCCGACTGCATTCGAGCCCCAAAGCCTCCAGGAGGCCTTGCTTCTTCCCCGGCCTTCCTGGGACGCCACAGCCCCCCAGAGTGGCCCCACGGCACTCTGCACGCCTGCCTTTGCACCCCACTTGCTGTGTCCTGGGGCTTCTCCCCTGCCGACTGTGAGCTCCGGGAGGGAACCGCCTCAGGCTTCCTGTTCGTCTCTACCACGTGCACCACACTGCTCAGGCTCCCAGGCAGGAGGCCAGTGTTGGAGGAACATTCTGAGGTCTGCAGAAGCCAACTGTGGACTCTGTTCTTTTGCAGCAGACACGTCAGAGAGCTGTACTTTTATGAGTTGCGGGGGTGGAGATGATTATTTGTCCGGGACATTTGAACCTGAGTCAGAATGGTCTTAGAGGGCAGTTCAGCGTCAGGGTCATGTGGAACTAGGCCCGGGGGACACTTTCGACTGGCACCACACAGGACTGTAGCTCAGGGAAAGCGGACCCAGGGCCCAGGGGCAGAGACAAAGGGAGATGAGAAATACCCAAACGCAGAGGCCATCCAGGTGGCCAGGGGACGGAGCTCAAAGAAAAGCAAGAGGGCTGGATTTAGTTCCATTGGCCTCTGGCAAACCCAGCGGATGCATCTCCTGGATGTGGATTTGCTCTCCCTGCCCGTAATGCGTTTCCCAGCACGGCCGTCCGTGGACTGATGGAATGCCTACTTACCAGCATGGCATCCTGCATAGTACTTTTAATTAAAAAAACTCATTTCACAGCAAATGAAGTCAGGCAATGGACTTGTGATCACGTAACTCACGGGTTTTTACTGCATCCCTCACCACGCAGAAACAGCTGGATAAATAGAAGAGTGAAATGGCCCATGGAAGACTCAGCTACAATGCCATGGGGACACGACATCCTGAAAGGGCAGAGTTCTGCCTTTTTTTTCCCTCCGAAGGTTTTTTTTTGAGAGAGAGAAATCTGGAACGCTTCACAAACTTGCGTGTCAGCCTTGCACAGGGCCCGTGCTCATCTCTGCATCGTTCCAATTTTAGGATAGGTGCTGCCAAAGCGAGCACAGGGCAGAGTTCTACCTTAAAGGCTGCGGTATATGCTTTGCCCTTACTACTCCCCCCCAACCAGAATTCATGGGTCCAGGAATCCAGGGATGGGAGTGGGAGTGGCTCCTCTCACAGGTCCACTCAAAGGGGCTCTGCTGACTTGGAGATTTTGGTCTTCAGAGCAGGAATGTTTCTACCAGGGAACACAGCAATGGTTCCATTTTTTTTTTTAATTTTTTTATTTTGAGAGAGTGCGTGCATGCACATGTGCACAGCTGGGGAGGGGCAGAGAGGAGAGACAGAAGCCCAAGCAGTCTCCGTGCCATCAGTGCAGAGCCCGAAGCGGGGCTCGAACTCACGAACTGTGAGATCATGACCTGAGCCAATTCAGGAGTCAGATGCATACAGGCTGAGCCACCCAGGCGCCCAGCGATGGCTCCATTGGGTTGCATATTGAGGCTCACCTGGCTATCTGGGGCTCATCAGGACACTGAACCAACAAGCTAGTATGGGGATTAGTCTACTGGCTGGAGAGTATTACCGAGGGAAG
The DNA here is from genome assembly GCF_014898765.1 of Herpailurus yagouaroundi. Taxonomy (NCBI): domain Eukaryota; kingdom Metazoa; phylum Chordata; class Mammalia; order Carnivora; family Felidae; genus Herpailurus; species Herpailurus yagouaroundi. The sequence continues at coordinate 7,462,478 of NW_024412433.1, forward strand.
TCTGGGTGCTGCGATACAACAGGAGCAGGGAAGACCGTGGCTGGAACCTAGAATATCCTGTAGGTCCCTCTCAGAAATAGCAACGATGAATGAAAAACTAAAAAAAATAAAGGCAGGGCAATTAATTCAGACCCTTTAGGAATGAAGGTTTGGATCAACCATGCTAAAAGAATTCTGACCAGCTGAGATCCTCCTGGCTGAGGGCAAAGGAAATAGAGACCAGGTAGTGGAAACAGCGGTTATAAATATCAACTCCAGCTTCACAACACACTCTACATATTCTTTCTGGATTGTTCTGTGTGTACACACACACACACACGTTCCTTTTCACTCCTTCTCATTATCTCATGCTGTTTCTGTTGGAAGCTAACTTTGCCATGTAGTCTACTTTTCCCCTTTTTTTTTTTTAATTTTTAGAGCAAGAGAATGGGGGAGAGGGGCGGAGGAGGGAGGGAGAGAGAGAGAGAGAGAGAGAGGGAGGGAGGGAGAGAGAATCATACGCAGGCTCCACATTCAGCACAGAACCTGATGTGGGGCTTGGTCCCACGACTCTGGGATCATGACCTTAGCCAAAATCAACAGATGGATACCCAACTGACTGAGCCCCCCAGGCGCCCCTACCGTGTAGGGCTTAGGTCTCATTCTGTTATCCTATATTCTCCTCAGACAAGACTGTGACTGGATGGGAGGAATCGACATGGCCCAGAGATCCATACCTTGATTGTTGGGTTTTACATTTCCTTAGTTTGGGAGAGAGTGCGTCCATCTTCTTAAAATCAGTTACATCTTGGGCAGAAACAGAAAGTAGCTTTTGTGATCATATTAAAGCTCAAATGTATGTCAAGGGGTGGGTACAGATGCTGTGTGGCTAAAGGGGAAGGCTCTACCAATTACTAAGCTCTTCTCAGCCTCACGCCCAGTATTTTTAACTGTTTGTGTGATGCTGGGCACAGAACTCTGCTGACATTTCTGCTCTGCCAGCTGGCATCCCATTGGGCCTCTCCAGCAGGATGCACCTGAGGGAGGCCTCAGTGCCGGAGGAAGAAAAGGGACCTGTTCCCTCCTGTCCCCATCAGCATCACCCCCGTGCAGCAGCAGCAGCACGTTCCCAGAGCCACAGCCAGACCCAGTCGTCACTTCTGACCCCTCTGACCCCCCCGGAGCCGCTCTGTTGTGCCCCAGGGACACCAGCACCGGGTGAGCACCCATTCGGAGGCAGCTCTTCCTGGAGTTGCTGCTTCCTGGTTCTTCCACTGTCAAAAATCCTATCCTATTGTTAACATGACTTGCGTGGGTTCTGTCTTCTATTTGGACCATGACTGACAGACATACAACAGGAAGCTTGTATCTATTGAAACGGAGTCCCAAGACTGTATCGTTTAAATCCTTCATCAACAATGACTGAGGCTCTGCAACATCTCTTTCTCCCATGGTTTTTCACACGGGCACTTGGGGATTTCTTCAAATTCTAATCCTTTGAATTTCCTTCTGTTCCAATAGTCCTTCACCCCAAGTTGAGAATTAAAATAAACTGTATTTGGATATTAAAATTTTAAATTGAGAATATTTTTAGAACGCATGTCAAGGATACTGCATCGTCTGAACTGTCCTACACGTTTTGTGCCGGAATGGACTTAAAAGAGCCACGCACGCAAGAGCAGAATTCGCAGCAACCACGGCCAGTGCCCCCATTTCCCTTCATTAAGAGTCCACAACCTGGTTCTTGCGGATAGTTTTCATTTATTACTGCAGTAGACAATCGCTCTGAAAGTGCAACACTAAATCACTTTGTCACAGCCTCTGCCCCTCCACTGGCAAATTCTTGGAAGTTCATTCTTGGAGCATCGCGGACCACAAGCTTCTCTCTAGGTGGATAATTATTGCCACTGCCAAGGTCACAGGAAAAAAAAAAAACCCACACACATGAATAGAAGGATAAAATGAGAAGAGCCCTCGAGAGTGGGGGCCAATTTCAAACGGAAAATCCAGCAGAGGGGTCAGGGGACAACAGCCCACCTGTGCAAAGTGGAAGGTGACTCCCCATCACCAGGCAGCAACCTACCACGTTGGTGAGGTTGCTCTGGGTGCACCTTTTGCCCGCTTTGTCCCCAGAGTAGGTGATACCATAACCACTGCCGTGTCATACTGCAGTGTAGCAGAGGCCCATGGAGTCAAAAGGAAGTAAAAGGACCTCTCAAGCCAGTCTGGAAAATGGGTGGTTTGGCTAAACTGACTCTTCAACCTCCCACTTAAAACTGCTGGACAGAATATCCGGGAGAGCCCTGCGGGTAAGACACTGCCCGAGAGAAATAACTCTTGTTCTGACCAGCACGGGGCCAGCATCTTTTGATGGGAAAAGATAACTTTCAAATACTGCAATGCCAAGGAAGAAGGAAAACATGAGCAGTTCTGGAAAACACGAGAGATTAAAAAATCTGAACGAGACAAAAAAAAAAAAAAAAAAAAAAGCGCAAAACTATGGACAGTACACCCAAGCACTCAGCCTGACAGAACCCTCCCTCACGAACACATCACACACATACGCACCTGCTTGCACACACACAACAGGTAGATGCCCCAAGGAGGGCAAATCCAAATGTCTGCTCTCTTTGGAATTCTCATGGCAAATCTGAGTGTAGGCAAACGTGAAGCCCTCCCTGGGGTCTAGACAAATACTCAGGAGGCAGCCTTCGCTCCCCATTTTAGCCAATGTTGCTCCTCTGTTTGCCTGAGCCCTTCACAATTATCTGGGCACTACAATTCATTCTTCATACTCCTGGAGTTTAAATCATGGCTAGATCTTCTTATCCGATCTAACGTCACCTGTAATGGAAGCACCTCCCTTTTGGCTCCTGCACTCCCATTCTTTTGGGAAAAAGCATCCCAAGACAGTGGTAATTAGAGGGGGTTCAGGACTTGGAAAGTAGGAAGAGAGTAATATAAATACAATAAGGAAACGCCTATTACTCTCATAGGACTTCTCTGAGACCAGGTGGCAAAGGCCCTGGCCGGCAAGGACAGGTTTTAGGAGAGGCCTTAATTTAAGGTACTGCGATCTCTGCTCACAAGAGCCAAGTAAGACAGCGCTCCCTGCAGGCTGCTGTGGGACTCGTACTCAGTACTGATTTCAATCCTAGGTGCTCTTTTGACCTCTCTGACTTCAGTCCTTCTGGAGTCAGATCACCAGGCTTCTCTGATGCCTGACTGGTCTTTTTTAAAGCATGCTTGCAGTGGCCTGTCAGAGGTTTCTGTCTGGACATCATGGGTCAGCACGCATTACTAGCATCATCTACCAGGTGACAAGGACCGAAAGCAGGTTTCCTCAACCACTGCAGACAGGCACAGCCATGCAAAGAAAGCCACCCATCACGGTCACCTTCTCTTCAGATGCCCCAGTTTTGGGATCATAGAATTTACCATATTAAGTGTTCACACTGGGCAACAACCAAGCTTTTGCTCCCCTTCCTCAATGAGGGTCATGCAACGGGCTGGACACACAGGCCCTGCTCATCTGGTTTCAGACATTGCCCTCAGCTCCAAATCCTGCACTTGGAACCGCTATTATAACCTAGCTCCTAATCAAACTGGATTCTGCACCAGTTTGATTTACCAAGGCATACCTTCTGAGCTGCCTCGGTGAAACCAGTGTGGCCCACTGGATTAAAATTCTAAGTGCAGCAGTGCCTAAGAAGAAAGAGTCCCACAGGAGGGTAGAACTGGAGGGCATAAGGCAGGAGACTATACAAAATCAGTTAACACATTTTCAGAAAATGGTGGGCTTGGGGGAAAAGGGGAGAGGAATAAACAAAATGGCCCAATAACTTAATGGCAGAGCTAGAAGAGAGCATTTATAGCCATTCCGGGACTCTCCAACAAAAAGCTTTTCCTGGACGCACAGACATTCATAATACTGACAACTCTCGGTCGACAGCTCTGGCTTGTACACGTGGTCACGATGCCCTTCGTACAGCAGAGGAGAGCACACGGAACGCCCGACAGGCATCTGGACCGCACACAGCAAAACAAAAGGCTGAACTCCACCCCCCCACAGAACCCCATTAAAAAAAAAGTTTGTCTATTACAAAGTCACGTTTTCTGTTTTTCCGCTTTATAAAGTCAGCGATGCTGGAGGGTGTCTAGCGGAATCTGTCCTCCAGGAATGAGTGCAAAAGGGGAGCACACGGCTCGGGGACGTCCCTTCAGTGAGCAGATGGAAGGACCGGCTGGAGACCTCCCATCCATTTCGGACAAACACACACATACAGAAAAGGATTATTGCCAGCTCGTGTACTTTCACAATGTGATTTTTGTATTTCGAAAGCTTGAATTGTCCCTGAAAGAAAAAAATGGGAGAAAACAGAGCATTCAATACACAGATCTTCTATAGGCAACAGCACACACATGGGGCAGGGGATGGGAGTGGGGGTGGAGGCCTGAACTCAGCTGCTCCAGGGCCCTCCTGATACACCTACCCCAGAACCTCCCTTCCTTGCTAATCTAATGCCAACACAGCAAACCGCCTCCCAAGTCCCTTTGAGCACTTCAACTCAACTGTTTTCAAGAGCCAAAAATTAGAAACAACCCAAATACCTATAAAAAGGGCACTGGTTAAATATGAATATTATGGCACGTTCATCCAATGGGACACTTGTGCAGCTTAAAAAAAAACAAGCCAAGGAAGCTCACACTAATACAGAAAGCTCTCCAGGAGAAACTGAGAAGGTGCAAAACAGTGTGTTCCCATAGTACGCCACGTTTTGTGTAAGTGGGGGTGGGGGAAATAAGGTCAGAGTTCACATTGCTTGTATGGACATTGAGTCTATAAGACTATACAAGAAACCAACAATTTGTTACGTGGGGCAGCAGACGGGGGAAGGGGGGGGGGAGCACAGCAGAGCCTGAGCAGATGGAGTGAGAGTGGGAGGGAAACCCCTTTCTTTTGCACACACAAACACACACATACATTAAAAAAAAAAAAAAAAATCCATGTGATTGTATCACGTATTTTTTTAAAAAATCAACCAACCAACTGAAAAATCTTTAGTTCAAAACTTATCGCTCCTTATAAAAGGGTGTTCCACAAAGTGAATCTGAGTACCCTTAAGACACTCAGCTAGAATTCTTGAAAGAGAAGCTTGGATGTATGTGACACATCATCAGAGGTGTCCTCTCAGTTGCCTTCTACTGGATGTGGGCAGGCTTGGCCACCCACTAGAAACCTTTCCTGCTCCACACTAGAAATCCAACATCTCAGCAGCCCACACTGCCATTTGAATCCCCCAGTCTCAGGGCTACAAAGGACCTTAAAGGCCCTCTGCTGTAGCCCAGAGCTTCAGACTTTCAAATACCTGAAATTCTGAAACAGGAATTCCCATTAACCTGATTTTTGAGTCATTACTTCCCTTTAGTTTTGATAGGACATTCTAGAAGCTTTAGCTTTAAATGACCATCTTAATATTGCTACAATTTATTGGGCATATGGCTATCAGTCTGGGGTAATTCTGAGAGAATATACTCAGCCTAGACAAATGGCAGTTTCCAGTTAGCAACTGGCTACCAGACTCTCCCCTGTGATGGCGGTCGGCTGCCTTCACTACCCAAGATGAATGACTGTAGACAAGTACACTGAGAGGGGAAACTGGAGGCGAACTCTGTCTGGGAAGAAACTGATATCATCTCAATAGTCCACTAGTATTTTTATAACTGGACGCATGACTATGTAGCTCATTTATCAATGGCTACTGAGTATTTTGATCTAAGGAGGGGAAGACTGAACATGAAGAAAACTTAATGGGGTGATCATCTTTTTTAAAAGGGCTTTCACAAGGACAGATCCCACCGAGGTGCCACCTGTAACTAGCAAAGGATGATAAGGAACATTTCTGACTATAAAACAGAGAAAAGCAAGCGTAAGGGCCATGTGTGTGTGATCTCCCAGTCCCCTTGGGGATGATGCGCTGTACTACTGAGACTACGTGTCAGAGACCCTCTCTAATAACACAGGAGCGGTTAGGAAGGAACAGTCTGCTCTGTTCCATTTCTTCCCTCTGCCCTCTACCCAGTTCCCTCTCTCCTCGCAGAGCAAAAGTCAACCAGCAGGGGAAAATGAGTGGATAGAAAGGCAGGGTGTGGGAAGGTAGAATCACAGAATTTTCTAACAGTGGGAGAATGATCTGTCTTTGGAGTAAGAGAGACAGCAGGCAAGTGTCTGGACCCAGCCTTTTCATCCATTAGTGATACAGAAGAGAGAACTTTCTGGACAACTCATCACTGTAAACAGGTCACCTCTATCTTTTGGAAGAGTCCCTGTACTGTGCTGGGGTTGGGCCACAAACAAATTCTCTCTGTGGCAGGTAAACTGAAGAGCTCTACAACACTTTCCCATCTAGATGTTTACTATTTATTCTAATTATTTCTGTCCTAGATCTCTTCACGGTCAGAAAATCTAAGAAATCACAATTAGTCTAAGGTTTATTTGTAATGTGGAAAAGGGGAGAAGAATAAGAAGCCAGGATAATCTAGATAAGTTCCCCCAGAGTTTGATTTAAAGGAAAACAAAGAGCAACGAGAATGGGTGACAGGCTGTTGACAATGACAATGACAGGCTGGTGGCAGCTGGTGGCTCTGGTCCAGCTTCTCTTAAAAAAAAAAAAAAAGTGGGCTGAGAACAGCTCGGTGCCAGATGTCGTCTGAGGAATGTGTTCATCTCAGACCAGCTGAGAACTAATCCTTGGTTATGTGCATTACCCCAGGCTGCAGTGCCAGAGAGATTAAGAGACAGAAAAAGGAAGAAGGAAGAAAGAAGAAAGGGAGTGGCAGGTCACAGGCAACGTTTAATTTTTCAAAAAAGATGGGCTTCTGTTCTCATAAAAGCAAACTATAATTTAGAAAATCCAGAGTGAGCTCCTAAAAGCTAGGCCCTCTAGCCACCTAGCAATATTGTGATGGAGCATGGGCGACCGGGAAGGCTTTTCTGTTGTTTTCGTTTTTTCAAGAGACCTTTTAGAAGGAAATAAAAATTTTACATCCTCATCTATGAATTTATGAAATAAAAATACAAATTATATATAAATATATTGAGCCCAGTGTATTGATTTAAAGGGGCTTTTCAGACATCAGTTTTTCCCTGTATCTTAATTTATCCCAGAGGATTTTTACACTCTAGGGCACAGGACACAGGAGCTAAAAGACCCACAATGCTAGAGAGGGGTCAAAAAGAACTTTTCTCGGGGCGCCCGGGTGGCTCAGTTGGTTAAACGTCCAACTTCAGCTCAGGTCATGATCTCATGGTTCATGGGTTCGAGCCCCACATCAGGCTCTGTGCTGATAGCCTGGAACCTGGAGCCTGCTTTGGATTCTATGTCTCCCTCTCTCTCTGCCCCTCCCCTGCTTGCACAGTCTCTCTCTCTCTAAAATACATTAAAAAATTAAAAAGACCTTTCTCTACTGGATGACTTTTTATCCTGATAGCAGGACACAAATACCAGCGCCCCATCCAAACTGGCTTCCAGCTTCACATTCCCAGGCATTTGGGGGGAAAACTGTTACCCAAATACTCTGTAACAGCTTTCTAATCTGCTCTGCCATTTCGTACTTCTCTAGAAAGGACAAATTCCAACTCTGGGAAGAATAAGCTGAGGGTGAGGCAAGCTCCTGAGGGTGGATAACACAGGAGCAAGGTGGTTGGTTCCTCAAAGGAATGCCTCTCCATTCTTGCAGGAAGTGGCCACAGTGATTCCGGGTCCTCAAGGGAAAACTGCGAGCTGAGCCACCGAGTAGGAGCCCTACCTGACTCTCTGCTCTGGAGTGGGATCTGAGGGTGCACTCACAAATCAGCCTACAGGCTTCCGTACAGTCTTCAGAGGAACGTTCTCTGGCTATCAGCTGTCCACCACAGGCCAGCTCTGGCTTCCACCCCTCTCCCTCCCTGTATATTAAATAAAACTACAAACCCTTCCTAGGTTCAGTGAGGCAAGTTTCCATCTCTAATCTCCCACTGAGGGCCAACTTCATTCCCCAACAACACAGATCATTGCTCTGTGCATGCCAGCCCAGACATATTAAGTAACCTAAATCCTCCCCAGCAGCTAACTGGGACTTCCATTGAAGTCGTGGTTAAAAGGCCAATACTGATTTGTAATGCAGATCAAATGAAATGGTTCTAGAATATTAGCAGTTATATGTCATAGCATAAAATATCGGATCAACTGAGAAGTATTTGTGGTTCAAGAACGATTACTTAAATAGCAGTTTTTAGTTCCTCCTAGATCATGGTCTCCTTGGAGGGGGAAAAGAAAAGGTGAAGAGGACGAGGAGCCAAAGTGTTAGGAACCTTTAAAAGAGCAGTTCAGAGCTAGCGTAGCAGCTGAGAGCACCCCTTCAGGGGTAACGCGATAGGGATGAAATAGAGAGTCTTTTTCAAGTCTTTAAGACAATGACATGAGTTGGTTTTTTTGTTTAGACTCTAATACTCCAAGTATTAGACTTCCAAGGCTGCGCTTTACGCAGGAGAACACCTAAACCATGAAGTGCTTCTTCATCTGCCAGATAAAAAAGATATAGGGGCAACAAAAACAAGAAAGAAGAGACCGCAAAACGGCAACGATGCAAATACAGGATTTCAAGGCAACTCAGAGATCTCTTTCCCAAGGGATTCAGTGTTAGTGAAGGGGGAGGGACAGTTTTCCCCCATTCTGATTATTCCCATTTCATTTTAAAGCCTTTTCTCCCCCGATGGAACATAGATGCTATTGATTCTTAAAGATACCATCGTTTTCTGTACTCTAAGAAGTAAACATTGCTAATTAAACTACGTCCAAAATCTTTCTTATCACATTCACTGTGAGCACCCTGATTTTAGGGATATTGAAAACAAAACCAAAAAATATCCTAGAAATAATTAAATATGGTAATGTTATTACAATGATTAAAACAATTGCATGATAGCACCAGGCCTCTGGAAATCTGACTTATTTATTCTAAGTAGCTGCTGTTTTCAGCCTGCATTTCAGTGTACCCAACATTACAGCTGATGCTTGTTTTTCATCCCTCCTTGTGTATATTAGCAGCCACCTCTGACCCGTTAACTATATTTTACAGAGAAAACTTTTAAATTGCAATTTAAAAAATCTAGTATGCCTAAAAATTGAATTTATAATAAAGGAATTAAGCTTTAAAAAAAGACATGCCTGGCATCATCTGTGTGTGCAGGACTTCTGAGACCATTTGTCTAACGATCACCCAGCTCTGCAGAGTACTCAGACCCTGGGTCACCTGCCCTGTCCCTCTGTGTCATCCTCTCTTGCTGTCTGAGGGATGCAGATCTCCTTTTCTCGAAAAAGCCTCATTTCCCTCCTGGGAAGGGGGAGTTCTGAAGCGGCTACTACAGCTGACACATTCTGTTCCAATTTGCGCAATTCTCTATTGCACAGGGATGGGGGTGGCGGGGCGGGAGGGTAGTTAACGCCCAGGACTATGCTCTCGGCGCAGGCACATGCAGTTACTGTCTTCTCATCCAGAGTAAACTGACCCAATTCCCTCTGCTAGAGACACAGACATGGACTTGGCACTCTCGTCATTAACTGAAACACAAATGTTCTGAAAGTCAATGTGTCAGCTGACCCAGCCTTCGATTTCCCGGGGCCTCTCCCTTCCAGTGACACGTGACGGTCTAGTCAAGCACGCCCCTGCATCTGCCCCAGCTCACTCTGTGAGACCCGCAGGTTCTACCACTGTTTGCTCACACTTGATAGACACCACCAGCAGACAAGGGACATACCTCTCACCTAACCCACACCAGAGCCCATGGAACTGTCCTGTCAGTCACAGGACACTGCCAGATGGCTTGAAACGGCCACGTCTGGGCAAAAGACAAAGGATCTGTGGCACGTCTATAATCATGGTATGTTGGCATTGGAAGAGATCGAAGACACTTTAGTCTGGGGAACCTCATTTTCCAAATGAAAACACGGGCACGGTAAGTTAAGCAATCCTCCCGGAGGTCCACCGGGAGACACGTGACCCTGGGAGGACGATCTAGTGGTTCTGGACTTGGTGCTTTTCTCTGAGACTGTGACAACCAGTCAAAGAGGAGAAGCTGGAGCAGGCTCCATGTTGGCAGAGGCAAGGCTGGGGGTAAACGGGGAGAGGGCACGCCCTTGGGAAGAGGGGGCCTGTGGCTGAGAGGTATGTCACAAGGTTACAGAGAAGATAGACAAGGCCCTACCCTGAGTGTGAGAGACAGAGGGGAGCGTCCGATCAGCGGCCGCTGCTGTTCACCAGGCCATGAAACTCCTCCCAGGCCCTGGCAAACCAGAGACAAAAAACACAATAGCACATTCAGATCAACAGCTTTTTAACAAAGAGAGCACAGACACGATAACCCCACATCCCACTTGAGATACCTCAAGGTCGGGCGGAGCGCACCGGTACCTGGAAGCAGCGGTCAGGCTTCCCCCTCTAGACGTTGCCCTCCCATCAGCAGTGGCGGCCAGTTGGCACTGCTCCTGGCTGGCTTGACTAGCGAAGTCTGGCCCTGTCCCCTCAAGCAACTGCCACAGTCCTCCTACCTGCTGCTTCAAGTCTACAGGGAGGCCCAGGAGGTCAGAGCTAAGCTCAATCCTCCCTGGAGACACCCCCAATCACTGGGGTAGAGGGCTTTCTGCCCTTGGGGGCGTGAGGGCAGGTGGCAGGAACTATTGTTCTTCATCAGGCCTCACTCTGCGGGTAAAGGCAGGTGCCCAGAAGCATTATGATGGCTGGAGATGCAATGAAGCAACTAAAGCGCTTTCTCTGCTCTCATTTCCAACTGTCGGACCCTTCCCAACTCACACCCCAAATCTGTATCAGATTCCATCCGTTTCTGGAAATGCCCATGTAATTACTACCTTACACTGTGTAGGTCATAGCAGCTCAAATTTTTAGGGCTCAATGATCCTTGTAACTTTCATGCCAATTAACTTGATTTAGTGATTGGGGTTAGGAAGGAGTAAGAAACAGGACTGCAGGGTGCCCAGTCTCTCTGGATGCCGCTCCACGAAGAACAAGCCGTTGGTGACTGCTGGCCAAAGAACCAGGAGAAAACCAGATCCCTCACGTGTCCTTGAAGCCCTAAACCACTTCAAGTTTCCTCAGAGAAGCTGATGTCCTACCTTTCGGCCCCAGCCACTTTTCAGCTCTATTAGGGACAGACTACCTGGTAAATTCCTTGGGAACTTACATATATTATATAATGGGTAATTCAATGCTTGTAAATCTAAAATTCCTTACTGGCAATTACTCCATTCTCAGTTTAAAGGAATGACAGTATCTTGGGTGACAACACATGTGTCACTCACTACAGGTGTGATATTATGGCCAATAGAATATACTTCATTACCAGGCCTTCTACAGGTAGGTTTTCTTTAAGTAGGGAGGGATTTAAATATAGAGACCTGGTACAACACATTCCTTCTTGCAGGTAATACTTATACCAGTTTCATTAGTTTTTTTTTTCCCTTTGAACAGGAGCAATTATAAGTTAATGATCTCTTAGAACAAGAGGTTGATCTGCAGGTAATGGTGTCTTTAGAGAGTATTACCAAAGCTACTAATACACTCTAACGATTGAAGAAATACGTAAGACCGCTGATCAAGCGTGCCAGCCTTTGTCAATTCACAAACTCAGTCTCCACAGCAAGACATCTGTTCCACAGCCCTTTCTGGAGATGCTGATGTGATGAACGTCCTGAGTCCACGAGTGAGATCAGAAGGCTATTTCATTCTTCCTTCCACATGAAGATTAAGGGTAAAGCAAATCCGATGTTTGGGCAGCGACCTAGGAAACCCCTCTTTCCTTCTAATAGTGAGATTTCAATCCTATTTTAAGCAACTTAGGCATCAACAAATTACGTGGCTGTGTTGAAGCTTCATCTCATTTATCCTTTTGTTTCCAGAAAGGCCTATGCTAGTCCAAAGAGAACAGTTCTCAGTGTTAAGAACCTGCAGAATACAGATTTCAGAGTTCCCTCTAATCCATTCCAGTATGAAACCGCCCTCCCGTTTTCTTCAGAGGTATCTTCTTCAGGTGCTAAACCTCCACATGAAGAGGCTGGGTCTAGTAATTTCCTTACACGGACTCAGTGGACACCAAACAGTTGGCCACAGTCACTGGAACAATCACACTTATGTAGGCCAACGCTTGGCTAAGAGGCAAGTCAACCACCTACAGCTAAGTGCACATATTCTAACTATTCTCCATCTGACATCCTATGCATACTAGGTAATATTAAAAATTGCTTCTTTTAAAGGTAAAGAAAGAACAAGTTAAATGTTACAAGTGTCCAATGAATGAATGGTTTCTTTAAAAAAAAAAATTTTTTTTCTCTGAGATTAGCAGAGTCTACAGGGGATTCTGAACAGCTTCAAATGACAAAGTGAGTCTTTTAAAGACCACTCTTGTCCCAGCTCGCTTACCAGAAAGCAAATTCTGAGAGCCGAGATCTCATTTCTCTGTAACTGTACTTGCCCCCACTCCACTCAAAGCCTGGTTCACAGCCTCGCATGCAGCTGGCCCTCAATACTCATGGACATGCTTCGCCTCCGCTAGCCTGGGCTTTCTTGGCTTTGAGCATCAGTATGGGGGAACATCTCCTAGACGCAAAGCCAGGCCAGCAATTATGCTGGTGTGACCTGGTGCCACCAGGCTACGACCCCATGATTTAGCCACGTCAGAGGAAGGGCTGGTTGGTTCTTGCCTACAAACTTCAATGTCTACATACAATGGTATCTAGACGTGGTAAAGCAAAGTCCCCAGGTTTGACCCATCTCTCCTCTGGAATAAAGTAATAAAGAGAAGTCACCTACCCTCAACTTCCTCTGCAGAGGGGTCTGGTCAGACTCCCCAGTACTGTGGCCCACTCAGTGAAGCTGGCCCTGTCTTCCCCTTTTCCGTTCCAGGCCAGACGCACAAAGGAACTCAATGGGACTATTCCAAAGAGGAATTTCCTCACAAAAGACACTGCTGCTTTATGTGGCTCTGTGCCAAGTTTTATCCTGGTGGTCCCCTGGTGGTTGCAAGTCTGGCTGCATTATGAGACTTCTCCTCAAAAGAGGATACAGTTAGTTACTTGACGTCCGCAAGTACCCAAACCTATGAAAGCTCAGCTATGACTGGTCTCATTAAAAGGAGCCATGCACCTGAGCTAACGCCCAACTTAACAGGTTCCCCATTTCTCAATGGGACCTGCTCACCCTTCGGGGGCAAACTACTGGCAGTGAACAGGGATAGGAAGCGGCAGGCAGGCGTCCCCTCTGCAGCGAAGCAGCTCACCACGCACTGTGCGCATCAGCGTTTGCCTCAGCTCACCTAAGAGGGCGGCAGGAAGAGGCCACGAGCAGGGTGAATAGGGGAAGGCTGGAAAAACCAAACAGTTGAAAAAGGACACTGAAAACTGGACTGAAACATAGCAAGGTGGAGAAACCTGACTGAGAAACCTAAGCTACTCCTAAAAAAAATGCCCCTTGCCATTTCCAGCAGCCCCCTCGTCTCCAGAGAACTCGGGGGAGAGCAACTGCTGGCCCTTTCTTCCTTCACTTCCCTTGAATTCTCAAGTCCCAGCAGCTGCTGCTCCTTGGCTTCAACCAAGCCACACTTGTGGGAGAGCCACAAGGACTAGAACAAAGCAGAACAGTTCTGATTTCGGTTCACGTTTTGGTAAGGATCACAGGGGCCGCAGGGTAGGTTTGGTGCTTTCTGATCAACTCTTACTCTAGAAGGTGACATCAAGCTCATCTCCTGGACCAGTTTATACAGCTGAAATTAAGGTCAATACGTGTAAATAATATCGGAAGGCAAGAGGGAAAAGGCCATAGAAAGTAATTCTTCGACAAGCGCTGAAAACATAGAGAATAGGCATTTCCATATGCCAACAAATCTCCCATTTTCTAGGTACTTCAACCAATTTTGGATACGCAGTAAACAGAGAAACAATGACACAAACACCTCCGGAATGTTGAGTGCTAGTCCCAGTGTGTGTTCTGTGAGATCCGGGGCCATATGGAGACTGGTGGTCAATGTGTAAGCACGGGTGTTGCTGCCAAAACGGAATGGCCGCTTTGGAAAACTCCACATTACCCCCACGGCCACCTTCAAGATGCTATTAGGCAACCTGACCTCAAGTTCTATAAAAACGGTTCCTTTTTGGTTTTGGTAGTAGCTCCCAAGAAGACCTCAAGTAACATGAGGCCTGCTGGAATTCTACATGCAGGTTAGGCGCCTGAAGGCCGAGCTGCAGCGCATACAAGCCAAGCCACAAAGCAACGAGGGGCCGGTATGTCCCACAGTCAGCCAGCCTACGGAGCGAACTCCTACAGGATGAAGACACTGCCCCGCCCTGGATCCTGATGCACAATAACCCTGGGAGAAGGGCTACAACCCTGAAACCTTGCAAGCAGGACTAGCTCAAAGAGGAAGATGATTTGGTTCTAAACGGAAAACAGAAGGGAGAAGGCTGGCAAAGAGCCTGTGGCTTGGGCAGCTTGGCACAGTGAGGAAACCCTGTTAACACAAAGCAAGGAAACTACAGACACACAGCCACACACAGACAGAAGCAGGGCTTTACCTCCGAGCAAGAGATTTCTTTGAAGTAAAGGCAAACAAAGCGAAGCAAAGGCCAAGGATCCCCCTTTCCAACCTTAACAGACTTTCAAGCTGAATTCGAATCCGAAATCACTCTGTTCTGGTTATCAGCGTGACCAGATGGGAACTACAATTCAAGTACCAGAAAATGGGGTCTCATTTTGAGAGCGAGATGTCACCTCATTATGTCAGACCTCAGCAGAACTGGAACAAAATACCATGTGACACTACAATGGGCTTATGGAAATGAGGCTGCATTCCCCAGATGGCCCTCCATGGAGAAGTCTGTGCCATTCCTTAATAAGGTGACAGTCAGTCTGAAAGGCCACTTCTTTGATGCACCGTAAAGAGCAAGAGCATGAGACAAGCTAGTTTAGCACCATTTATTAAGTGATCTCAGCTGTTGTCGTAGCTGCTGCGTGTCAGCCTGTTCTTAAAACATAAAATGCTCTTCCAATTCCTCTTGTCCAGGACAGAAGGATCTTCCAGGTAGCTCGCCAACAAAACAAGAGACTCCGATGAGGCCAGCTTCAATGATGGTGCCATCCAGAGAGGGAGAGGGTCATGGCACATTCAACCGCGGCTTCCAGAGGTTTTGAAAAAGGAGCCTTTGGGGGCCCAGCCTGCCTGGCATTCTAGTGGAAGTGCAAAAGGTGGGCACATTGGGAGAGGAAAGAGAGGGAGACGCAAGGGAAAGTAGCATCTGGGAATCAAGGAGGGTTTTCTGGTCCCTGTTAGCTGCAGGGCTGGAGTGCTAGGCAGATCTCTTGATAAAGCAGCGAGCAGCCAACTAAGGCAAAAAGCCCACAGGCTCTCCTAGACTCATAAGGACTTGTACACCTTTCTACAAAAGTCAGGAAGAACCGCCTCAGGGTATTAGAGAGGGAGAACAGTGGAGAGGGGAGAGTTGAAAAATACCTCTTTCCCTTTCCTATCCAGGTGAAAAGGTTACTTTGGGGGGAAGTGGGGGGGGGGGGAAGCATTTGGGAACCTTGAACATAAGAGTCCTAGAAAAAGCAGGTGTGGATCCCACCAGCCTGGACTGTGTCGGGCTGGAGGGCAGAAACTATTCTCTCCCAGAACAAAGAATAGGGAAAACCTGCCTAGAGAAAAACAATGCTAACTCCAGACTGCTAAGGCAAGCAACCAGGGCCATGGCTGGCTAACGCCTATTGGTGGCTATGATGAGTCACACGCAGCCATTTGATTATGGACCAACTTTTGTGGCAGTGTTCCCAGGAAAAAACTGGCATTTAGCTAGTTTAAACCAACTCCACCCACACTGTCTATGAATGCATGGGAAGAAGATTCCCAAATGGTCTGCCTGCTGAACACCATCATTGGGCTCATTACTAGTCTTTAGTAAGAATAACATGATGATGATATTATTACTAATGATGACGATGATAGCAGTAATAATACTTGGCCCTGTAAGAGCATTCTCCACCTGAGGACCTTCAATTACAAAGATTAAATCAGCCTCACAACAACCCTGTTAGGTAAAGTATTATTTATCTCCCATTTTACAGATGGGGAAACTGAAGCAGAGCGGTAGAGACTTGCCAAAGGCACATATTGATACTGGAGTCAAAGAAGAGAGTTAAACCTAAAAGTCTTGACTCCTAGTTGGCTAGCTCTCCCTCTAGTTTTGAGAAAACCTAACAGCCACTCCCCACAACTTCTTCCTAATAACCTGAATTTATTTATGACATTCAATCACTGAAGGAGCAATCCTAACCAGTGATTCTCATTTGTGGATGTCCAGCTCTAGGTACCCCAAGTCCTAGGTAGATCGCAAAGCTTACTTCCCCTTTGGCATTCCTGCTTTCCCCTTAGGTTCTACTCTCACAAACACACTGTTCTGCTTCCTCTACAATTTCAGCTCTACACACAAGGAAGTGGAGTCATCATTCCCAATAAGAAGTCAATTTCCCAGGACAAAGAAAACAGACTGATGCTAAGAAGTTAAAAAGACATGCAAAAGTGGGGTGAGGGGCAGACAGGGAGGAGGACTTGATTGTTCAGTGAAATTATCTTAAAAAACAGCAAGAAAAGGAAAAGCACTTTGTCTTTCATTTTAAGATAGTGGTTAGTGAATGAAAGACAAGACAGCCTGTGTAAATAAAGCAAGCCCAGGCAGTGCAACTGGGATTCTGCAGAAGGGCTCTCTCTGATACAAAGCACCCCACAGTGTAGGCGGGCAGGGAGCCTCACCAGCAAAGAACTGCTACAAGTGGCCAGAAGCACTAGAGGGGAAGACTGGTCTGTCCCTTCTCTATAAGTCAGGCTCCTGTATGACCATATTCCTCTGGGCCCAACTAAGGACCTACTTCTGCTAAGCTTAGGGACATGCCCCCCAAGCACCCCCAACACGTACTTGATGCTGTCGGTGTGGGTTTTGTACTCCATAATGGTGTTGGGAGGTAGGTTAAGCACTCGCCGAAGCGTATCCCGGATTCGGGCTGTGGTTGCTTGGTCACTGGCAGTCTTATTCCATATTGAAATAATGTCCTCCTATAGGAGGAACAGAAGCAATGGTCAAAGCAAGCCAGAGGCACTGAAGAGAGCAAAGGCAACAAAAGAAAGCAGACCCGCCCATGGGGTGGCTTACCTGAAACCGGACAGAGACCACAGCCCCACAGATCTCCTCCCCAACCATGAACTGTTCCCCCAACATGGCCAGGATGAGATTCTCCCAGCAACGGGATGCCAAGCCCTTCCGCAGCCGAATAATCCACTTGCCACCATTTTTATTTGCATCATCCTGTGTAAGAGAGAAAGCATTAAAGTTAAAGTGTGGTTTCACAGCTTTTACTTTTGCATGAAGGCAAGAAAAAGCCAAGGATCCCTTGAATGCTAAGAAGTCCTGTCGCTTTCCAGTTATTCAATTTTATAGGAAAAACGGTGGTAGGGCTAGGGAGACAAGAAATGGGGGGGGGGGGGACAGGAGGGGGGAATCCTTGGTATAAGCCATTACAATAAATGGCTACACTGACCTTTTAAAAAAAATCCTCTTTTTCTGGAACTACTTTAGGAATCAAAATGAAATGATGTCAGATTTCAAATACTGATCATTCCTTCCTTCATCCACTAAAAGTTTACCAAGTGTCACCAGGTCTCAAGTACACAGACACAGTCTCTACCTAGATTTGGTCTAGTGGAAGAACAGAGAGCCAAGAAAATGAACTGCAGCAATATAGTCTGATAAGAGATACACTAAGTTAAAGAGGAGCAAGACAGTCAGAAACACTCAAGAAAAGGAAACATTTAAGCTGGGTCTTGAGCGGCATATGGATTAGGCAGGTAAAGCAGGTGAAGGCTTTGAGAAAAACTTGTCTGTGTACAAACTGAGACTGTGTGTCAGGGGGATGAAAAGAGGAAGGCGAGCTGCACTTGGAGGGAAGGACTGGCCACGCTGGGAGATGAGGCCTGGAGGGTGACTGCAAGGTCATGTGAGCAATGCAGAGCGGCACAGGGCCTATAGCTGGGTGTGTGTGTGTGTGTTTTCACATTTGTCTTCTAGAAAAACGCCCTGGCGTCACAACAGAAGACGGATTACAGCAGGGTTCACAGAGCTCAGCTCTGGGTCTCCAGCTACTGCCTGTAAGCAAGCTTACTTTTTATCCACTTCAATCACGTGCACACACAACCAGTTTGATGGGAACAAAGGTACTTCTTTTTTTAAAGTTTATTTATTTTGAGAGAAAGTATGAGTGGGAGAGGGGCAGAGAGAGAGAGAGAGGGAAAGAGAGAGAATCCTAAGCAGGTTCTGCACCGTGCAGAGCCCAATGCGGGACTCCAACTCATGTACTGTGAGATCATGACCTGAGCCGAAGGTGCACGTGTAACTTACTGAGCCACCGAGGTGCCCCAGAGGCAATTTTTTAAAAAGTCTTTCAATATTGTTATAATACCCTTTTAGTGATTTAAAAAAAAAAAAATCTCTGTAAACCACCCACACAGACAAGCAACGACATCAGTGCCTTTTCCTACAAGTGCCTTTTCCTACAAGTCCTGGCCCTAAGGATACACCAAATAGTGATGTAGCTTTGAGAGAAGACTTTAAATACTTTTAACCTTGGCAGGGCTAAAAACAACAACAACAACAACAACAACAAAAAACCACTCAGAAAAGTGGTCCAAGATCCTCAGTGCTCACCTCCCACATAGGTTTAATTCCTTCTTTGAAGAGATGGAAGTCGCTGTGGCCTGTCAGGTCCCCAGGACGGACCATGTGGCTGTAAAACCTCCAGAACTGCTCCACCTGCAGAGAGAAGGTCCCAGAGTACAAAAGATGGGTCTTCTTTCTTTGAATGAATGTGAGATCTAAGAGAACATAAACATGGAAGATACTGTGCTACAGACTCTACTTTTTGAAGGATACATTTTCACTAGGGGAAATGAGAAGGAAGGCATGTTACATGGGAAGGAAAGTATGGAAAAATATCCTATTGTTGATACAAGAATAAACTCTTTAGGCAAAAAAATGCCAGCCTCAGCCGGGAGGCCTCACTGTGGAAGCCCTAGGATAATCATTACATGATTTAAGAGGACCTTGTTTTACACAGTGGAATCCTTTTATTTTATTTTATTATTTTTTTTTAAAGCAGGCTCCACCCAACATGGGGCTTGAACTGACTAGCCTGAGATTAAGGGTCGCATGCTCTGTAGACTGAGCCAGCCAGAAGCCCCGACACGGTGGAATTCTTTCAGTCTTGAGGTATATTAAGTTTCACATAACCTCAGCCTGAATGTATTTTTTTAAGAACCAAGTCACTTAAAAAATTTTTTTTAAGTTTATTTGAGAGAGCATGTGTGTGTGCGCGCGCGCGCGCGCACACACACGAGTGGGGGAGGGGCAGAGAGAGGGACAGAGAATTCCAAGCAGGATCCGTGCTGACACAGTGCAGAGCCCGATGCAGGGCTCAAACCCGTGAACTGTGAGATCATGACCAGAGCTGAAATCAAGAGCTGATTGCTTGACCGACTGAACCACCCAGGTGTCCTGAACCAAGTCACTTTTTAAACAAAATAGAGTGTTATTAACTACAGTCATCATGCTGTATGTCATATCCCAATGACTTAATTTATTTTATTTTTTTAACGTTTATTTATCTTTGAGAGAGAGAGAGAGAGAGAGCAAGTGAGCGTAAGCAGGGGAGGGACAAAGAGAGAGAGGGAGACACAAAATCCGAAGCAGGCTCCAGGCTCTGAGCTGTCAGCACAGAGCCCGACATGGGGCTCGAACTCACAAACCGTGAGATCATGACCTGAGCTGAAGTCAGATGCTTAACTGACTGAGCCACCCAGGTGCCCTCCCCATCCATGACTTATTTTATAACCTCAAGTTTGATCATTTCTCAAAGACTATCTGTTGGCAGATACAGCATTAACTACAATGCATACATTTTAGTTGTGTTTGGTTACTGTGCAAAAGCGATGGAATCTACCACATGCATTACCGTAAACCATGGTGGCTGCTGCTAAGGCCAGGACAGCCAAAACCAAAAAGAACTTAGCGGGATTAAGTTCCTCTTCTTAGCTAGAAAATTTGTTTCTCTTTGCCCCTCCTTCACCATCCTGTTAGAAAACTAGATCTATTTCTCTATCAGATGCATGCTTATTCCTACTCATCAAGTTATTCCCATTTACTTCCCTAGTCCTCTGTAACTCGCAGTGGACACCCACAGAGTACTGGCTAGTGAGGAGGCACGCTTTAGGAGGAAAGAAGAAACGTGAAGCAGTCTGAAGACAGTTGGAAATTGCCAACACACTGCTGAGGAGCAGCTGAAAATGGGTACTGAGTCGACACAGATTCAGGTCATACTTCTAGATGTGGACAGCAACTAAGGATAAACAGACCTTACACTTTATGAAATGGCTGTTGCTTCAATTCTTCTAGACAACAGAAACACAGAAATGTCTCATGTTACAAAGAAGTCAGGAAGAAATGCCATTCATAGGATTCTGAAGCAAGGTCTCATCTCAACAACTGCGATGTTTAACTGTATATGGTGATCAGGGACAGTAAGTGGTCACGTGCATACAATGAGCAGTAATTTTTTTCTCACTCTGACACACGGGGAAGAAACAAGACACAGCCACTAGAACCTGTGGTTCACCGTGGATTAGGAACTGGAAGTGGGGAGGTTAGGGAGAAAGTATAACAACCACCCCTAATTCCCGCATCAAGCACTGCTTTTTTTCTTAAAAAAAATTTTTTTTTTTTAAAAGACAAGAGTGTGGGGCGCCTGGGTGGCGCAGTCGGTTAAGCGTCCGACTTCAGCCAGGTCACGATTTCGCGGTCCGGGAGTTCGAGCCCCGCGTCAGGCTCTGGGCTGATGGCTTGGAGCCTGGAGCCTGTTTCCGACTCTGTGTCTCCCTCTCTCTCTGCCCCTCCCCCGTTCATGCTCTGTCTCTCTCTGTCCCAAAAATAAAAATAAAATAAAAAAATTTAAAAAATAAAAAAATAAATAAAAGACAAGAGTGTGAGCAGGCAAGGGGCAGAGAGAGAGACTGAATCCAAAGAAGGCTCTAGTCTCTGAGCTGTCAGCACAGAGCCTGACATGGGGCTCGAACTCACAAACTGGGAGATCATGACCTGAACTGAAGTTGATGCTTAATCAACTGAGCCACCCAGGCGCCCCAAAATTAAAAAAAATTGTCAATTATTAGGATTAAGGACCACTGGGAAATACTGCTTTGGATTTCATTAAGTTTTCATAATATGATGATTTCTCTGTGAGGAATTTAATATTAGAAGACATTTCCTAATGCCTTGAATTATACAACAGACAACTTTAAACACTGTCATCACACATCCAGTGAGTCTGGATAAGGCAGTGATCCCAGGTAATGCTGATTATGTTGCTCTAGTCAACTCAACATTTACGCCAAAAAAAGAAAAAAGAAAACCCTCTGTGCGCAAGTTGGGTGAATTCATAGATACCTTTGTTAAGAGGAAAAGAAAAACACTAGGAATATTCCTAATTACCCCCCAAATAACTGAATAGAACCCTGAATGAAAACTTCCTCCTCCCCAGCGTAGTCTCTGACCCCAAGTGGCCATCCATTTGTTCATAACGTAACAGCTGCTACCTTCCCTGTACTGTCTAATATTCCCACATGGCAGGTCACCAACATTTTGTGATAGATTCAAGAATGTTAGGAAGGCACTGATATTCTCAAAAGTTTATTTCTATTGTTTCCTTTGTCAAGAATTAATTTCTTTTCCTATCACCTCTTACCAATTTATTGTAATGTTTGCTGTCTGTTATAGTTTCCTTTTCCAGTGTCTACATTTTAAATAGGAAAAAAATGCTCAATAATTTTAAGAAAATAACAAATCCTGCATTTGATTTTGCCCAGAGATCAAATATACAGCACATAGGAAATGTGTGATAATTTTTGTTGAACAAAACCGGTTTTAGTTGCAGAGAACTCTCA
>NW_024412433.1:7484940-7518961 GCF_014898765.1 Herpailurus yagouaroundi
CCGGGAGGTTCTTAATACAAGAGAAACTTTCAAATTTTTACTCTCATCTTTACCGTCAAGCTTCATAAAAGTATATACAATGTATTATAAAATTTTGTATCCCCATGACACTTTGCACATAGTAAGGACCCAACAAATATCTATTTAAACAAACCTGTATTTTTGTATTGTCTACTTCTGGTCAATGCCATACTTACTGATACCTATGTATGTTACCTATGAATGTCTAATGAGGAGTCTCAGAAGGAGCAAACCTGAGGGACTCAGGTCAGTCAAATAAAGAAAGCAGAACCCTAAACAGGTTACCAGAAGGTAAATAAACACAATGATAGAAGTACAGGCATGACTATACCACCAAGGCTCACTACATTAAACCAGTAAGTACTCACAGAGGCAAAGGTGCCAATCTGTTTGATATTCTGTTCATAGCTCTGTGAGCTAGTGGGACGGCCTGGGGTTCTTCTGGAGTACCAGAAAGTATAGTTGTACTGCAGGGGATGCTCTGCTGGTCCAGGGACAACAGCCTGTGAATTCAATAAGGTGTGTTAATCTGGGGCACTTTTCACATGATCTGAGATTGAGAAAACATTTTATAGTGTCACCCCTTACCACCTCCACAAAAAGGCTACATCTTTAATTCCCTGCAATATGCCCATGATTCTGCTTACACAGTAAATTTCTTATGTTTGTTTATTTTTTTTTATTTTTTATTTTTAAAAATTTATATCCAAATTAGTTAGCATATAGTGCAGCAATGACTTCAGGAGTAGATTCCTTAAATGCCCCTTACCTATTTAGCCCATCTCCCCTCCCACAACCCTCTAGTAACCCTCAGTTTGTTCTCCATATTTATGAGTCTCTTCTGTTTTGTCCCCCTCCCTGCTTTTATGTTATTTTTGTTTCCCTTATGTTCATCTGTTTTGTCTCTTAAAGTCCTCACATGAGTGAAGTCGTGTGATTTTTGTCTTTCTCTAATTTCGCTTAGCAGAATACCCTCTAGTTCCATCCACGTAGTTGTCAATGGCAAGATTTCATTCTTTTTGATTGCCGAGTAATACTCCATTACATATATATATACATATATATATATATACATACATATATATATATGTATGTATATATATGTATATATCTCACACCGTCTTTAGCCATTCATCCATTGATGGACATTTGGGTTCTTTCCATACTTTGGCTATTGTTGATAGTGCTGCTATAAACATGGGGTGCATGTGTCCCTTCGAAACAGCACACCTGTATCCCGTGGATAAATGCCTAGTAGTGCAATTGCTGGGTCGTAGGGTAGTTCTATTTTTAGTTTTTTGAGGAACCTCCTTACTGTCTTCCAGAGTGGCTGCATCATCTTGCATTCCCATATGTTTGTTTATTTTTGAGAGAGAGAGAGAGAGAGAGAGAGAGAGAGAGAGAGAGAGAGTGAGAGAGAGAGAGAGAGAGAGAGAGAGAGGGAGGGAGGGAGGGAGGGAGGGAAGGGGAGAGAGACACACAGAGTGTGAGCAGGGGAGGGACAGACAGAGGGGGAAATACAGAATCCGAAGGAGGCTCCAGGCTTTAAGCTATCAGCACAGAGCTTGATGTGGGGCTCGAACCCACAAACTGTGAGATCATGAGCTGAGCTGAACTGGGCTACCCAGGTGTCCCTACACTGTAAATGTCTTCAGTGGTTAGTGGATTCTAAGTTCCTCTAACATTTTATCGGTTTTCCTATGGCTTTTTAAACTTTTTTTTCTATTATAGGTATTTATGTTTATATCTTATCTCACCCAAGTACTCCCAGGCCAAGTATGCCTCCTTTATGACACCCTATTACTTACTGGCTAGTGACCTGGGCAAGCTGCTTA
The DNA here is from genome assembly GCF_014898765.1 of Herpailurus yagouaroundi. Classification (NCBI taxonomy): domain Eukaryota; kingdom Metazoa; phylum Chordata; class Mammalia; order Carnivora; family Felidae; genus Herpailurus; species Herpailurus yagouaroundi. The sequence continues at coordinate 7,486,797 of NW_024412433.1, forward strand.
ACCTGTTTGTGCCTCAGCTGCTTATCTGCAAAATGAAGAAAATAGTATCGTAGAGTTGCTGAGAGGATCAAATAAGTTAATAGGTGTAAAGTGCTTAGCACAGTGCCTGGCACATAGTAAGCGCTCAGTGTCAGCTACTATGAATATTGCTACTACTTAATGTAAGCCCCTTGATCCACAGTCTCATTCACCTGTGTGCTCTTTTAGCACCTACAATGCTCAATCTTGTCAGATAAACAAGTTTTAATATTAAAAAAAAACTGACCCATCAATCTCTCATTCTCTAAATTTTTTCCTTTCCAAGTCATTTTCAGCTTAGATTATTACTGACTAAACAGTCTAAAATTTCAAGGATGTGTAGGATTTGAAATACTCAGCAACAGCTTAGAACTAACAGATAGTCTCATTCAAGTCCACAGTTAATCCCTCATGCTGGGTGAATGCTGGAAAGCAAGGCACGATCTCAAGATCCTATGGCAAGGGAAAAGTTCTAACTCCCAACATGAACGCCAGTGATTCAACAATCTTTTTTTGAGAACAAAAGCAGATATTCCAAAATAGGGCACCATTGAGTTAATCTGGTATCTTTCACATAGATTCCACAAGATAACCGAGTCTCGAGTCCAAAGGCAACTATATCTATACAGCACAAAACTCACCTTCCTCTTACTGCTGCCCTGACTCTTGTCTCGTTCTGTTTTTTCCTTCTCACCATCTTTCTGTGTGCTGTTTTCTTCATTCTGATCATGGTCCCCACTGTCATCGTCTTTCAATCTGAGTGGGAAGGTAAAACAACGTTAGGTGACGACCGAGCTGATTCTTGCTTCCCCAACAAAGCCACCAGGTCAAATGAACTACACCATATAACCACCCCCCAAGTCACTCGAATACAGGCAATGAGATGTATATGAGATGAGGGAAGGGCAAGGGAGTGTAAAAAGGTTAAGTAGGAAGAATTCCAAAAAAAAACCACGGTCTTCTAGTTTGCTAATAGGCAAAGAAGAAAGAGGCAAGCAGTTTAAGGGACTGTTTTTTTTTAACTTGTTTTATTTTTTATTTTTTAAAATTTACATCCAAATTAGTTAGCATATAGTGCAACAATGATTTCAGGAGTAGATTTTAAGGGACTGTTTTCTTTGCCAAATATGAGTCAATAATGAGAAGAGTTTCTGGGTTATATAACTGCTTTAGCATTTCGAATGATGTTTAAAAAACTTAACCAGATTTCTTGCCTCTTCTAACCATCCCTTCTATCTGTCCCCACTGCCACTGCTTTAACTTAGGCCCTCCTCTCTGTCACCTTCGTTATTACAATAAATTCCTAAATGGTCTCCCCGACACAAATCGTCTCCACTCTCTATCCATCCTCCATATGGCCACTAGCATCTTTCTAAATGCAAATCTGATCATTTAACTTCCATGCTTAAAACTGTCAACTGTCCCTTGCCTTTTGATGCCCACCCTGTAGGATAAAGTACAATAAAATAAAATCCTCTAGAATCTGACTCCTGCCTACTGATATCCTCTTTTCCTTCCCATCTCCCAAAGCAACCCTTAGTCCCACAGTTGTGCTATATGCAAACACTACCCCTCAGCCTAAGGTGCCATTCCTCCCATGTCTGTTTTTCCTATTAAATGAACGTATCTCTTGGATACATTTTATCAATGTCTGTATCTCCGGCACTGAGGACAAGAAGATGCTGCCCTAACACATAGCACAAGATGTTGAATCAATATTAAATGAAAAGAAAAAGAAATGACTGAAAGAAGGAATGAATGTCTTTTTGCCTAGTAAGTCTGGTCAAATGTATAGTAGGTGTTACCCTTCCAGAAGCAGTGCAACTACCCTAAGGCTTTCAGATACATGTAAAGTTGATAGGAGGGGCACCTGGTAGGCTAGGTCAGTTAAGCATCCGACTCTTGGTATCAGCTCAGGTAGTAATATCTCGGAGGTGATATCGAGCCCCACACTCAGCTCAGTGTGGAGCCTGCTTGGGATTCTCCCTCTCTCTCTCTCTCTCTCTCTCTAAGATAAATAAAAATAAACTTTGGAAAAAAAAATAAAGTTCACATGGGGCACCGGGGTGGCTCAGTTGGTTAAGCGTCCGACTTCTGCTCAGGTCATGACCTCCCAGTTTGTGAGTTCGAGCTCTGCGTTGGGCTCTGTGCTGACAGCTCAGAGCCTGGAGCCTGCTTCAGACTCTGTTTCTCCCTCTCTCTCTCTGCCCCTCACCTGCTTGCTCTCTCTCTCAAAAATAAACAAAAAGCATTAAAAAAAATTAAAAAAAAAACTTCACTGCATTCAGACAAAAAGATAATAAGAAAGTGAATTCACAAAGATAAGAAGAATGCCATTTGGTACACAGCTGGACCATTAGCTTATCATGGATCTTCTTCAAAATCACCTCTGGCCCTAGCGACTATCTCGTCAAATGGAACTGGGTAATTCTCAAGAAAGGGACTAGAAATGCTCAAATGATAACACAGATATTACCTTGCATACCTACAGAAACATATTGCAAAGCATTTTGCTTCTTTTTGGCCCACAAATCTCAGTGCCTCGCACACAAAAAACACTCAATAAATATTAGAATGCACAAACTAACCATGCGTTGAGGTGCACCTTCTGCCCATTTCACAGTCCTAGCTGTGGGATATATTCAGGTGCGTCGCACCACGCCAGGAACGTCCCCATCCCCACCCTGGCCAAGACATGATTATAAAGGGCACTTGAACAAAGGGCAGCCCAGCCTGGCCAATAACCAATGCCTCACGGTCTTGTTCAAAAGTATGAGCCAATTCCTTCCTCAGCTTTTCATCTAGGAGATCAAAGATCACACAGATTCGGGAGCTGGGGCAATCCTATGGGACCCATATGAGAAAAGCCGTGAAGGAAAGACAATGAGCAAATGCAAAGAAAGCCAGTAGGGAGAAAGGGAATGGAGCAGAGATCAGGTGGGAGAGGAAAGTGGTTTTGTTGGTGATGCTACCACCTCATTGACTAAGTGTGACCTCCCCAGACTTCTGGGAGAACGTTATCTGTGCTTATGACACGCCTTCCCCTTTATTACACTTGAGCTGGTTTGCTTTACTTTCCAAAAGGAGCCTGGACAGCATACAAGTCCCATATTTTACCAAGCCACTTACTGTATAGATGCTACAGAGCACCTGTCCCCAAGCACCTCACTGAGGAGAAAAGATAGATACACACACTTGGGCCTCAGCATGGTACAAAGGTCCTTATGTGGGTATATGTGCCAAGGTCACCTCCTGCCTTGTCCCAACAAACTCCTTCCACTCTAGTGTTATCAGCTTATTTGAGTTCTCCAATCTCACCCCTCTGTTGTGCTCATCATGTGGTCTCCTCTCAGAGAGACCCCCTTCCTCTACTTAACTTGTCCTTTAGGACTCGGGATGAGGGCCACTTTCTCTTAAAAATACTTCCTAATCTCTCCCTAGGCTGGATCAGGCTCCCCTCTTCTGAACCTCACCATATAAGTGTTTGTACTTGTCCCCACTATGATGCCATAGCCAATTTTTTGGCTCCTGATCAAAAACATCTCATAGGTTTTTATATGGCATAGGCCCAAGACAGCTCTTAATTCTCTTCTTTATGGGATACCCCAGGGCTCAAACCATTTCTCTCTCAGCTCCCAGCCTCCACGATATCCTCTAGGGTCCCTTCCCTTTAAATCTTGAAGAGTCACCCCAGCATCTCTCATTTTTACTAGCCCCAAGAAAAGCAGAAGTTCCTTTCTTTTTAGTGGTTTTGCTGCTAATCACTACTAGGAAACAAAAGAAAAAAATAGCAAAAATAATTACACTCAAAAACAAACAGCGCTGTGATCCCTGGACCACACTTCCTGACTCCCTTTGGAGATGGTAAAAGGAAATCCTAATGGACCTTCACCTTGTATTGTTATTTCTAATAACAATAGAGCTAACCAACCACCCCGCCCACTAAGCTTTCACTTAAGGCAAATCACTTGCATCCCATCTTCCAGAGGCTACTCTTCCCAACTTGAAGCTGGATTCGAGCCAAAATAGTCAGGACTAAAAATCTGTGCTCCATAGACACAGGCAAGCAATTAGCATCTCTAAGGCTGTCTAGACTGAGTGGCTCCAAGTCAGCTCACCAAACTTCCACCCAGGCTTGTCCTCATATTCTCTAACCAGACCGATTCCTTATGCATCTGGGAACTTGGTCTAATTCATCTTTACATGTCCAGCATCAGACAGAGGCAGAAAACAAACATGTTTAATGAATGGACTTCTAAAATCAAAGCAATACAAAGCAGAATAGGATGAGTGCCAAACAGGAGGTTCAGACAATACTTTAAGAGTGGGCCAAAAGCTAGCGAAGAGAGAACAGTGGGAAAATCAAGTATGGCATCTAGATCTGAAAACCAAGCTCATCGCAGCTGGGACTGCAGAACAGTGAAAGCATCTTAGAGTTTCACATGTCAACAGCAACAATGACAATGTAGCTAACTGACTTGATAAATGTGGGGGGTGGGGTGCAATTATAGTTCTAGGTTACGCTCATAGAAGTTGGGCCCACAAAACAGAGGAGGTTAGAGCTCTTCTTTAACCTGAGCACATCAGTTTAGACTACAGTACCCAACTCCGGGCGCTGGACTTTTAGGATGCTGGCAAACTGGAATCTTAGGAACAGTCCTTAGGAACCATGTGGTGAAGAGTGTAAAAGCCAAACATGTATGGGAATGCAAGCTGGTGCAGCCACTCTGGAAAACAGTATGGAGGTTCCTCAAAAAACTAAAAATAGAACTACCCTACGACCCAGCGATTGCACTACTAGGCATTTATCCAAGGGATACAGGTGTGCTGTTTCGAAGGGACACATGCACCCCATGTTTATAGCAGCACTATCAACAATAGCCAAAGTATGGAGGGAACCCAAATGTCCATCGATGGATGAATGGATAAAGAAGATGTGGTATATATATACAATGGAGTATTACTCGGCAATCAAAAAGAATGAAATCTTGCCACTGGCGACTACGTGGATGGAATTAGAGGGTATTATGCTAAGTGAAATTAGTCAGAGAAAGATAAATATCATATGACTTCACTCATATGAGGAATTTAAGACACAGAACAGATAACATAAGGGAAGGGAAACAAAAATAATATAAAAACAGGGAGGGGAACAAAACAGAAGAGACTCATAAATATGGAGAACAAACTGAGGGTTACTGGAGGGGTTGTGGGAGGGGGGTGAGCTAAATGGGTCAGGGGCACTAAGGAATCTACTCCTGAAATCATTGTTGCACTATATGCTAACTAATTTGGGTGTAAATTAAAAAAAAAAAAAAAAAAATATATATATATATGTGTGTATATATATATCTAAAAAATATATATTTTAGATATATATATCTAAAAAATATATATTTTAGATATATGTGTATATATATATATGTATAGATATATGTGTGTGTATATATATATATATATATATATGTATAGATATATGTGTATATATATATGCCAAACATGTAACAATGGTCTGAAAACTGCAGACTTTTGGGGCACCTGGCTAACTCAGACAGAGGAGGATGTGACTCTTGGTTTCAGGGTCACAGGTTCACACTCCACATTGAGTGCAAAGATTACTTAAATAAACTTAATACACCTCAGACTTTTCACATGAAAAACAAAAACAAAAGCAAAACCAGGGGCAGGAGTGAGGTCTCCAATTGCTAATTTCAAATCAACGAAAGCTTTGGTTCTTTTCCTACACAGCTAGAAGAGAGAGGTTAAAAAATTTGGGCATACTACAAGGAACAGTTAATAGTTAGAACTAATTGAAAATGATCCAGGTTAATTTTTGCCAAGAGGTACATGAATCAAGGCTAAACAACAAACCTGGGTTTGAATCCCACCATATGGGCCTTTCTATCTGTAGGGACTCATTTTCCTATTTGTAAAAGGAGGTAACATGATCCCCTTTGTAGGGTTAAGAGTAGAAATAATATATGAAAAGCATCTAGCAAGATGCCTATGGAAGCCATTACCCTTCTTTTTTCTTTTTTAAGTATGTGTCACATCCAGTGTGGGGCTTGAACTCACAATGTTGAGATCAAGACCTGAGCTGAGATCAAGAGTCAGACGCTTAACCGACTGAGCCACCCAGGCGCCCCGCCCCCACCCCCATTGTTACCATTCTTAAATTAGCTTACTGCAATCCCCAAATCCAAATGATTTGGATGGGACTGGGCTAGATGACCCACAAAAACACCTTCCTAAGATGAAATTCTGACCTGTTCAATTCAGTGGAAGAACAGGTATAGGATTTGCAGAATCCTATAGGGACTTAGATCTGGAGTTAGGTGCTGCAGAGATTAAGACGAGGGGTATACATAGGGGAGCGGAGGGCAGGGTGGCCATTCCTACTGAAATGGGCTCAGCTAAGCAGCAGGCTGGGGAAAGGTTCAGCCAAAGACTTCTTCCAAGCAGCAGAGACTTCTCAGCAACCAGGAAACATTCCTGAGGAGCTGCGGAGAGTGCTGGAATCTAGGACTCCTCAATTTGCAAACCAGCACTCATTGTACTGGAAAAAACCCAAAGTCCCATCAGCAGCAGGTCACAACCTAAATCAACAGCGATTCCACTTTACGTTTATTCCTATTAGCAATTAACAATGTACCTTTAAGCACCGCTGAGTGTGATTTGGTCCTTACCACACTCAGAGCAGCAGCCGGGCACTAACCACTAAGGTGGTTTAGGTAACAATGGCTGGGTAACTCTTCTACTGTCAAATAACTGGTAACTGGCGGGTCTGGGGCTGGAAACCTAGGTCTCTGGGGATCAGACAGATTTCCTAGACGGCTGGAAAAGAGGTAAGAACTACCTCAAGATACAAATCGTTAGAGGGGAAACATGCACAAATACTCTGCATGTCCTTTTTGCATTTCCAATTGTCTGATGCTGGACCGAGGAACCAGATAGGGTACATACAGAAATGGGAGAAGGGGGCAATGGCAAGTACGCTCGTTGGGCAAGAAAACAGAAGCTCCTGGTGAGTGTGTTGGAAGAAGGGAAAAGGGGGAGGAGAAAGGAAGTGGGAAGGAGCCTCAGGAAGACGGAGAATTCCGTAACTGAGCAGCCACTAGGCGCCACAGCCACATTACCTCTCTGTATTCACAACTCTGCGACCCGGACTCTGTTACCGTCCCCACTCTGCAGATGAGGGGACTGAGTCAGAGAAGCGAGGTGACCTTCCTAGGCTAGAGCGTGTGTGGAAAGCTGGATTCAGAGGCAAGGAGGCCAGGCAGCGGAAACACCCAAACCGCTGCGGTCTCCGCCCTTCCACGCCGCTGGCAACCTGCACCCACCGGGGCGGGGCGTCCGCCAGTCTCCTTCCGGGCGGTACTGCCACCTCCTCCCCGGGACCCCGCGCTCCGCCCTCGGTCCGTACGACCCCGAAGTCTCTGGGGCCCCTGCATCACGCCTCCCCAGACCCCTCTTCGTCCCCGCTGGCCGCCTGGGCCGGGGAGGCCCGCAGCCCAAGCCCGGGAGGGAGGCCGGCGCCGGAGAGCTTTGTCGCCTCCAGCCCCGGTGGGGGCGGGCGCAGGGAACGGTTGGGGGAAGGGGCCCCGGGGGGGCGGCCACGCGCCACTCACGCGTCGAACTTGTTGTTCATCCTCTCACCGCCGCCGTCGCCACTGCCTCACGGAGTGACTTCCGCTCCGCCAGGTCCCCTCCCGCTTAGGGCCCGGTCACTTCCGGCTGCGCACGGCGCAGCGGAACGTCTGCGCGCTGGCCCCGTGTGGGACAAGTATCCCGGGACGCCCGCCCTGGGCGGCTTCGCCGAGGCTGGGGCTTCGCGGTCCCTGCGGGCTGCGGGCCTCAGCGCTACCTGGGTTCCTGTCGCCCTCCTGCCCGCTTTCCCGGTGGCTCCAAGGAAACAGTTTCCGTCCGAGGGAGGGTCCCGACCCCCTCCCGCGGCGGCTGGGAAGAGGCAGAGCCGCGTCGCTGACTGTGCGGGCTCCGGACCGCCTGCTTCGTGCAAATCCCGACTCCACGCCCTGTGCCGGCTGCACCATCCTGGACTGTGTTTTAACTTCCCCTAGACTGTTTCCTCTTCTGTACTGTCCATACTGTATTACAGTACCTGCCTCTTCGTGTTGCCGTGTGGATCTGACGGGATAATCAGTGCCAGGCGCTAGACACAGCAACCCTCAATAAGTGTAGTATTTTTAATTTTGCTTACTTGTGCGAGGAGCTAAAGAGAACCACAGATGGGCCCACCATCATCAAATTGCCTCCAGGATCTAAGTCTCTGCTCCAAATACACAGGGGCAGCATGCACCTATACACTGGAGTTGATGGAATGAACCTGCTGGTGATTGAGCACCAAAGCCAGCCACCCTGTACTTGGGCACCCTGTACTTGGGAGAGGGGGGTTATTTCTGGGGTCCTCTCCCCTCCCCCAACAATGTCCCATGGTCAGGTCTTCATGTGGCATGTTCGCATTTTTGAATCACTTTGATCTGCACCTTTGATCCTCTGATGAGGGTAGATAGGAACTGAAATCTGTACCCATATTTACAGATGAAGTTGTTTCATCACAATCAGAACTCTGGCCGGAGCTGTACTCTCCAAAGCAGGGCCTTGCCTCTCTCCCAGGAAGCCCTCAGCTGGCCATCTTGTTTCCTAAGTGGGGCCAAGCGAGGCTGGTCAGGGTCTCCTTCCACAAGGCAAAGCCCAGAAGTTCCCTGTTACCTCCCAGCCTCTCTGCCTAGCTCTTCCTTGTCTTAACCAACCTTTGACACCAGCGCAAATGCCCTGGCCTTTGAGAAGAGAAGGAAGAGGGGTCTGTTTTCCAGGCCATGGAATGAATCTTCCTTGGAGTGTCTAAAACTGAGTTGGGAATTCTGGACTCCAAACTTTATTTGGCCACCAGTGTTCTGAGAAGCCCCTGTTACTCTGGGCCCCAATTTGCCCATCTGAAACATGGGGGGAGTAGTGACTTGCTTGTCCATGATGATGTGAAGAGCTCTTAACTCTGAAATCTTTGTGATCAATGATAAAAAATGCATATGGATGGAAAGGTCCCTGGTGCAGGTGAGTGTTGGGTACTCCTAGCACCCAGAAGACAGGGGAGGGAGATGCCAGTGGGAGCAGGCTACTGCCATTCTTTTGAGAGAACATTGCCTTCACATCTCTCTTGACTTCCTTCCTTTAGGAACCTGTGGGGAACTTGTAAAGAGGAAAGGGGGCCTAGGCCTAGAGGGATGGGACCTTGCCTAGCTGGGGACATTGTAAAAAACAGAGTCCTTGGGGCTTCAGAAATGATGGGAGTTGCTAATGCTTTGCTGAAGTGAGGGGATTGCCAGGACTAGGTAGCCAGTGCCACGCGGATGCTGATCCCAACAGCACACCCTGCCCACAGCCGTTCTCAACCACTCCAGGACTCCAGCTCGGTCTCTTTATTTCCCATGCTTTTCTCGGGGCCTGTTGGCTCACATGGCCATGAAGGGCACTTCCCAAAGAGCATGCTCATGATCTCAGCCACTGAAGAACACAGCCAATCAGACTCCACGTGGCTGGCGGCCGATGGTTGGCTCAGTCAGGCGAGGGCAGGTAGGAGCGGGGGTCTCCAGGGAACGGAAGAGGGGGCACCTGGTTGTAGTGGGCCATGAGGAAGATGCCAGCAGTGCCACAGACAAAAAGGGAGAGCATGGCCAGGAAGCAGACACGGTCCAGCACGCGGCCCACCAAGAACCACTCCTCGCTCCCCTGAGGGCGGGAGGCAGGTGTGGGATGACCGGCAGGAGCACCAAGCCTGCCCTGGATCACTGTGCCGTCCTTGGCCCGCCAGCAGGCCTCTTATTCTCCATTTCTTTGGGTCCCTCTCACCTACTTCCAGGCCTTAACCTGTGTTCTGCCATAGTCCCCTGGCACTGATGTCCCCATTCCACTTTTTCCTTCCCACTGCCCTGCCATGGCCACTCCACTCATCTTGCCCCCATCTTAAGTCCAAGTCCCTCACCGGGTACTCAGTTCCCCTTACACTGTCAAAGTGACTTTGCTGGTGGCGGGCAAGGGCAATGAGGTTGCAGGCTTCCACACAGGCCTGGATGGCCGGGGCGGCCTGCTTCAGGCTGCCACACAACTCTCGGCTCTGCCCTGGCTCCGGGCCTTTCTCTGTTGAGAGAGGGTAAGGTTTGGGAATCGAGTGGAGAAGAAATAGTCTGAGAAGGTAGCCTCTCCTGAGCGACCCTAGTGTCTCTCTCCCCAGCTGGACACTTACCAACACTCATCTGCTGTGTCCGGTGCCTTGGCCAACAGATAGCCCTCCCCGTCAGATAGCAGGCCAGAGTGAGCACTGGAGTGTCCCCAGTGTCATACCTCCTGCCTCACCTAGCTTCTCCAGCGCCGCCCTCACCAGCCCGTTGCGCTGCCGCTGCCGGAAGAGAAGTTCACTGCGAGGCAGGCAGAGAGCAACCTCTTCCCCAGCTGTGATTGACCATCCCGGAGAGGAGCCATTCTGCAGCCGGCGCCCCGTGTCTTGCACAGCCACTGGGACCAGTGGGCGAACGTGCATCCGCAACAGCTGGGGCAAGAGCCGCAGGAACACCTGGAGAGAGGATGTTCTGGGGCGCTTAGCTTAGTAGCCGGCAGACCTGGACGTGTGGGCAGCCAGGCTGGGCTTCAGAGCAAAGAGTGAAGGTTGGCATGGAGGGCTCAAGCTACCAGGGGTCCAGAGGCAGCACCTTAGGGACAGTGGCTTGACACTGGTACAGCTTGGCTGTTCTGTGCCAGGCGCTGAGCCTAGGTCCCCAAACCTGTGTGCAATTCGAATCACCAGGGTACTTGCTGCACAGCCTGCACGAGGCCACAGGCTGGCCCCACCCTTGCTGTTCCAGCCCCGGACGCCTGAGGCGGGCCTGGGAATCTGCATTTGCAACAAGCGTCCCAGCTGACTGCTGCAGGTGGGCTGCAGATGGCCTGGAGCCACCTGGGTAGAGCCAGATGGCCTGGGTAGAATCTTGCTTCTCCTTCCCAGCCATGCAACCTTGGGTGAGCTAATGAACCTCTCTGTGTCTCAGTTTCCTCATTTGTAAAACGGAGGTGGCACTAATACCCACCTCATAGGAGTTTTATGAAGATCAAATGAGTTAGTATGTATGATGCACCTGCCACAAAACAAGCACTCAGTATTATTATTAATCCATCTGGATTAGTCCACATGCTTCAAGATACACACAGGGCAGGTTTGTTGCTGAATGTGGCAGTTGAGTAGGAAAGGGCAAGGGGGTGGAGAGGAAGACGCATGTGAGTGGACTGGACTGGAGGATGCTGGAGTGGGCAGAGAGGGGCCTTGCCTTTCGGACCCTGCGGGCCATGGAGTGTGTGTGGGGGGACCGCAAAGACACGTTGAGCACGACCACGGCATTCACGACAATGAGGATGGTCACCACCAGGAGGAAGGTCAGGTACCTGCCAGGGTCAGGTAGGCGGGAGGTGGGGCTGGCCCGCTGGCACCGACTCCATCTCCAGACGCACCCCACCCTTAGCAGCTGATTCCCCCAGATCTCTTAGGGTGAGGGGTTGGCATTGAGGATGGGAGGGTGGGAGTGGCAGAAGGGTAGTGCCCCGAGTTCCAGGAAGGGGAGGGCGGGAGGGGGTGGTAGGCGTGAGGGCCAGCCTTACTTGCTGATAAGTGGCACTGCCTGGGAGGTCTCGGGCACCTTCTTGGCCACAAGGAAGAGGAAGACGGTCTGGGCCAGGAGCACGTTGATGGCGACTGTACACTTCTGGCCCCCCGCTGCCCGTAACCAAGAGACCCTCAGAGCAGATCTCAAGTTCCCTGCCATGGGGCTCCTCCCCCACCCCATTCCTGTCCCCGGGACAGGTGGTCTCGTGGGTGGTGCCACTCTGTGCCCTCCCAGCTAGCCCCTGTGCTGCTGGCCGGGGCCGTGGCTCCCCTCCCACGGGCTCCAGGTACCCTTGGCAGGAAGGAAGTAGATGAGAATGGCGACCGAGGAGATGAGCACACAGGGCGCGATGATGTTGATGATGTAGAAGAGGGGCTTGCGCTGGATGAGCAGGTAGAAGACCACCTTCTGGTGGCCCGCCTCCTCGGCGGGTGCCTCCACATCCAGCAGCATCTTGGCCGGCCGGTGCCGGATGGCCCACTCCCCGTTCTCTGTGGGCAGCGGGCCAGAGTGAGCACTGGGAGCACAGGCTGGGCAGATCCCCGCAGCCCCTGTGACCCGGCTGTGGGCGGCCAGCCGGGGCCCAAAGCAGTGCCACCGAGGGATGGAAGCAGCAAAGGGAGATTGGATATCTGATCCTCCTCCCACCAAAACCGGAGACATTATCATGGGGAAATCAGAACTCTGCTGGGTCTTTAAAAATCTAGTTTGTGTGGTTTAGTCTAGCCTTCATCTTGAGTTACACGGGAGGGGGTCTGAACCAAGCCTGGCCCTGCCCTGGAGGTCAGGTGCGGCTGGGGTCCTGGGAAGAGGTTACCCGTGAAGGCCTCAGGGTCGATGAAAATCCACTCTATGGTCTGACCATCTTCCTGGCTGAGCTGCAAATTGATCTCATTGGTGCTGTAGGTCTGGGACCTGGGAAGGGGGGACACATTTGAGGGCGTATAGATCCACCTACGAGGTCACGTACACAGTCATCTGGGGGCAACCGTGGGCGGTCTTGCCTCAAAAAGTACAGCTAGGAATTTCTGAGCCCTCCGCAGAGCCCTGGCCATGAGATGGGGGAAACAAAGGGAACCCGGGCTCCCTGGAGGTCAGGAGAGTTTCTGTTGAAGGGCCAGGAGGCTGCAGCTTAGTGCGCGTCACGGATGTTAAGAGCCCAAGGCCACTTTGTTCCTCCCTTCCACTGCCTCCAGGGCAGGAAGGGCCAATGGTTAGAACATAGAAAACACAGTCTGTACCTCTCAGGTCTGTTTGTTACGGAGGGTCTCCTTGTGAAAAGACTGCTTCTCTAAAGCATGGGAACCCACTCACACAGACCTCCTTCCCCCCATTTCTGGAAGAGGAAAGTGAGAGCGCCTCCACCTCTCCATGGGGAGTGGGGTGTAGCGTCTCGTGTGGGGTGGCGCTCGTGTGTGCATGCTGGTACCTCGCGGGCAGGTGTATGCCTTCTTGCCCACCCACCCCAGTCATTAACTCCTCCCTTGGGGCACAGGCAGGGAAACTGAGGCAGCGAAGGAGGATGAGTTTGGGGACTGCGGCTTAGCCGGGAGGGACGTGGGCACCTGCAGGTGTCTGGGCCTGAGACGGGCACAGAGGCCCCAGAGAGAGGGAGCCGCACCCCTGGCGAGAAGCCTCGCGTCCACCCCCCTCCCCAGCCAGGCTCCTCTTAGGGCAGCTCTCCAGGTCTGCACCCACACCCCCGGTACATGGCCTCACTGGAAGACGAGGGAGCAGTTCTGCCAGTCGAAGGGGAAGTAGGTGACGGAGACGGGGCAGGAGGAGCGGAAGATGGCGGGCGGCAGCCAGTAGACACACCCGTCAGGAGACACCAGCACGTTGCAGTAGAGGGCCACCTCGAACACGCCGTCCACGCTGCGCACAGGCCAGGCCCCGGGGCTGGGGGCTCACGTCCCCGGCGGCCCCGGCTCGGCCGAGTCCCACGCCCCAGGCCTGCCCGTGTCCTGCGTGGATGGGGCCTGGGGACGCCAGCCCCTCCCGGGCACAGGGTCCACTACCTCCCCGCTGCGCCCACCTCCAGGCCTCATCATCCCACCCCCTAATCACCACAGCTTCCATGGGAGCCGCCCTCACCCCCAGGTTGGAGGGAGGGCCGCAGCCCAGCAGACGACCGAGCCCAGAGGAGATGGAGTGAGCCAGGTCGAGAGTCAGGTCTGCTGGCCAGGCCCTACCCTAGGCAGCACCTGCCGCATCCAGTGTTTCCTGGCCCCAGAAAAGGGGGCCCGGTCTGCACCTTTCCCCAGAGCCCCCCTTGTCCTACCAGGCCCTGCCCTCGTATCGTTTTGTCCCCCCACCCCTACCCGCACTCCTCCTCACTTGTTCTCCAGCACGACATCCGGCCGCCACACCATGGTGGACGGCACCCTCAGCACCCACAGGCCTTCGTAGTCTTGCGGATCCCAGCGCAGGCGATAGTCACACCACTGCTGCAGGGCGAGTGGGGTTGCCAGACCCCTGCTCTCCGTGGAGTCACCCCCTCCCCAGAAGAGGCGGGGAGGGGGTGGGGGAAGACAGGCAGCTCCAAGGGCCTTGGGACCCCAGGGAGGGGGCCTGATCCAGGGTACAGGACTTCAGGGGGGCCTCTTACCATCTCTATCCACACATTGGTGGTGAGGGCCTCCTCTCGCTCATTCTGGGGGTTCAGAACAGAGGGTTGAGCCCCCATTGCTTGCCGTCTCTGGATGTTAGTCCCTACAGACCCCCATTGGACGCTACAGGACCCCAGCCTCTTGGGCATCCTTCACCGGAGTTTTCTAGCTCCCCAGCCTCTCCCCTGTGGCGTCCTTCCTCCTCCTGGCTGCTAGAGCCAGCCCCTTCCTCTCCCCAGCAGGTCCCGGGGGCCAGGTGCACTGGGCCTCCGCCTCCCCTGCCGTCCTACAAGCCTGTGGCTCACCAGGGAGATGAGGTTGGTGAGGGTGAGTTTCAGGCTGACGTTGACCACGTCCGAATCGCGCTCCGCGGGCCGCAGGTGGGGGTCGTAGTTGTGCATCAGGTCCGCGAGCAGACGCTCCTCCTGGTTCCGGCCCTGGGCTCCTGCAACGGACAGCAGTGAGCCCGGGTGCAGGGGTTTTGGGGCAGAAAGAGTTGGGGGGGGGTCACAAGAGGGTGTGATGTGGAGAGGTAGGGAACTAGAGGTGCAGGACAGGTTTCAGTAGCCCTCCAGACCCTCTATCCCCTGAGGCCTTGGATCTCTACTCCAGGCCTCCCCAGGCTCCTGAGCCCCTGGTCCACACCCAGACAGACAGCCAGCAGCGGCAGGAGGAGCGGCAGCCCCTGGCCCCTGTACATGGTGCCGCAGCTCTACAGTGCCGGCTGGGACAGCAGCTCTCCGGTTCAGGGTAGAGAGATGTGGCCTCCGGGTCTCATGTAACAGCCCATGCTCCCACCCCAGCCAGCCTGGCCAGGCCAGCTAGGCCCCACCAGCTGTCTGACCACAGCAGCGTCAGCTGTTCCAAGATGGACAAAATGCCAGGCTCGGGTTACCTGGGCTGGGGAGGAGACAGAGGGGCCCCATCTGCCCCAACAGAGATGGCTCAGCCTCCATCCCCGCTCTCTGACTCCGTTGGCCCAGCCCGTGTTCCTTCCATCTGGCGTGGCGGGGTGGGGCGACTGGAGACACAGCCTTGGACGGACAGGTGTGGGAGGGAGGCAGAGTGCGAGGAAGCGCCCCAAATTGGGCTCCCTCCTTTTGCTCCTTCCGGCGGGTCAGGATTTGGGGAGGTTTAGAGGGGCGTTTTGGACCTGAGCCATGACATGGGTGAGGACCATGAACCTGTCCCATTAGCCTAACATCTTCATGGGTTACTCCAATGGGCCAGGACACTGGGGACAAGCCTAAGAGGGAGATGCACTAGGTCCCCCAGGCTTGGATACCTTAATGCAAATTAGGGTGTTCTTCAGGGTCCTTCAGATAACTTGAACTTCAGGCAGTTCAGGGCCCTCCCAGGCTCTGAGGCACAGGACACAGGCCTGGTAAGCTTTGGAGGAAGGAGGGCTGAGGAGGGTCTGGAGCTTGGGGCTCTTGGGAACAGAACAGCCCCTGAATAGGGGCTCCTCGGTGTGGCCTCGGTATTTATTAAGTTATCCACAGACTAAGGGAGTCTCCAGCATGTGGCAGGCACAAGGCTAGGTGGGCTGCAGGGGACTCGCAGGGGACTGTGAGGAGGCAGGGATAAGCCTGAGCGGCTCATAGGACTCAGAGTTCAGTAAGGCAGGCAGTCAAGATCAAGGTTGCGGCCCCCGGAGAGTCAGATGAGGGGACCCAGAAGGGCCAGAAAACACACTCCATCGGCTTTGTAGTTTGAGGTCAGGGAAAGGGTGGGGCTGAGGCTAGTTTAGGAACAAGGGTCCCTGCTGCTGGCTGTGACCATGACCATGGGCTCAGGCCACCTGTCGTTTGACCATCTATTCTAAGCAGACAGGTCAGGACCTCCCAGCAAGTTTGCAAGACAAAGAACGCAGCTTCGACTAAGTGCTACCCACCCTTGGGCATCCTGGGGGACAGGGTGGTGGAGGCCTCTGAGGGCTGGAGGAAAAGTGCCACCTACCTCCTCCCCCACAAACAAATGAGGTCTCCAGCATTTCTCCACATTTCCAATGTGTCAGTACATTGGAAATCAGCCTGCTACTTTCAGTCCTTGGAGATCCGTGTGTGAGGTTGGCTCAGACCCCAGCCTCCATAGCCACAAATCCCTCCTGTCTGTCCTCACCGGGATTCTGGGGTCGGGGGGACAGTGGTGGTGGCACCTGCCTTCCCTGGTCATCTACTTGTGTCCTTGTGTTCAGTCCTGCTCTGGGCCCCACCCCTAAGCGGGTGTGTGCTTCTAGGTGTGTAGCCAGCCCCCTTTCCCTGGAGATTACAAAGCCAGGTGCCCCTTCTCCCCAGTTTGCCCTTTGGTCCTCCCCACATTCGGGTCCCTCACCCATTTTGCAGAGCAGAACCTCTTCCCCTCTCTGCTCCCCCTCCCCCGAGACCACACTTAGGCAAGACCATTCACGGCTCCTGCTAAGTGACGGACCACCTATTCACCACCTCCCAAACCCTCTGCCCCAGGCAGTGGTGGTCTGGCTGGTGCTCTGACATTTCCGACTTTCCCTTTCCCCTTCTCTACAAGTGTCGGGGAGGAAAAAGGAAGATTGTGGAGCGTGACTTCCCTCTGGTATGAATTATGCTGCCTCCCTACGTATGAAGAGATTTCAACTCCTGTTTTTTCACCTTCTCTCTGCTGTGGGAGAGAGGTAAGGTCTCTCTGGTGTTCTCAGGAGGGCGGGTCAGCTGAGGAGCTGGTGGTTTTGTCCTGAAGGGGCTAAAGGGGGGCAACTTTAAGAGAAAAATCTTCTGTAGACATCATTTGTGTCTAATAGCTACTCCCCCTTTGTCACCTTCTATTTTGGAGGCTGGAAGAGTGAAATGCCCAACTCCCAGTCTCCCTTGAGGAAGGGGTGGCCACGTGATAACATCTGGACCCAAGATGTTATCGTCTGTAGAAATCGGCTAAGGAGCTCCAGGAGAGAGCTTTTGCTTCCTGATAAAAGGGGTCAGGAATGTCTGGCCCGTTTCCTGCCTCGAACACAGATGAGAAGTGTGGATCTGCGGCAGTGAGCTTGTGAGCAGGGCGACAACATGAGGACAAAGCCAACACGCCAAGGAGGGGGGACGGGGCAGAAAGCACAGAGCCGGGGTCCCTGGGAGCTCTGTGGGACAGCCGAGCCAACGAGCCAACCACTGTCTCGTGAAGAGGAAGCCTTATTTCTTTGAACTGCAGTTCTTTGGGTTTCTGTTCCTTGAAGCCCAGCGCATCCCTAACAGATTCATCACTGTTTGAAGGAGGGTGAGTAGCCTTGCTGGCCTGGGGAGACTGTGTAGGGACACCCTTTGGTTTCACAGGAAGCTGGCCCCTTGTGGGCGTGACTTCCTGGGGAGGAAGGAGCTATATCACCTCTATCACTTCCATATCACCTATAAAGGGGACCGGTGCAGACAGCACCCTGGGGCTGCAGTGCTGGAGGAATGGGTGCCATTGGGGGTCCTCCTGTGACCCCAGGAAACTGGGCAAGGGGCACCCTTGGTCGGGCGTGGCATTTGGGGTGGTTTCTCCGGAAGGGTCGCTGCCACCTGAGCAGAGCCTGAACCGGGTTCACCTGGCGGTTGGCAACAGTGCCATCGTGTGGCAGAGGGAAGCAAGGACAGTGGCTGAGGGGTCTGGTTCAGGGCCTCTTGGGGCTCGGATGGGGTCCCTCCCGTAGAGGGCGATTCCAGGGAAGTCTCGGACTTCCTGCTCATCTGATGGGTGTAAGTCCAAGCCGCTTTCCCTACCCAGAGGGACAAAATTAAAGATTCGTACCTCGAACCTGTGCACGGTTCATATTGGAAGGCAGAAGTAACCAGGGTCAGTTTTGACGCTAGGTGGTTTGTCTTTTGTTCATTTCCTTTGACAGAAAAAAAAATCCCGCCTTATGTATACCTGGGCCAATGAGGTCACCAACTCCCTCTGAGGGAGACGGGTTGATCTGTGAAGACCTTCGGTGTGTCCGTCCAGGAGACGATTCGTTGGGCCCTCTGTGCTTGCTCCAGTCTGCCCACAGACTCCCTGTCAGCCTTGGATGTGGGAGACCACAGGCCCATCCCCTGTGACTCAGGCTCACAACTGAGGAATGAGTTAAATAACCACCCCTTACATTTGTAGGACACGTGTAAGTACCTTTATGCCCACTAGCAGATTCTGTTTTCACAGCCCCTCACAGACGGGACTTATGATACACACATTTTGCTGGCGAGAAACCAGCTAATAGATGAGGGTGGCTCACCCAAGGTCACCCCGCTGGTGTCACAAAGCACCCCAAAACTTTGTCTCTTAAAACAGCAAACATTTACTATCCCACACAGTTTCTGAGGGTCGGGAATCCAGGAGCAGCTTAGCTGGGTGGTTCTGGCTCAAGAACTGGCTGTGCCCAAGATGTTCACCAGGGTTGTGATCTCATCTGAAGGCCCAGCTGGGCTGGAGGATCCACTTCCAAGGTCACTCATGTGGCTGCAGGCAGAGAGCCTCAGTTCCTTGCCGGGTGGGCCTCTCCACAGGGCTGCTCACCATACCAGCTGCTTCCCCAGAGTGAGAGATCCAACTTTCAGTTGCTTTCAGCAAGAGTGATGGGGGTGGGGAGCAAAGGAGGTGCCACAGTGTCTTTTAGAGCCTGATCTCAGAGGTGCTGCACCGTCACTTCTGCCTCGTTCCGTTGGTCACACAGACCAAGCCTGGTTCAGTGTGGAGGGAGGCTACACAGGGTGTGGATACCAGGAGGTGGGGATCACTGGGGCTATCTTGGAGGTAGGCTCTCATGTCTCCCAGCCAGCACCTGCAGCCTCAGCCTTTGGCCCTTGGGACAGGATTGTTGGGGGCTTCTTTTGGGGTAGAGCTGCCAAATTTAGCAAATAAAAAGACAGGATTCCCAGTTAAGTTTGAATTTCAGATACACGATGACTAATTTTTTTGGTAAACGTATGTCCCGAATATTGCATGGAAGCCCTACTTTGGGGTGGAGAATAGGTGTCCAAGAGGGGACACGTCTTGGGGGAGGGCTGAGTTCTGGGGCTCTAGGATTGCGCATATGACCTGAGGTTGATAAGCTGACCTCTGGTCTTTGTGGGTGCTGAGCCCAACACTTCCGGGTGGAAGTGTCCTGGTCCTCGGCTTCCCTGAGGGACCGAGACAGCATCACCAAGGCAGAAAGGGCTAGGGAAGGCCATTTTGCAACTCTGGTGGCCCCACCCCTGCTGAAAGCCTCCTTCCTTAGGAGCCCTGGAGAGGGAGGTGTCCCCACCTCAGCTCCAGGTGGGGCTTCAGAAGCTGAAGACTGAGGGGCAGTTGAGAGGAGGGTGGCTAGGGAGCAGGGAAGTGAAGGCACAGGATCCCACCTGCTCTAGCCTCACCCGGGGGACGGGGAGGCAAGAAGCGGCCTCTGCCTTCTGATTCCTCCCAGAGGGGTCCTAAAAGGCTGGCCTGAGTGGCATCCTCCCTGGCCCCTGAGCCAGCCCCCTTCCCCCCCGCCAAATTGTCCTGCCCTGACCGCCAGCTGATGTCCACTCTCAGACCTCCTCGGCAGCTCCTGTCTTCAGCTACAGAGGACCGTGGTGGAGGAGTGGGGCATCTCTCTTCCTTCCTTAATCTCAGGAAAGCCCAGCTCTTCCGGCCCCAGCCCTGCAGAACCAGCTGGCCTCGAGTCTCAGGGCCAGAAGTTGGCCTTCCCAGGAAGGGCTTGTCCTCTCTCAGACATCCCTCTGTCCACATGACTACACCCGCCCCAAACCCGAAGCTGCCTGGGAGTTGGGCCGGCAGGGCAGAGCAGGCCTACCCTAGGTGAAGCGCTTATCTTCCTCATGGTAGGAGAAGGGGTCCCCGGGGAAGGGCTGAGGTGGGGGCTGGTTGTAGGCGCCCTGCAGGAAGATCCAGGCCGTGCCCACCACCATGATGGGCGTCACCACGAACAGGCAGAGTCGGTCCACTGTGCGGGCCACTCGGTTCCAGCAGTCCTTTTCCTGGGGGGCAGGGAGACGGAGACAGTGGGGGTGAGGAAGGGCCCCAAAGCACAGACCCACAGCCCAAGCTGGGGCCGGTGATGGAGGCATGGCCTCCGTGTATCTGCGGGGCTTGCCTCAGGCTTGCGGTGGATGGGATGTGCTGGTGTGTCCCCAGCAGGGCCCAGGCCCCCCTGAAGTCAAGGCCTCTGTCTGCCCCTCCACACCCCACTGGAGGGCTCCAGGGGCTGAAGAGGAGCTGGGGGTGCCTGGAGTCTCTCTCAGGGGGCTAAGGACAGTAAATCGTCCCCTCTCCTCCCTCTTCACCCCTCCCAGCTAGCCCCTACATGAACTGGAAAATGGTGCCCCTTTCTCAAGAGGGAAGTTTGAAAAGCTGTGTGATGCTGAGCAACCACCTAAGTCTGCCTTTGAAATGTCTGAGTATGTCTGGAATATCAGACTGGGGGTTGAGCGGGGACAGGAAATGGTTGGCAGCCCGGACAAAGAAGGGACCCTAAGGGAGCTGTGTTCCTGGCCCAGCGTGCTGTTCTGGGGTTCTAGGCAGGGGCTGTCCCTCCCAGGGCGCCTGGAGTCTGCACCCACTGTGAACTCCTTCATCTAGGTGGGTTCGTGTCTCACGTGGAACCGAGCCCCCTTAAGACAGGATACACCCGATGTGTGGCAGGCCTGTGGCTACTCACCTCATTGTAATTGTTTTGGTCCCTCATGTGGTTGACGATGAAGTTGGCCCCATCCACGGCTGGCTTCAGCTCACTGAAGAGCTCCTGCTGGGCTTGCTCAGAGCCTGCTGGGGGCCGGCCTGTGGATACCAGGCCAGAGGAGGGCATGAGGCCTGGCCCCGGCCCACCTCCCACGGACGGGCCAAAGTCCCAGGCCACACGGGGACCCACGTGCGGTGGTGAGGCGCCGGGCCAGCCCGTGCCGCTCCGACTGCTTCTCAAACATGAGGTCACTTCGGGACTTGAGCAAGAAGTACTCCTCAGCCTTGGAGATGTAGCCCAGGGAACTGCTTCTCCGGACGAGAGCCCCCGGGCTGGGCCCATCCTCTGCTGGGCGGGACATGTGTAGGAGTTTGGGCAGGGTCTCCAGGAAGAGCTGCGGCAGGTCAGGGGGGCACAGGAAAGCTATTTGACCGACATGGGTCACCTTCACACACCCAAGCGCCTGTGACCCTCTGCCCGGCTGCCCCAAAGTACTCCCGAGTCTGACGCTGTCATCCATTCTCCCGATCCCCCGCTGATGGACACTTAGGTTGCTTCCAACTCTCCCCATTACTAGCACAACTCATTTGTTGAAAATGAATTATATAGGAACAACAAAAAAGTAAGAAAAATGCCCCGACTGCTGAGCTCTCTTCTTCAAATGGTAAAGATCAAGCAAGTTGCTAAGGCACCTTCACATCCCAGAACAGCTAGTGGCCCTGCAGCGGCTGAGAGGCAAGGACAGCCCCCTCCTGGGTACGCTGCCCCCACATTCCTCACTTTTTTTGTTGTTAATTAAAAAATTTTTATTTTATTTTTGAGAGACAGACAGAGCATGAGCGAGGGACGGGCAAGAGACAGGGAGACACAGAATCCAAAGCAGGCTCCAGGCTCTGAGCTGTCAGCACAGAGCCCGACACGGGGCTCGAACCCACGGACCGTGAGATCATGACCTGAGCTGAAGTCAGCGCTCAACCGACTGAGCCACTCAGGCATCCCCCTCACCTTCTTTTTTTAAATCAGGGTGTAGGGGCTCCTGGGTGGTTCAGTCGGTTAAGCGTCCAACTTCAGCTCAGGTCATGATCACATGGTCCGTGAGTTTGAGCCCCGTGTCGGGCTCTGTGCTGACCGCTCAGAGCCTGGAGCCTGCTTCAGATTCTGTGTCTCCCTCTCTCTCTGACCCTTCCCCATTCATGCTCTCTCTCTGTCTCAAAAATAAATAAACATTAAAAAAATTAAAAAAAAAATAATCAGGGTGTAACACATCCAGCAGACTGAGCAAATCTTAAGTGTAGAGCCAGATGGAGTTTTACAGATGCATTCAACTGCGTAAACGCCACACAGGTGAGATATCAACCCAACACCGTCCCAAGGGTTCCCTCGTGGCTCCTGCCGTCACTTCCTACCCACCCCCGGGGGTAACCACCATCCTGATTTCTATCACTGACGTCTGGCTGTTGCCTGACCTTGAACTTTCGGGAGAGAAAACTGTGCGGCCTGTGCTCTTTAGTGTCCGGCTCCTTCCAAGCCCCCGTGTGCTAGGAGAGCCGTCCACGCTGCGTGGGTGGCAGCACGTGGCGCTTCTGCACGGCTGGGTGGCACTCCCCTGTGTGAGCACGTTCTCCTGGAGAGGGACGGCCAGACAACCTCCAGTGTTTGGCCTAGGCCCCTCACCTTCTTGATCCCCTCAGACAGCACGTGGGTGCTGGGTGTGCGAAAGTGGATGTTGAGCACGATGACACAGATCACCACGACCATGGTCACCAGCACCATGCCGAAGAGTAGGAACCTGTAGGCACACTCAGCCTGGAGCCCACGGGGCAGGGCGAGGCGTGCTGGGGGTGTTGGGGCGGGGGAGGGCGAGGGGTAGGGCGGGGTGGGTGAAGCGTGGCGTGGCATAGCCGTCACTCACTTGCCGATGAGGGGGATGGCCATGGACGTGGCGGGCAGCCGCTTGGAGATGAGCAGCAGGAAGACCGATTGGGCCAGGAGCACCGAGATGGCCATCGACGTCTTCTCGCCACCTGGGGGAGCCCGGACTTAGCTGCTACCTCTGGTCTTGACCCCAGCGGGTCCCACTGTGGCCCCCTCACCACCATTCGCGATGCCATGGTACCTTGATCGACATCATGGGCTTTGGAGCTAGGGCACCTAGCTCTTCCACTTACTGGCTGGGTGACCTTCGGCAAGTAGCCTAACCTCTCTGTGCCTCAGTTGTCTCAACTGTTAAATGTCGTGAGGACAAAGTGAGAGAGCGTGAAACGCTCCTCACTCTGCCAGGCGCTGGGCAAGTGCTCAGCGAACACCGGCTATCACTGTTGGCCAGCTCCCTGCCATGCAGCCCTCCCCAAATCACAGATCTGTGTGTCCCACCCTGTACAGAAAGCTCCGGGACATCCTCATAGCACCAATGATACCCTAACTCCTAGTCCTCCACTCAGAGACCCCAGCCGGGCGCTGCCCAGCTCTTCCCACATGAGGTCCTGAGCATGTGGTACCGTGGCCACTGTGGTCACAGGTCCCCAGCCCTGCCCCAGGGCCCCTTCTCTATCTGCCGGGTGCCCACCAACCCACCTCCAGCTCAAGCAGTGCCTCTTCCAGGAAAGCTTCCCCCATTTTACTGCCCCTCAGCCTGTGCTCCTAGTTCTGTGGCTTCTACAGTCTCTGCCAGCAGCAGAGGCTAGATTGCGTTTGTCCCTGGGGCTCACTGTGCCTTGCTTACAGTAAGCATTTGAAACGATTCCGAAACCAAGCAAGCAAAGATTACACATGTCCTTCTAGAACCAGGTGAGTGTAGATTGCACGCTTCCATGCCTGGCTTCCTGGAGATCCCGTTTTCCACCCACTCGTTCAAAGGACGGCCTTCTGTGTGTCAGGCCCATGGTCACACGTGGTGGCCAGGACAGACCTGTTTCTGTTCAGAGAGATGCTCTAGGGGTTCTCCCTAGGGTCCTGGGGAGGCCTGCTGTGAGCAGCAGAAGCAGGGTCCAAGGGGGACTGTCCATTTGGGGATATCAGACACGGTCACAAAACCCTCCCCTTGGCTGGCCACCCCCCCCCCCCATGCCTGGACCCTGGGCAGGGAGCCCCGGGAGTGGTGACCCCGTTGTGGCTCCTGGAGGAGGTGAGGGGAGGGCTGGGGAGGCCCATGCGCAGATGCCCTTGGGGACAGGGAGGGGCTGGGGCAGGCTCAGGCTCACTGTCAGCCGGCAGGTAGAAGACCAGGTTGATCATGAAGGAGATGAGCACGCAGGGCACCAGGATGTTGATGATGTAGAAGAGGGGCTTGCGGCGGATGATGAGGTAGAAGGTGACGTCCTGGTGGCCGGGACTGTCCAGCGGGACACTGGGGTCCACGTTGATCCTGGCTGGCCGGTGCACTATCTCCCACTCCCCGTTCTCTGAGGAGGGCAGGAGGACACCTCAGTGTCAGGCCAGGCAAGGGGGCCGGTTGGGGGGGCGGCGGGGAAGGACGGGGGTGGGGTGGGGTGGGGGGGCTGGGTGGAGTGAGCCAGCCCGAGGGCGCGCGCAGAGGAGGGTTTAGGTTCTGATGGTGGGCGTCTTTCCCTGGGGCTTGGGAAGGAGGTTTCAATCTGCAAGGGGGAAATTCTGCCTTGGGAGTGTGGGGTTTTTTTTGTTTTGAAAATATAGAAGCTGAGGCTGTGTGTGGTTCAAACAAGGAGTCTTAGAGATAATGACGTGGTGAGAGTAAGACCAATGCCCCCGCCCCCAAACCCTGGTGATGTAGCCGCCTTGGGACCGGTGTGACATAGGTTTTCTCTGATGAACAGGGGTGTGTGGTGGGGGCCCCATAGAAGACCTGAGCCCGGTCATAGATAGGAGAGTGGGGCGTTGGCAGGGGGCAGCATACACAACATTAGGATCGGTGGCTAAAGCCGCAACCACACCTCTGGGCTTCCTGGGAACAGAAGACTAACTACCCCCCTCATTTGTCAGTTACATCCATCCCTAGGGACCCTGTCCAGACCCAGGAGGGTCTTCTGGCCCGGGGCAGAGGAAGGGTGGGGCCAGTGTCTGTCTCTGCCTTTGGGACATGATCCCCTCCTGGGGATTTCTTTCCTTTCAATGTGCTAGATTTGCGTCGCTAAGTACGTCTGCGTGTGTTTCTCTGTGGGTTGGTATGTGTCTGTGCATCTGGGTCTCCCCGCCCGTCAGTGTGCCTGTATGTCCACGTTCCAGGTGTACACGTGTGTGCCTACGTGCATCTCTGGCGGGGAGGTGTTGGTGCGACCGTACCCACGGGTGTGCGTCTGAGGGGCCTGCCCACCCACCAGCTGCTACTCTCAGCACCTGTGAAACCCTCAGGGTCGATGATGATCCACTCCACGGGATAGGAGCGGCCCTCTTTCTCCTCCTGCTTCAGACTCAGGGTGATCTCCTTGGCCGTGTACTTGAGTGAACTGGGGAGGGCAGCGGGGAGAGGGTGGTCCTCAGCCACTGGCTGCGGCCACTGAGGGCGGAAAGGCCAGTACGGGAGGTTCACGGTCAGAGGCGCCCTTGTGGGTCTGGGGGAGCTCTAATCAGGACTGAGGGTGCCTCGAGCACCTCTCTCAGCCCCTGGCAGGGTGCCCGGGGGTGAGGGCTGCCTGGAGAAGTGGGTGCACCTGAACTTGAGGGAGCAGTTCTGCCAGTCAAAGGGGAAGTAGGTGACGGAGATGGGGCAGGAGGAGCGGAAGATGGCGGGCGGCAGCCAGTACACGTAGCCCGAAGGGTAGACGAGCACGTTGCAGGCGTAGGAAATCTGGAAGGAGCCGTCGTTGCTGAGGGACAAGGACAGAGGCCACCATGAATGCCAGCCAGCTGGGAGCTGGCAGAGTTGGGGGAGGCGGAGGGTCGAGGGGATGCCAGGGAGGGTTGTGGCTCAACTTGTTCTCCAGCACAATCTCTGGGAGCCACAGCATGTCAGGGGGCAGGCGCAGGACACTGATATTTCCAAATTCTTCAGCATCCCACTGCAGCCGGGGGTCCGTCCAGCCCTGGAACCCGAAAGGTATGTCAGCAGTCGGCTCTGCTGTTGTCCAGGCTCCCCCTGCTCTCCTCACTTCCCTGGGGGAACACTGGACAGGGTCTGGGAACCGTGACAAAAGAAGTTTGGGGGAGGTGGGTGCAGAGTTAGGACTCAGGTCCGTCACGTACAGCTGTGTAGAATGTACACTGCACAACAAAGGGAGCATACTTCATTGTGGACACAGAAGACTTACGTCTATATTACGAACTTCTGATGGATGGCAGAAGAGTGTTTTCTAATAAAATCAGAATACCGTGACAACCTTCCCATAGGTAAAGAATCCCAATTCACCAGAAGTCTCCATCTGAGCTTGTGGCTGTACAAGGTGGTGGGAAGGGCAGCTGGGCCTGTGGGTAGGAGCCAGCTCCTCCTGGAGGCCAGGAGGATCCCCTCCTGGAGATCCCTAAGCAGAAGGAAGCATGGGCCCTACACCCTCACCCCCCCCGGCTGTGAGTGGGGTCGTCTCCTTACGTGCTCAATCCACACGTTAGTGGTGAGGGTCTCCTCAACTTCTTTCTGTAATCACACGAGAGCACTGTCCCCTAGGGCCCGCACTGCTCACCTGCACACATTCACCAGGCAGCTACTTCCTGCCACCCCCCGGAGGAAACCACGGCAATTGGCCTGACCAGACTCCTGGCCCAAGCACGCACAGTCAGGAGGGGCTGGGCAGACCAAGGAGCAGGGAGGGGACACCCCTGAAGTGTGTCATGGGTCTGATATGGGGCACACCCCAGAGCTGAAGCTGGAGGGGAAGGGGCATCGGCTCGAGGCCTGTGGGCAGCAGTGAACCTGGAGAATGCTGGAGCATGCTTCCCCGGGAGAGGAGCTACCACAGGAGCTACCAGGCTGGGACCTTGAGCTTCCTCCGTGGCCATCCCAGTCCAGGAGACAGCCAGGCCTCCAGGAAGCTGTCCCCGCCCTCAGGTCCCCAGCCCAGCCACAGAGGGGCCTCTCACCAGAGAGATGAGATTGGAGAGTGTGAGGGCCAGCGAGACCTCCACGCTCTCATCTTTGTGAGCCACAGGCCGGAGCTCCTTGTTGTAGCCCTTCTTTTCAAACAGGTGCCGAATCAGCCGCTCCTCCTCGTTCAGGCCCCAGCTGCCTGGAGAGGGACAGGAAGAGGGATGGGGTGCTGGGAGGGGGGACCGGGAAGGGGGCTGCCGTGAAATCCTGCCAGGCCATGGGGCTGGGCTGAGCTGGGGGGATCCAACCACTCCCCAGGAAGGGGTCCTGGCGGTCAACCCCCTCCAGAGTTGGGGTGGGAGCTGGGCCTGATGCAGGGGAGGAGTAGGAGGGGACCACGCAGCAGGGACCCTGCGTGCAAGTCCTGAGGGACCCTTCAGGGCAGGGTGATGCCCACTCTTACCACACATGACCAGGGCAGCCAGCAGCCCCAGCGTTAACACCGGCCCCTCCATCCTGTCCCTCTGACTAGGTCTTGTGGTGGCCCCTCCAGTCTACAGGGCTGGGGAATGTGGGTGGGTAGGAGAGGGGACAGGTGCTGGGTTGGGGGGGGGGGAGTGTGAAGGGAAGAGGCGGCCGGAAACGCAATCTGACACCTCTGGGCATGACTGCTGGGTAGAAAACCCAAGGCAGGTGACAAGGGGGTGGGGACAAGAACTGGCTGCTGGGCGGGAGCCCAAGGACATGAGGCAAAGATCCCAGGCTGGAATTCTCTGCAATTAGCGGTAGGGCTGGGGGCTGGGTAGGGGCCCTGGACACTGGGGGCAGTGCTGGTCAGTCATGCCTAGGGGAGTGGTGACACTCAGCTGTGGCTGTTTCTTGGGGGGGGGTGGGCAGACAGTATGCTGAGCTGGGGGCTTAGCAGCCTCTCTCCAGTGTCTTTGTGACCTCCGCCAACTGCTTCTGGAGGCAGGGCCAGACAGGGCCTAACGTCCACCCATCCAGTTCCCAAGAAAGCTCCAGAGTCATCTGTGTAGGTCATAAATAACGTTTATTGAAGCAGCTGTGATTTTCCGATGGCACATCTGGGAAGACACACGGAAAGACACACGGACCCAGGTCCCCCGCCCCCCACACCCAGCCAACTGTGGCTGTGACAGTTTGTCATCATAGGAGCCCCTGGGAGCAGTAGGTCCTGACGGGGGGGTTAGGGGTCCAGATGTGGTTCATGGCCCCCGGGCCGAAGGAATCTGAGGGCTCGGTGGGTGGTGCCCCCCACTCTACCTTGCACCCATCTGGGGTCCCTCTGCCTCTGCCAGGGTGGCCAAGCGGAAGGCCTGCAGGGCCTGCACCAGTAACCGGGGAAGGCTACGGGCCATCGTGGCTGGCTCCAGGCCCACCAGGCCACCAAAGACCACATGCTGGCCCCCCAAGCCTGCCCGCACCCAGGCTCGGAAGAGGCCGGTCAGTGTCTTGGAGCCCAGATCTGCCAGGACCTGCAGAAGGAGAATCGGGGCTCACAACCTCACTGGGTCTCCCCCCTTGTGGCCCCCAGAAACTCTCACCCAGATCCATTCCCCTCCGTAGCCCCCGATCCTGCACACTTCTGCTCACTTGGACCCCCCCCACGACCCTTCCACTCACACCTTTCCCTCACAAGTTCCCATCCACCCCACCTAGCACCCAGCTTACACACAGCTGCCCTCCCCACCCTTTTCTCCCAAGACACTCCTGCCTCCACTGCAAGCTGCTGGCAGGTCCTCCCTCTTGCTGTGGAGGGTGCCCTTTCTGTCCCCCCTACCTACTAGGGCTGACCCAGGTCGGCTTCTGAGGCCACTGTGAGCGAATGTGGGAAGCCTGAGGACCTACCTCATGGAAGTCCATGGCCAAGTGCTCTGATGGGACCTGTAGGATCCAGGCATGGGTGCCTTGAAGGGTGGCCAACTTCTGTTGCAGCGTCTCCAACCCAGGGCAGCCTGAAGGAAGGGGAGAGGTCCCGGGAATAACAGAAGACTGACACCAGCAAGGAGCTGGGAGAGGGATTCCCACCAGGACCCCAGAATGGCCTCCCAGTGGGCAGATTTCTTCTCATGCTACACACGGGGAAAACTGAGGTTCAGCAAATGGTCTCTGCTGACCCTGGGGGCGGCCCAAAGCCACAAGTGCCCCCAAAGAGTCATCCTCCCTGCTGCAGGGGGAGGGGTCGGGTGGGGAGAGCTAGTCTGCTGGTTGCCCCATGGGTGGGTAACCGCTTCCCAGAGCGGACCTTGGGAGAATCCCCGCAGGGTTGGCCGCCCTTGGCCTGCTACTCTCCCTGCAAAGGCCGGCAGGGGGCGCCCTTACCGTTCCCTTCCTTGCGCTGCTCTGGTCTCCGCTTCGGGAACCGCGCGCCTGCAGCCCGCGATCCTGGGGAGACGCGGGGTTAGGGGATCACCTCCGCCGCGCGGAGTCGGCGTGCGGGGGCTGGAATATGAAGGCACGGGGTACCTGGGTGTAGCCGCTGCTCGCGGGCAGGGTGCCTGGGAGGCTCTAGGAGCGACAGAGCGGAGCGAGCCAGGGCTGGGGCCAGACGCCGCATCCCTGGGCTCGGGCCGAGCAGGTCCTGAGCGCCCCGCAGCAGGCCCAGGAGGGTGTGCGCCAGCGAGCGCAGCTCTGCGGGCAGGACAAGCGTCCGGGCGGAGGTCAGACGTGGGCCAGGTCCCCTGCCCTCCCGGCCCGGCCCTGGGAACTGGACTGACCGCATCGCCTCCGGCGCTGCAGGCACTGCTGTTGCGCCAGACGCGCACAGGCGACCGCGGGCCCGGAGCACAGGCGGGAGTAGAAGGCGCACGGCGGGGCGGCGTCTGCCTGCGGCTCCGCGGGCGGGTCCCAGGCCAGAAGCTCCCGGCAGCTGGGTTCCCGGCTGGAGGGGATTGCTACAGGGGTCGACGGGGACCATCTCAGCCCTGGCTTTGGGGCCTAGCTTCCGCAGCCCTCCCCTGAAGGGAGACAGGCTTTCTTGACGCCCCAAGGGGCTGGGGGGCGGGCGGGGTGAAGATGGGCTTGTTCCAGGGCTGTTAGCGGGACACTTCGGGGAGGGGGGAATAGGAATGGGGCGCTCACCGCTCATCTGCTCCTGGAGCCAGTCCTTGAACACGGCCACTCGAGTGTAGACTCCGGGCTTCCCTGGCTCTCCGCATCCGTCCCCCCAGGAGGTGACCCCGTACAGAACCTCCTTGGGGCGGGGGCCAGGCTCAGAACATGTCAGGGGGCCTCCGGAGTCACCCTGCGGGACCCGAGTCAAAAGAGAGGGTACTACATTGACCTGCCCCCTCCTATGCCAGCTTTACACTTGGCAGGCGGCTTTGAATTCTCCTGGGGTTACTTCTTGTACCCATTAAAAAATTTTTTTTTCAACATTTATTTATTTTTGGGACAGAGAGACAGAGCATGAACGGGGGAGGGGCAGAGAGAGAGGGAGACACAGAATTGGAAACAGGCTCCAGGCTCTGAGCCATCAGCCCAGAGCCCGACGCGGGGCTCGAACTCACAGAGCGTGAGATCGTGACCTGGCTGAAGTCGGACACTTAACCGACTGCGCCACCCAGGCGCCCCTGTACCCATTTTAGCAATGAGAACATAGAGGCTCAGACAAGTTGAATGACAGCCTGACTGTGGAAGGAAAGAGGCTGTTCTTTCCCTGGGGAACCAGGACCCTCCGGCACCCTCCAGTCAATCAGGGCTCATACCTGGCATGAGTCGATGCCCCCGGCCAGGTAGCCGGCACAGAGCATGCTGCTGGGGTGCAGCTCGGGCCCCAAGGCCCTTTTGCAGGTGTCAGCACTGAGCAGGGGCACTCGGGCCTCCCTGACCGCCTCAGCCTCAGGCCCGTCTACAGGGAAATGGTGGAGGGGGCTCAGGCCTTCAGGGCAGGAGTGTCGCTTCCCGGGGGGCCCTCCCCCGCCCTGCCCTCCTTGATTCCTACCCCCCTGCAAGACCAGGCAGCATTTTGCGAAGCAAGGAAGTCAGATTCGCTACACCCCCGGCCTTCCCAAACTCCATCACCCCAGCACCCCATTCTTCCCACTCACACTCGCGCCTCACCCAGGCCCGGGCCTGCCCCATACCTTCGAAGAGGGCCCCCCAGCCCGCGATGGCGCAAGCCGTGCCGGCTGGGGGCTCCCGGGGCCCCTGGGGCAGGCACACAGGGCGCACGGCCCCTGCCCAGCTCACCGGCGTCCACAGCTGCACGAGGGCCAGGTCGTTGTGGAAGGTCCGCGGGTCAAACTGCGGAGGGGGTGACGGCGCAATATCAATGAAGCGTGGGGTGGGGGTGCCGTTCCCGACTCCGAGAGCCTGGGAACTGTCCTCTCACCTTGGGGTGGGGCAAGATGCGGTTCACCGGCACCTCCTCCGCTTGCTCCCCCCGGGGGCCCTCGGCCAGCGTCACCGTCCACAGAAGCTCGTTCTGGGCGCTGCGGGGAGAGCGGCGGGTGATACGCAGGACAAGGGTGCAGCGGGTCCCTTGGAGACCCTGCCCTGCGCCCACAGGCACCACCCAGCAAGCCCGCACGCCGGGTTCTTTCTCCGCTGTTACTCGCGGGGCAGGGAGGGTGGGCCAGGGCGAGGCGGCGGTCCCCAGGAGGCCCCCCGAGCCGGGCGGGTGGTCCCCTGATAGCTGCTCCCTGGCTGGGCGGCGTGGGCGCCTCGAGGCCCCGCAGCTGGGCAGGGCGGTGGCCGCCGCCAGGGGGCGGCAGAGACCGGCCCTCGCACGTGTCGCCCGCCCGACGACCCCGGAAGGAAGCATTGGACCAAGCCTTAGGGATCTGGGCTGGTCAGGGGCCTGGGGCCCAACGTACCCCGCGAAGCAGTGCGCCGCGGTGAGTACCCAGGACGCCGCCACCAGGACGCCGCCGCACAGAGGCTGCCCCCCGACTTGCAGCCTCACCAGCCAGGGCCAGGCCCCCGGGGGCGCAGCGCTACCTCCGACAATGCGGCCGTGGGCACGCGTCACGTTGACAGTGCTCGGGCGCCGCTCGCCACACGGCCCTAGAAAGGTGACAAGTCCTTGCCACCCTGACCCTTGAGGCTCCTCCAGGGTTCACCCTGCCCTCAGCCCTAGCCCCCTCGAGCCCTTTCAGCCTTACCTGGGGCGGCTGGATCCTGCGCCTGTGGCCTAGGACGCCCAGGTCCTGCTGAGACACAGACCTTTGAGCCTCACTGCTACCCTCCCACCTTCCTGCACCCCCGGCAGAGCCTGGGCCCTCTCCCTGCGCTGCCGCTCCCCTTCTGTTACTCCACCTCCCCTC
>NW_024412433.1:7519061-7522820 GCF_014898765.1 Herpailurus yagouaroundi
AGAACGGAAGCAGGTAGTCAGTGCGAGCTCACCCGGGCACGGGACCGTGTGGTTGGCACAGCCTCTGCACTCGTGGAGTCTGTGCTGGATCTCCATTGCCACTCGATTTACTGCCCACTGGGCGCTCCTCTGGGCAGCCTGCAGCGCTTTCGTCCCCTGGGCTGACAGAGCTGCTGGGACAGAGGGTACAATCATGCATGGCTGGGGAAGGACCTCAGGCTCCAGCCCTGAGCCTGCCTTGGGAGACAGGGGGAAGCAGGTCAGACTCCAGGAGCACCGGGCAGAATGGGGAGGAGAGAGAGCCCCAGGGGCCTGAGGGCCCAGCGCTCGGAGCAGATGGTCCCAGATTCTCAACCCACTTGACCTGAGCTGGGCTGGAATCTTTAAAGAGGGACTTGCCTTAAACATCTTGAAGGAAAAACAGCACCTCAGAGGTAGAGACATCACAAAACTCAGGCTAACGGACAAAATACCTGTCACCGAGTTGCCTACCTTTGGGCCCAGATAGCCAAGGAGCTGCCCGCCTGGACCCCTTCCTCCTGCTAAACCCGGAACCTTCCCCAAAGCATACCCCTTGGCAGTGGCTGCCAGGTCCCCTTCCCTGTGCACCCTGGTCCTCCCCCTCCCTCTCCCACCCGTGCCGCCTCCGTTTCTGGCCCCTTCTCCCTGCAGGGTGGGCGGAGGGGGCCAAAGGCCTCAATGAGTGGGGGTGGCAAGGTCATGCTCGCCAGCCCCACCCCACTTCCTCTGAGCTCCTCCCACCTCTGCCGCCCCCTCAGAGCAGCCCCGGCTCACCTTGCAGGGTGCTGGGGGGCAGGCGCATGTACAGTGGGTGCCCAGCGACAGACGGTAGGTCTGGGAAGGGCAGCAGCAGCAGCAGCAGCACAGGCAGCAGCATGGTGACCAACAGCCAGGACGAGCGACCCCGTCCTCTTTCCCCCTCGGAGTCTGCCCTCCAGGTGCTTATCCTTGGGTGTCTGCCTCCCACTGCCTTTCTGTCCCTGGGCCCTGAATTCGTGCCCCTCAAATCATCCTGACTCTGTTCTCGTACATCAAAATCACCCGCTTCCCTCAGTCGGTCCCTCACCTGGCCCTTAACTCCCGGGAGCCCACAGGGGACTGGGGCTTGGGGGGCTATATAGAGGACAGGCTGGGGGGGTACTCGGGAGGGGGGCCAGGGCTGGGGGAGGGATCGGGATGGGGGCTCGACCCTCACCTTTGAAGTCCCACGGTCCCAGCTCTGAGGCCCCCCTTCTGTCAAAGGAACCCTTGTTTCTGCGGCTCCATCAAAGGGGCCTGGACAGGCCAGAAGAGCTGACAGTTGGGCTGGGGGCCAGGCAGAGGGGGGCTGGTGGGCAGGGGCTGGCCCTGTCCCCGAGGCTCGGATGGCGGGGGGAGTCCCATCTGCCTCTACTCCCTGAGGAGTTTAGGACTGTGCTGGGGGCACACACTCCTGGAGGGAGGAGGGCAGGGGGTGTGTGAGGGTCCTCGGCAGCCCCACCCCCTGAGGAGGTGCCCGAGCTCCCAGCCCCTGTGCCCCTAATTGCTTGGCAGCGTCTCTCCCCGATGTAGCCATTTCTAAAGATGATCAAAGCGCCCTAATTAGCGCCGTAATTGCCGCACTGGGGGTGGTGGGGTGGGAAGAGGCAAAGGCAGGCCCCGAGAGGAAGGCAGACATGAAAGGCCCCACCAGTGGCCCAGTTTGGGTAGGACCGGCCCCAGCAGCTTCTGACGCTCTCCCAGACCCCCTGCCCCTACACAGTGCTCGCTCGGCCTGTCCAGCATTGTTCTCAGTTGCTATGACCCTGATCTGGCCGGAGGGAATCTTCTGGAGTCTCACGGGAAGGGCCACAAACGAGCAGCTCTCCTGGGACCAAGCTCCCACCTGGGGCAGAGAGGAGGGGCCCTTCTCCCCCCACAGAATGTCCTGGGGCCCAGAAAAAGGATCTTGGCACCCCAATTCATGCCGGTGACCCAGGGTGACTTTGGCAGGCCTGGTGCCTTCCCAGACCAGATTCTGCCATGACGTTGCCCCTGTAACACAGTGTCCTGTCTTCTCCAGCCCTTTCTCCTTCTGCGCAGGTGAATGAGCCTCCGATCGGAACCTGCCTTGCTTCGTAAGACAGAGCCCCAGACCTGCAGAGATAGCCTTGAGCCAGGGGTCCCAGGGGTGATGGGTGAGATGCAGGGAAGGGGGGCAGCCAGTTCCAGCAGCTTCTCCAACTTCTTCCTTCTATGCCACTGACCAGCAGAGAATGTGCGTGGCCTCTTTTTCCTCTCTGAAACTCTCTTCCTCCTTGATCACCGAGATGTCCCATCATTTTGATTCTCCACTCCCCCCATCCTTGGGCGCTGGCCACAAAGAGGTTTCCACCCGCTGGAGCCCCACTGGAGGTTGCCACCCACCCAGTGTTGTGCTGGAGTTGCTCATGTTGGCTCTGGAGGGCTGAACATAGACGTCTCTTCCCAAGTCTGCACTGGGTGACATCATATTGGAAGCTTGAAACCAGCCACTGTGGGAGGATTTACACCACGGAAACCAGCACCCCGTACAAATCAGAGCCTCCCTGCCTTCCGCCCCGCAAGAGCCAGGTCAACATTACCCAGCACACCACTGGGGATGCCCCCTTCCCCTCCCCGTTACCACCGCACCTCATGAAGACAATCCCTCTGGTTCAGGAATGCCATGAAATAGTGTCTGAGTATGGGTTATTGTGAGTGAATATTATAAAGTTGGAAATTACTTGTATTCATCAGAACATCCATCTCAAGAGGGTGTATGCCTAGATAGGGGATACCTATCTTCTTTTTTTTTTTAACTTTAAAAAAAATGTTTATTTACTTTTGAGAGAGAGGGAGAGGGAGAGAGGGAGCTCAAGCAGGGGAGGGGCAGAGAGAGAGGGGGACACAGAATCCGAAGCAGGCTCCAGGCTCTGAGCTGTCAGCACAGAGCCCGACTGACTGGAATCAGTCAGTGGACTGATGTGGGGCTGGAATCCACAAACCTTGAGATCATGACCTGAGCCGAAGTCAGATGCTCAACTGACTAAGCCACCCACGATCCCTGGGGCTATCTACTTTCTTATCCACCATCTCCAAATTCTTGGCAGAGAGGGTGTTAACTCTCAACACAGCCTATACTTGAAGAAAGTGTCCAAAGCAAATGATCTGTGGTTCCAAGAAAGAGCCGCCAAGGTAGGGGACCCAGAAAGCAGAGAAGGTGGTTGGAAAGCCTCACAGGCCCCTGGGTGGAGAGGCCAATGCCGCCCTCGGAGCCGGCGTCCAAGCTGGAGAGATTAAGGCCTGGAGCGAGCTCCCCCCAAGACGGAGCCCCCTGTGGCCGCTCTCACTGGAGAATGCCACAAGGAGGGGCACGCTTTGTTGGCATTTGGCACCTTGGTCCCTCAGCCACTTGGATCCTGCCAAAGCCAGGCGGGCCAGGCCGGAGCCTTTGAGCCACCTCACCCCACCCCCGCCCCCGCCCCCCCTTCTGCCTCTGCTGGTCTTCAAGGACCGGTGGGAGGCCGAAAAAGACCAGAAGCTGCTCGTCTGTTTACTGCCTCTCCTGCCCCAGCGCCACTGCCAGAGAAAATTAGGGGCCTTACAGCACAGATGGTGATTCACTCAACCCCGCCGCCCTCTGCCGCTTCCTGCACCGCCCCCAACCCCCCCCGCCCCCCCCCTCCCCGCCAGCCAGGGCCCTCTCCTCTCCTCTCCTCTCCTCTCTTCTCCTCTCCTCTCCTCTCTTTCCCTGCCCCC
>NW_024412433.1:7522920-7525012 GCF_014898765.1 Herpailurus yagouaroundi
CTCCTCTCCTCTCCTCTCTTCTCCTCTCCTCTCCTCTCTTTTCCTGCCCGCTCCCCTCCCCTCCCCGCCCCTCCCCTCCCCTCCCCTCTCCTCCCCTCCCCTCCTCTGCCCTTCCCTCCCCTCTCCTCTCCTCCACATATATACCCCAAGTCTGGTCAGTTTCATCCACTTCCTCAGGTCGCCTCTTGAGAACCAGGTCGAAACCCACGTTTCGTGCAACTTTTTTATTACTGGTGACTGGTCCTCCTGGTCGTCCTCGGCCTCTTCCACTGGAATGGCCACCATCCCGACAGCGTGTCCTCTTCTCTGCCACATCCCCTCTGGCACCTTCTTCAGAGCAGTCGCTGCTCTGTTGCCGGCTGTCTGGTGGGGACTTGCCTGTCCCAAGGGGCTGGGTCTCCCACAGGCTACTCAAGTGGCAGACCCTCCCAGACCTCCTTGTCACTGCAGGGCTCACAGCCGGGCCCTGTCAGACCCACATCCTCCCCAAAGGCCCTCGCCCACGTGCAGAGGAGAAGAGGTGGGGGCCGGTGGGGGAGAGCCTTGGGGACTGCACAGATTTGAGGGAGAGAGCATCTTCCCTCACGTCTGCAGCAGAGCTGGAAGGAAGGGCAGGGACCCCGGAAGGATGAAGGAATCCCTTGTTCAGGAATCAAGGGAGCCGACAGGAGGGAGAGGCTGGCATTTCGGTGTCCCATTGGAGTTCAGCTTAGCCAGGGGACCCGCCGTCCAGCCCGGGGGGCTCCTGAGGATGGTGGGGTGGGGGCTGCCTAGTGAGGAGAGGCTGATACCCGCACCCTGAGGTTCCTGGTCCCTCAGAACGTACAGAGGGCAGTCTCACGTGTGCCCACAGCCCGGAGAGCCGGCCTGGAGAGTGGATGAGTCTGCGGCTTCAGGCTTTTGGGGACTGTTGCAGCGTTGGGGGCGGAGCGAAGTGTGGAGTGATGTGGCCAGCTGGACGCAGCTGTAACACGCATGTCTGGCAGGCAGGACCGGCTACGTATGTTGTAACAGTCTGGGTGAAAAATGCAAATGCAGGGCCCCTTGTTCCACAATTGTTAAGAATTTCGAGACCATGGCAGCAGCATGTTAAACCAAGTGTGGGGCCTTGCTGAGCACAGGGAGTGCCCCAAGTGAACACTCCATTGGTGAGCAAGTTGGACCCCTGGTACTGTTCACAGAAAAGGAGTCGTGGTTCTGGGGCTCCCTGGCCCAGGAACGTCGGGAGCAGATTCCTCTTTCTCTCTCTCCCTACGCAACAGTGGAGAACTGAGGGCCAGGGGAGCCCTCCACCCACCAGCTCATCGGCATAGAGCTTCTGAAGGTCCACCTGAGCACAGGGAGGAGAGAAGAGGTTTGCATCAAGCGAGAAACTGGGGTTTCACCGGGCAATGCCCAGAAAGAGAAGATTCTAACCTAGCAGGTGGAGAAGGCTCAGAATCTGGCCGGGTGTTGGCCAGGGAGCTGCCGCTTCCAGCGGGAAAGCAGCCTCTGCCCAGGGCAGTGCCTGGAAGAATGAAACAATTTCACGTCTATTTCCCAGCCAGTTGAGATTCCCCAACAATCTGGTTAGAGCCCTCTGCAATTGTGAGCTTGGTTATTTGTCGTCTGTCTGCTGCAGGGGAGCAGGGCTTTGCGCCTCGTCCCTGTGGTGTCCCCAGCACCTAGAACAGAGCCTGACACACTGTGTTTGTTAAACAACTGAAGAAATGGATGGTCAGTACTGGCCCCTCTTCAGGCTCCAGCGTCAAATCACCTGCCTCCTGCACATGAACCTCAGCCCATCCCAAGCAGTCCTGGCGTCTCCTGTTCCCCCGTCAGCTCCTCCTGTGCAGGGGCTGGGGCCCCCTCCTTGCACACCTATGTCCAGTCTGTGCAGTGCTGTCCTTCTCCCTGGAGCGTAGCTGGGAGAGACAAGTGACATCTTCTGGGGGCTGGATGGCACGAGCATCTCTCACGGTTGGTGATCTTGGGACCCGGCAGAGCTGGGGACTCCCCCCTTCTGCTCTTCCCGCATCCCTTCCTCTTTGCTGCCCTGTTTTGGGGAGTGGGAGGGGCAGGATGACTGTCTAGGGTGAAGGAGGGCCTGGAG
>NW_024412433.1:7525022-7538261 GCF_014898765.1 Herpailurus yagouaroundi
GAGTGGGAGGGGCAGGATGACTGTCTAGGGTGAAGGAGGGCCTGGAGGCGACTTTTAGTGGCATCCACAGCCCCCGGTTTCTCCACCCACACCCCTCGTGGTCACAGCCGCCCACCTCGACCCCTCCCACAGGTGCAGGCAACGCTTCAGCCCCAAGCTCCTGCTTCAAAAGAGGGATGGAAAGAAACTTGGACCTTTGTTGATATTTCTGGAAAAGTCCAGCAGGTCCATGTGAGGAAGCTCCAGCCCTGTAGCTTTCCCACCGGCACAGAGGCTGCTTTTGTGTTCCGAGGATGGTGGGGGGATCCTGGGCCTCTGGAAACGGGAAGGAGAGACCCGGACACTTGTCGCTCTAGGTCTCTATACTTGTCCTCTGGGGATGACCTTCCTCTTCATCCCTCCTCAGGCCCCTTCTGCCATGATGTGCTCACCCCTCCCTCCACCCCAAACCTTCCTGATCTCCTGGCCCCTGCCGGGGGAATGGGCAAAAGGGCAGGAAGCAGATTCAGCTAACAGCCGAGCAGGCCAATTTCGGGGGCAGTGTCTCTGGACAGACTAGCGGGACCCACAGCCATGATCCAAAGTGGCCTGCTAGGCACAAAAGTGGCCACAAGCCAGATTCTGATGCAGATTCTGAAGAGAGAACAAGCATGAGCAGGGGAGGGGCAGAGAGAGAGGGGGAGAGAGAATCTCAAGCAGGTTCCAAGCCCAGCGTGGTGCCCGGAGCTCAACACATGGCTCCATCCCACAACCATGAGATCGTGACCTGAGTCGAAGCCAAGAGTCAGATGCTTAACCAACTGAGCCACCCAGGTGCCTCCTGCCGGCACCTTGATTTTGGACGTCTAGCCTCCAGGACTGTGAGAGAACAAATTTCTGTTGTTTGAAGCCAGTGACGGCAGCTCCAGGAAACTAATACTCATCATCCTCTCTCAACCTCAAGTTCTCAATCTGTGAAATAGGATGATAACAGCCATCTCTCTGGGAGAATTAAAGAACACCTGTTAGGCTTCCTGCAAAGGGCTGGCAGGAGTTATCGTCATTGCTCTAGATCAGCACTTGATGAATGTGCCGGAATTGATAGGATGCTATTTCCCTGCATGGACACAGCGAGGGCAGAGAGGGCCTGATCCCGCAGGGCAGCACGGGAGATGTGGGAGCCCAGAGGACAAGAGAGAATGGGATACAGGGACGTGGCGGGGGGGGGGGGCTCCCCAGGCTGTGTGTGGCCTTTCGCTCAGAGGGTGTCTGTGTAGGGGGCTCCCTGGCCCTGTGGGGCCTTCCTCATGGATTGCCTGGTTCCTTCAGCTTGTCAGCTCTACTTGCTACTGTGACCTTCCCCCTCCCTCTGGGCTGAACTTGACTTTAAGAGGGAGAGGCAAGGCTGCTGCCTGGGGTGGGGGTTGCTGAGGCAGGGGCTGTCCCCCCCCGCAGGCTGAATGGGTCTCTGAGAATGGGAATGTCCTAGAACCTGCACGTGGGGCTCTCTGAGGTTGGCGAGACCCCTGGCCTCCCACCTCGCTTTTCACCCAATATTCTGGGCAGGAGCCACAGAGCGTGGGTGCATCCAGTCCACTCCCACGCCCTCCTTTCAGAACGTAACATTTTGTACACACCCCACAATCTCCTCGGGCTCCACCCCTTCTCACCACCCTTTCCCGTCAGCCTCTTCTGAAGGGCTTGGGAGGGGAAGGCCAGTCCTCCCTTCTCCTGGGGGGCCACCCCTCTACCTTGGCCACTGGCATCCCTGGGGGGCGGGGGAGGGGGGAGAATCTGCTTTTCTGTTTTAATCAGAGACCCCAACTTATTTTCATTTAGTGAGAGAAGTTGGAGAGTTCAAAGGAATTTTGTAAAAATTTCCAGGAAAACAGAAACGAAGAAGCGCGAGGTCACCTGGGTTTATAGAGGACGCAGGCTCGCTCCGCTACGACAGCTGCTGGGGTGAGTGCCGCTGCAGGCCGGCTCTGGGCTGGGCGGTTCACCTCCCCGGTTGCACCATGTGAAATTGCCATTCTGTTCTTCGAAATGGTCAGGTCCACTCAGAAAAGACCTGTAACAGTTTTTAAATTTTTTAAAAAATGTTTTATTTATTCTTGAGAGAGAGAGAGAGAGAGACAGAGCATGAGCAGGGGAGGGGCAGAGAGAGAGGGACACAGAATCTGAAGCAGGCTCCAGGCTCCGAGCTGTCAGCACAGAGCCCGATGCGGGGCTCGAACTCACAAGCCGTGGGATCATGACCTGAGCTGAAGTCGGACGCTCAACCGACTGAGCCACCCAGGCTCCCCAAGACCTGTAACAGTTTTATCTAAAAGCCTGGGTGGCTCAGTCAGCTGAGCTTCTGACTCTTGATTTTGGCTCAGGTCATGATCCCAGGATCATGGGATTGAGCCCACCCAGCATGCAGCCTGCTTGAGATTCTCTCTCTCTCTCTCTCTCTCTCTCTCTCTCTCTCCCCCTCTGCCCCTCTTCCCCACTCTGCTCTCCCTCTCTCTAAAAAAAGGGGGGGGTCAATATTTATAACATGCCAGAAATTGTCTTTTTTTTTTTTTTTATCATTTAAACATGATGGAA
This sequence comes from Herpailurus yagouaroundi, assembly GCF_014898765.1. Lineage (NCBI taxonomy): Eukaryota > Metazoa > Chordata > Mammalia > Carnivora > Felidae > Herpailurus > Herpailurus yagouaroundi. Next base: position 7,527,594 of record NW_024412433.1, read on the forward strand.
ACCTTTAGAGAAGGAGGGTGTCTAGGCAAAACTCTTTTAAGTTGAAAAGGTGCAAAATTTTGCATACCACTGCTCAGCCTTGTCGGGGAAAGAATGCAGACCCTTTCCAGGGTTCTGCCTGCCTCCTCTCTTCTGTGTCTATTGTCTTTCTTTCCTGTGGTTTCTCTCCATATGTTTTCCTTCCCTTTTCTCTATTTTGCTGTCAGTTGTGTTTCTTTGAAACTTGTTAATTTAATGCCCTCGATTTCGACTGTAATATTCACATTTCTTCTTCTCCTACATGATCGATTATCCCTAATCAATAATTTTTCTTGTTGCTTTCAAATCTTTTTGTTACCATGAGATGATCTTTTTAGAAAACACGGTCTTTCTGATGAAGAGATATTTACTGGAGTCATGTGGTTTCCTTCAGTGTTACTTCCGTTTATTTTCTTTTGTTAAGATAAACCGAATTAGATTTAATACATTATATTTAAAATATTCAATCAGGTCCCTTTATAGCAATACTTCTATCAATTTATCTCTCTAAACGTCTTATCCGCATCAATGCAAAAAGAGATTACTGGAAATGGTGGTTATTCATTAATTACAGCTATTTCTGATAGGGAGATTTATTTTTATTTTGTTTTGCTTTTTGCTTTCTTCTTTGTGCTTCCTTGCCTCGCTTGAATTCTTTAAAACCAGCAGGTAGCATTTAGCCAAATGTAAAACATGAAGAATGTAACAAGAACCGTGTGGGCACAAGGAGGAAACTTATCAATGATACAAAGTTTGTTCCTGCAGTGTTTCATCCAGTAAATATTAATGCCAAAAATTGGTTGAATATAGAGCAATTTCCTGTGGTTCGATGTATTACAATGACTTTATAATGACTGTTTGAGGTAAGTGTTATCAGACCCATTTTACAGATAAGGCCACTGAGGCTCAGAGGAGCTGAGTGGTGTGCCCAAGACCACACCAATAGAAACTGGAAGAGCAGAGACTAAAAGCAGTCCCGCTTGTTGTTGAAGGCCACACCCTTGACCACTGCCCAGCCCTGCCTCCTCCTGAGTCCACAGGTGCCTTCTGACTGTGTCAACCTGCCGGGATTTGCCCAGGGCTCAACACAAAGGTGGAAGGCTCTTCTTGAAAGGGTGGAGGGCTTGGCCCCCTCCTCAGGAGGCCTGGCTGTGCCCCAGAGGGGCAGGAGGGGACAAGGTGGAGCAGTTGTGATGACATCTGGGGGTGGGCGAGATCTGCAGTGATGGACAAAGTAGCCGGCAGAGACGAGGGGCCAGGAGGAGTTGGAGCGAGGAGGCATAGGAGAAATCAAGGCCCGGATGCCTGACACCAAAGTCCTTCCAGCACCCATCTTGCACCCCCAGGGCCCCTGAGATCTGGAAGGCCATGTCAGGGGTGCCTCAGCCACTGTCTCCTGTCTGAGTCCAGCTACCAGGCATGGAGTAGAAGGGGAGTGCACACACATCAGGGCCCCTCCATAACCACATTCCAGCTGGGCACATCCTGCCCCCTGTGCCCCCTACACGGAGCTCCAGGCCCCATCACCTGGGGACCAGCAGAGGCCAGCAGCTTGGGCAGGGGACCAGAGGCTGGGGGGCGGAGGGAGGGGGCCTGTAGAGGGTGCAGCCAATAAATCTCCTGAGACAATTATGGCGGTAAGGCATAAACAAGGCGCTTTGCCTGCTGCAGCCGCCCCCTCTCCTGCATACACGCGGGCACGCGCGTGCGCGCATGCGCGCGCGCGCACACACACACACACACACACACACACACACACACACACACACTAAAGCGCGGCCCATTTGCAGGGTAATGGCTTTGCGACAGGAGGAATTATCTGCAGCATTAGAGGTAGCCAGGCCAGGCGCTGGGCCTAACGGATACCAAGGGAGGAAGCAGGTGCCCAGGTGCTGAGGCCTGCACCCCCGAGGATGCTGCGGGGGTGGGACGCATGGGTAGGGGCTGCTGACGGCTTGGTGAGGGCCAGTGCCAGGTAGATCGCCCGTACTACTGCTGCCCCCAGTCCTTTCTGCTTCCAAGGCTAAGAGTGGACAGACGACCGGGGTGGGGGGCACTAACTCAGCACTTGAAATCATAACAAAGCAGACCACCCCTCACTCCCCCACCACTGCTCCTGTTCTGCCTCAGGGCTATTCAGCCCTAGACCGCCTCATCCTGCTGATAGCCTAGAGAAAGAGGCCAAGAGTGACCAAAGGGAACACAGGAAGGAGGACACATGTTATAGGTGTGGCGACAGGGGCGGCTCTGTGACTGTCATAGGAATTGTCCAGCATCGCCAGGGAGGAGGGGTTCGGGGAGGAGGGGTTCGGGGGGAGGGCCCCTTCCTTCCCCAGGTCAGGAAATGCCTCTGGATGCCTGTTTCAGGGTGGGAATATTGGGGGCTCATCTCCTGGCCCCGTTAGCCAGCTAACCCTGGTAGGGGCAGCAAAGCCCCAGTAAAGAAAGTGAGGCAAGCTCTTTCAGGCTGCTTGGGACGCTGAGGTCATGGTGATGCGGGGGTGGGCTGGTCCTTGGGAGCCTTCACGTCCCACCCCGGGGCTCAGCCAGGCCTGCTGACTGACGGCGGGGAGGGGGGCGGTGGCGAATCACGCCTGCCAGCCTGACAATAGAGCCGGGCTCCATGACTCTGGCGGCAACAGAGCACCCTGCCCACCTGCGGGCACACCCAGATTGCATTTGCTGAAATAAATTGCTGAAGAAAATAAATCCTGCACACATGATTAATGGGAGGCAGGGAGGCAGGCAGCCGCTGCAAAGAGCCGCTGGGGAACAGAGTGACAGTCGGGCACAAAGCCAGCGCTGCCGTGGGGCCTCAGGGAAGGGGCTCTGATGGCTGCATAGTCACGGGGGTCACCGTAGCCCTGGCATAGCCACCAAACAGGGGGGCTGAGCCCGCAGGCAGAAGGGGCCCCCCGGGGCTCAGGCCGGCCCCCAGCATGGCTCTGCATCATTGCAGGCGGTGTGGAGGGGGCTGACCCCGAGCTTGGAGTTACCCTGACCTGGTCCGACTGCTTCTGGAAATTGAGGGTTCCCATGGGCCAGAGGAGGGAAAAAGTAAAGCTAGGATCTCAGAAGGAGGGACAAGGGCTGAGGAGAAGGGGCTTCCCTACTGGCCAGCTCTGAGTTCCTGAGCAAATCACTTCCTGTCTGAGCCTCAGTCTCCTGGTCTGCTCAATGGGACTAGTGTCTGCGCCTCCCTCGTAAAGTGGTTCAGAGGCACAGCTGAGGCCACCCAGGCAAAGTGCCTCCTCGGGTCCAGTGCTCACAGGGGGCCGTCCCAGCCAACAAAGGGGTATTCAGCACCTCTGAGGTGCCCGTGTTGTGCTGGGAACTGGGATACAGTCTCTGCCTGCATGGAGCCTAGAGGCAAACACTGAAAATGACATAATATGTAAGTCTTCTCAAATGCACAAGGTGCTGTGAAGGAGAAGGCCTGAGTGCTGGGGGGAAATGGGTGGTAGGGCCACAGTCTGGAGGTCAAGGCAGGCTTCCTGGGGGCACCCGACACAAGGAGACTTGTGGCAAAAATGCAGAAACCTGACAGTCCACTCGGTTGGTGAGGCTGCTGAAAAACAGTCTTGTCGCTGTGTGTGGGGCACCCGACACACCGGCTCAATCCCTACCTGAATTACAAGCACTCTTATTCCACAACTGGCTCTCCACTTAGGGCATTTTATCCTACAGATAGGTGCAAAAGCACATTTAGGAAATGATGGAGGTACACGGATGTTCACTGCATTGTTGTTAACAGGAGCAAAAAAAAAAGCAACAACAACCCAGAGACTCATCGAGAAAGGGCGGAGTTAAATAAACTGCGAACAGCCACACAGTGGAATACTATGCAGCTGTGAAAAAGGAACAAGGAATCTACTGTTCCGGAAAGAATGTTGAGATACATTTAGTGAAAACAAAATGCAGAACAGCATGCATAGTATGCTTCCTTTTGTGTAAGAAAAGAGGGAAAATAAGAGCATAGATCTTTATTTTCTTTAGAAGACTATACAGTAAATTAATAAGAGTAGCCATCTGGGGTTATGTGGGAGGAAACCAGGCACATGGGGACAGCGTGGCAGGAAGGCTTTTTACTTTTTACTTTTTACTTCAAATTTTGAAGCAATTGGGGCAGTATTATCTACTGCCAACAAATATTTGTAAAATCATATTTTAGGGTCTGGAGGGCAGAGGGCTCCTGGATGGCATCTCAGTAACTAGAAATGCCCGAGGAAGGAGCTAGTTAAATTTTACTGATTCCAGGCCCGCCCTCAAGCTGGTACACAAGCGCTGGCCCGCTCTGAACAAAACACGTTTGGGGACAGTTAGCTAATACACCCAACCTTCTGGGAGGGATCTGAGGCTCAGCACGTGTGGCCCCAACCAGGCCCGGACTTGGCCTTATGCTCCAAGGAAGGCCCAGGACTTCACTGGCGGGGCGCGGTGGGGGGGAACAGCACCGTGACGTGTCTGGTGGAACACCCGCCACCCGATGGGGGTTCAGGAGAGAAGAAGGGTGCGCGGCTCTGCGAAGACGCGCTCTTTCCGGGGCCGCTCCCCGGCTGTAAGCGGCGCTCTCTCCCGACCCCGGGCCCGCAGGAAGCCCCTCCTCCCGACGGATGGGCCCGGCGTCCCGGCTCGGGAAGGCAGAGCAGGTGCGGGGCGCCTCCTGGTGGCGCTCCGTGAGAGACGCGGGGCTTGAAGGACAGAAAAGCCCTGCACCAGGTCCCAAGGAGGCTTGGGGGGGGCTCAGTAAAACCAGAGGGTCGCACATCTGGGACAAGGGATTCGAACCCAGGCTTCGGGGTGGGGGGAGACCTTGGAGCAATCGAAGACCTCTGACTGTGACCAACCCAGTAGACCCCCAGCTGATGGGAGTCTGACCCTTCCCCCCCCAAGTCCCCTCTTTCAGGCCCACCCATCAAAAGGGCGCCGCCGCGCTGCCTGGCGTTCTTCTGGGGCTCAGAGAGGTGAACCTCCTGCGTTTTCTGCCCTTCCCATGATCTTTCCACCTTGTCCTCCCCCCCCCCCCCGCCCCGCACGGGCGCGCCTTTTTGTTTTCTGAATCACCCTCCCTGCTCAAGCCACAGACCAGGGCAGCTTGGGAGCTTAATCCCTAGGGAGCAAAGTGTAGGACGAGCTGCATAATTTGCTGGGCCCCTTGTTTAACAATTACTACGAATTTCAAAATGATGCTGGCAGAGCATTAAATCAAGTGGAGCATCTGAGTGCAGCTCTGGGAAGCTGAGTGGGACCAGAAGCCAGGGCTGCTGGTGAAGGTGGTGTTGGAAGGAGGGGGCGCAGAGAGTGGGGTGCTAGGCTTCCTACCCCTAATCCCCAGTACATGGGCCCCTAGGCCTGGGATCAGGGGCTTCCCCTACCTCATCATCGTTTCTGAGCGTCTCCTCTGGGAGCGTCTTCACAGCTCGTGTGCACGCACGTGTACATGACCATGCAGATGTGCATGCCAGGTCAGGGAGGTCCTCAGAGCAGAGAGCTGGGCCATCTGAGCCCCACCGCTGCAGGCTTTATTAAGTGCTTACATGCACTAGCCTCACTAGGCCTAAAGGTATGCCCATTTTGCAGATGAAGAAACTGAGGCATGGAGAGGCTGATGGCTTACCAAGGTGAGCCATGTTTCCCAGGTCTGGTCTCCCCACTGGGGAGACCCCGCTGAGGGATTAAAGGGGGTGCAGGTATCCTCTCGCTTACACAGTCCTGGCTGGGGCCTGGGGGAAATAAAACAACCGTGATCTGTGAAGTTCAATGAACCATTAGCAAGTGCCAGGGTCCATTCTACGCATCTTACAGGGCGTGACTCAGGGATCCCTCACAGAAGCTTCGTGCAGCAGGGGCCATAATCACCCCACTTTGCAGGCATGGAGCATGTGAGGCACAGCCAGGTCACACAACCTGCTGGGGGGCACACCGCAGAAAGGGTAGAGGCAGGATTTGAATCCAGGCAGGCAAGGTCTGCTGTCTGAGCTGGTACGTGAGCACAGCTCCTAGGGTGCCAGGGGAGGCTGCACATGGGGACAGAGGGACAGGCTGCCCCGTGGTCTCTTGGGTCCATCTGGCTCTTGGCCCAACTCTGAGCCATGCCGTCTCTAAGTTCTGCTCTGGGCCTGGCTCCTTCTTCGCCTCCAGGGGTCCCTCCAACTCTCAGGCCCTGCATCATGGGACTCAGGCTATGGGGGCCCTGGGGCTGGGTGAGGCAGGGGCTTCTCAAGCAGCACTGGTGCTTGGGGCCGGAACACTGGGGTCTGGTCCCCTTTCCCCCAAGAAGTGGGCTGCCCGGGGAAGGGTGCTTTCCATGTGGCCAGAGGCCCTGCCCCCCAGACTCAGCCAGTAGGATGTCCCCCCAGTGCCTCCCCAGCCCAGAGGCTCAGGATCCAGTAAAAGGGACATATGGCATCTTCGCCTGTCTACACACCACCCCCCAAGTCCTTATCTGTCTCTCTGTCCCTCTCTCCTTCTCTCAGCACCCCCCCCACCTTGTCTCTCAGTGAGCCTGTGTCTCTATTACTGACACCCCATCCCCTGTCTGACTCCCTCCCCCCGTCTCTTCTGTCTCTGCTGTATCTGTGTCTCTTATTTTCTCTGTGTGTGCCCCCCCCAAAAACTTCCCACATCTTCTCTTGAACCCCCTCAGCAGCCCCCAGCCTTCCCAGGGCTTGGCTCTCAGGAAGCCCCCTCCACTCCCCGACCTTATTGGAGCAGAGAGGGAGCGAGAGCACATTTCTTCTCGTCCAGGCCTAATATCTTAATGCAAGGCCATTACTCACCCAGAGTCCAGGCAGGGCAGGCCTCTCCCCTCCTCGTTTGTCATCCAGAGTGAAGCCTCTGCGTTGTTCCTCGGGGATCAGATTAAGGGACTGACAGTCAGGATGAACAAATTTAGCGGCCAGCGCCGCCTCCTTCCTCCCTCCCACCCCAGCCTCCCAGGCTCCGAGTCCCTGAACTTTGAGTAGGGGAGGTCTGAGGCCTCTGCGAGTCCTGTGTCTTGGTTCTGCTCCTCCTCAAAGGGCCCAGCAAGGGATGAGGGGGACCAGGAGCTTTTCTCCTCAGACAGGAAGAGAAACAAAAGAGGAGCGGGGTCCAGAGGAACCTCTACACCCTGGGGACTGTTGAGCATTTAGTATAAAAATAGACCAGCCAACACTATATATAGTTCCTTAAAGCCCTGTTCAAAGCCCTTTTACGTGGATTCACTCACATAATCCTTACAACATCCCTATGAGGTAGGTACTGTTATTATCCCATTTTACAGGGACTCAGAGAGGCTAAGTGACTTGCCCAATGCCACACAGCTAGTGAAGTCTGTCAGTCATGGTGCTTTGTATCTTGGTTCATTTTCTCAACACAGTAGCTGGGGGCGAGGGACTCCTGTCACCCCCCTGTTACAGATGAGAACACGGAGGTGTTCGTTCACGTCTGGAACACTCACCACGGCTCTGTTCTCTGTTCCCCACCGTGGTCCTGCCCTCCTTCCTTCTGGTTTCCCGGCCCCCCCCCCCCCCCCGCCCCCCAGCTCTGCACTGCCCTCAGCAGCAGAGCTGGTGTGACTGGAGCCATTTGGGGGAAGAAGGAGTGAGAGGCTCTCTGGCCTGGCCTGTCTGCCCCTCAGTTCCATGGCTGAGGCCACATCCTCCACCAGGGCTCTTGGTCTGGGGGCTGTGTCGAGAGTAACCTGCTATGATCACCCCTCTTTCTGGCCTTGTCACTGAGCACCTGCTGCCTGGAACCCAGACCCCAGAGCTGAAAGCCAAGCACTGCCTTCATGGGAGGGGCAGGAAGGGGCTGTGGAGCCTACCTGGAGCCTTCCCACTGCTGTCTGGACACCAACTCTTTCCACTCTCCACATCAGCCAGGTTCCCATAGTAACCACTGGCTTGCTGTCTCCTAGCAACTGAGTGGTCCTCGGAGGGGGAGGCAGAGCAGTGGAGAGTGGCTGACATTTGAGGCCAGAGAACTTGGGTTCACATTTTGGCTATGTGAGGTCATAGCTGTGTGCAGTCTGTAGCAAGTCACTTAACCTCTCTGAACCTCTACTTTCCCTTCTGTGAAATGGAGATGATACTGCTCAAGGATGAAGCACTTAGGATAAAGTTGACAATCCATGGAACTCTAAGGAGTCTGCCAAGGTGTGGAATTAATGAGAGAAGGCCAGTGGGGCACTGTTGGGCCTGGATGGGATGACGGAAGTAAAGCCTGGGTCCTGGGGGAGCCTAGTGTGTCTGGGCCTCCCCGTCATGATGGACCCCAGCAGTGGCCCCACCCAGACGCCTTGGCCCTAGAGATGGCCACAGGCCTCAGTGCCGTGCTTTCTGGCATCAAGTAAGTCCCCAGGGACTCTTCCAGAGACGCCACCCCTTCGTGATAGTTCTGCCTCCTCCGCTTACAAAACAACAATGCACTGGCTACCAGAACCAGATATGTCCCATGCCTTTTGCATTTGTTTAATTTTACCCAACGAGCTAGGTTCATTTTATTGTTGCCCAGTGTCAGTTGTGGAAACTGGGCTCAGAGAGGTTCTGTGCTCAAGTCTGGCAAGAGACTCACAAGACGCAGGGCTGGGGCTGGAGCCCCGACTCTGAGCGCCAGGTTCTTGACACATCGACACATCGAAGGGACGAGTGAGAGAGGGAGGGTGACTAAGGGTGGAGGTGTGCGGACAGGGAGCGAGGGAGACCTCGGAACAGGTCCCCGGAGGCCTCCCCCCTCCCCCAAGGGGACACAGGGCCAGGGGGCCAGGATGGAGCTCGGAGCGGGAGGAAATCTCCCTGGCGCTTGAAGGGACAAATGGCCCGGCGGCGGCTCATCCCGAGATGCCCCGGAACGCGCTCCGGGGAGGGCGGGGGTGGGGAGACCGTGCGCCCCGGGCACGGGAATTTGCAGCGTTTCTCGGCACCGGTGGGCGGAGGCGAGGCTAGAAGGGAGGGGCCAAGCCCGAGGGGCCGGTGCCCGGAGAGGGGGAGCCTGCGGGCCCGAGGGCGGCGGGCCAGGGGCGGCCTGGGGGAGGGAGAGACCCCTCCGCCCTGTGCCCCGAGGCCCGGGCCGCACCCAGCCTGCCAGCTCCACCGGCTGGCGCCAGGCCCTCGGTCCCGGTCTTCGCTGGGTTGGGGCAGGGGCTGAGCCGGACGTTGACCCATATTCCCGAGGGAGCTCGGTCTCCACGCTCCAGTCTAGGTAGGTCCCCTCCCCCACGCCGGCCTCCAGGCTGAGCCTTCCCCGCCTCCCCCTGCCGGCAGCTCAGCCTCCTTCTGGGCCAGGGCCGAGGTCGCTGCGGCAGCTCGGGCCGCTTGATTCAATTAACTAATTCCCGACAAGACAGATGTGCGATTCCCCGCCGCCTGCCATTGGGCGGAGATGGAGCTCCCGGCGGGCGGGGGCGGGGCGGTGACGTCACGGACGGCCGCTGACGTCATGGGCGCCCGGCCAGGAGTCCCGCGGCGACCCGGCCCCCTCCGGCCTCTGCAGTGAGTGCCTGCTGGCGCCCGCGGTGTGCGCACCTGTGTCTTCACGCGCCACTCCTCTGGGGGACGCCCTGGGCCTCAGAGGTCTCCGCTGGGTCCACGGTTCGGCCCAGCTGGGCTGACTCCTAAGTGCGACCCCTCCATCCCTCCTCCCCGCCCTTGTCCTCTCTGCCCTCTGAATCTGCCACCCTCCCCTGGCCCTGCCCCCCACGTCTCTTACCTTGGTGGAGCTTTCTGGTGAGGGCGTGCACAGTGAGGTCCACGCGTGCTCGTACACACCCAGGCACGCACACATATGTGCACACGGGGCCTACTTGGACACACAGGTATATGCCCGTGGAGCATGCTTCCAGACAGGCACACAGTGGCGCCCAGGTTGCACACATAGGGACACAGGGAGCCACAGTAGTATCCCAGCCACACGTGTGCACACACGTGTCCCCACATGCACGCCTGCAGGCCCCCAGGCCCTTGGCCCCTGGCCTCTGCCTTTACTCAGGCTCCTGGGCCTCCTACGGGGCTTTGAGGAAGGGGCAGCAGAGGGGGAAGGGAGGCATTGTCAAGGACACCAGCAAGGAAAGGAAAAAAAAAAAAATGAAGTGGAAGAAATAAAATCAAAAGGCTTTTAAGGCTGCTCTCCCCAAGTAGTTGATGTCTTGGCTGCGATTGCCGGCAATGAAATATTGTGCTCTCTGATCGCTTAATGCACAGAGCACAGCAGCCCCTCCCCCTGCTCAGAGGCAGTCCCCTCCCCTGCACCTCCACTCCACTCCCCTCCTGATCCTCCCTGGCAGATCTGCCTCCTTGCTCCCAAAGGGCCCAGAGTGTGTGGTAGAGGGCACAGCTGATGCTCACTTCCAGCCTGGCATTGACCCCAGGAGAGACTCCAGAAGCCACAGCTGGCATGGGGGCCCCAGCCCACAGCCTGGGTAGGAGGGGAGAGCCCAGCTTTGGGCTGGGATCCCTGCCCATGCCTGGCAGTTGTGGACCTCAGGGTTCTTCCTGCAGAGATGCTGGGTCTAGGGGTGTTGGAACTGAGGTACCCTCAGTCAGGGGGGAAAAGACATAGGGTCCACGTGTGCCTGGTGGGACTCTTGAGCAGCCTGGGAGGCTGAGACTCCTGGAGTGTCTGTGTGTGTGTGTGTGTGTGTGTGTGTGTGTGTGTGTGTGGGGGGGGGGG